>NC_079506.1:5573284-5936573 GCF_030052815.1 Hevea brasiliensis | reverse complement strand
GAGATATCTTGATGTTTCAAAATTCAGAAATCAAAGCACTTTCAAATTCTATTACAAACCTACAGAATTTGCAAGTGCTAAATGTCTCTGGCTGTCAATATCTCAAGGAGTTGCCTGAAGATATTAAAAATTTGAGTAATCTTAGGCATTTATATTGTCATAATTGTTACTCTTTGACTCATATGCCACGTGGGCTTGGGCAACTGACTTCACTCCAGACACTGACATGGTTTGTAGTGGCAAAAGATAGTTCAATCTCAAAGAATGTTGGAGGATTAGATGAACTGAATAGCCTCTACAATTTGAACGGAAGTCTCAAATTAGAAATTTGGGATTTGTGAAAAATGGGAAAGTAAATCCTAATTTGGAGAAGCTGCTTCTTCAATCATTGGTTCTAGTATCGAGTCGATATGGTGATGCAAGGGGTGATGTAAATGGTGATAGTGAAGAAATGGCACTGCAAAATCTCCGACCAAATTCTAATCTTAAAGAGTTAAAGGTGTATCAGTATGGAGGCAGGAGTTTCCCAAGTTGGCTTTCTTCCCTCACAAATCTTGTCCATATCCTGTTAGTGCGTTGTAGCAGTTGTAAGCATCTTCCAGCAATGGATCAAATCTGTTCTCTTCGAAAGCTAGAGATTGGTGGTCTAGATGATTTAGAATACATAGAAATTGAGGGACAAGGAACATCATTTTTTCCATCTCTGAAGTATCTCATTATAAAGTATTGTCCGAAGCTAATGGGATGGCAGAAGAAGAGGGATGATTCAACAGCTAAGCTAGCCCAATTTACGTTTCTTTCCCAGTTCATTTGTCATAATTGCCCTAAATTGAGTTGGATCCCTCAGTTTCCATCTCTCAATGAAGCACTAGAATTGAACAATGTAAGCTTGCAACTTGTGCAGGAAATATTCACACCATCAATATCTTCTTCCTCAACCGTTCCTCCTTTCTCTCAATTGAAGACGCTCATGTTTTCTCAATTAGCAGTCGAATCTCTACAGCCATATGGACTGCAGAATCTCACTTCTCTTGAGAAACTAACAATATTTGATTGCCGAGACTTGAAGTCTCTACCTCAAGAGATGCGTTCCCTCACCTCTTTACGAAAATTGCATATTTATGGATGTCCCATATTGAGGAGAAGATGTGCAAATAAATATTGTGAGGATTGGCCTTTAGTTTCTCACATCTCATATATTAATGTCCAAGCCAGAATTATTCAATTGGAGGGCCACTATCAACTAGACGACAATGAATCTGTAAGTTGCTGCTTTTGTCTTCAATTGGCAAAACCTATTTAATTTTTTTTATCTGAAATTTTATACTGATTCTTTACGTACAGGACATACCACATAGTGATGACGAAAGGAACGCAAGTTTACAGTATGCATAGTGAAATTCTAATAGATTGGAAAGTGGTGAACAAATAGAGAGGATGCTGAATCCATTGGTAGGCCATACTTCTATCCATCTTGTTCTTTTTGTTATGTTATTCAATCTTCATTTTTTCTTCCATGGATATTAAAGTCTAATTTTGTCTCATGTGGAGAAGTTACTATAGTGCGTTTTAATTTTGACTCTGTTGTGAATGAGATTTCAAATCTCTTGAAGGCCTTGCCGCCAGTGGTGATTTCCCATGTTCTTCGTGAGGCTAATGCTGTGGCTGACTCGTTGGCTAAGGAAGGACTTGCCCGTAATTCAGATCTGGTTGCCACCCTCTGATTTTTTGCAATTCTGATTTTCTTTCAATCACTGCTTGCTTTCTGCAACATGTGTTTCTTGGTTGGTGCTAGTTGCTGTTGGAATCTTTTCTCCTTGTGTCGGAGAGTCATCACTATTTTGCGTTGTGGCTTGGGATGTTCGGTTGTTGGCCTAGTGTGGTTTGCAGTAAGCTATTGTTAAATCTGGTTGAGTGCTTCTGTTTCTTGCTTGTTTTATACTTGCGATTCTAGTCTTTGCTTTCCTTTCTATTTTAATTGTTTGTCTTGGTGTTTGTATCGTTCTAGCTAGGTTTTTTCACTTAGCTCGTTTCTCATTAGGTGGGTGTATTGGGGAGACCTATTGGTCTGGGTTTAGTATGAGTTACAAGCTAAGTTTTTCCTAGCATTTTATTAATAAAGTTCTTGCTTATAAAAAAACCAAGGTGTCATGGCAGCAATATATGTAAGAAATCCATAAGTTTCCTTATAGTACTATAATCTTTTTATTTAAATTATATATTTTAAATAAAATTTTTTAATTTATTTAAAATGTCAAATGATTTAAAAAATTATTATTTTATCATTTTTTCTTTTAAATTCATACTTTAAACACACTACAAAATTCCCGCACAATGCATGGGCTTTGGACTAGTTCTAATCAACTGGGAAGTGGTGAACAAATTCAAAGGGTGCTAAATGAATTGGCTGGTAATGCTTTTATCCAGAGTATTCTTCTTTATTTATTTTCTTTAATGCATTTAAAAAGTTTGATTTTGATTCCATTCGCAGAAGTTAATAGTGCAGATATTGAGAAACCAAGGCATGATGATAAGGGAGCAGTTACTTGTAAGTCCATCTTCTTATATGCTAAGTGTTGCAAGAAATTGGTGGTATGCTATTTTTCATTAGTTTTATGTTTCTTTTGTTCCAGCGGGTGAAATTTTTTCTTACACGAGTAACTTGAATTTCTAATACAACCACAATTAATTCGATATTTTCAGGATGTTATTAAGAATTTAGAATTTCCCAACTCCTGGAGAAGTGAGGACAATGATCCAGGTTCTTTTGTGTTTGCCTTATGTGTCTAGATACATCCAACATCTCACCTCCTTGAATGTTGAGCAACAAGTGGTTCTATGACCCAGCATGATGGAATGATGAAGGCGACTTGTGATGGCAAGCCCTTAAAGGCCATACCGGAGATTACTTTCCAGTACTCAAAATGATCAGATGCCTTCATGATGGAATGCTTTTGCCCAACTTGAGGCAATGGGACATCATTTATTACTAAGAAGTTAGGCATGTTCATATCCTTCAAATTCAATAGAGTTTAGAAGGTTATTTTTTTACACCATGTATAATATATATGTTCTGCAATTCTGTTAACTGCCCCGCATATGATATCACTTAACAAGTACTAAAAACTATTCAAATCCTTTTTTTTCCCCCTTATTCTCTTTAGTAATGATGTTATTAAATCTTGAATTATGCTAAAATGTTTATGCATTTGGTTGTCTTTTCAATCACTTGTGTACAGAATCTACACTACTTGCTGCCTTTGCTTTGGAGTGAAATACTGGTGAAGAATCAAATTTCGCTGTTGAGTTTTCTTCTCAATCAATAAAGGCTCTGATCTGTAAATATTTCTTTTGATCCTCACAGAGAAGATATATGTATAGTTGTGTATTTAAATATGTTTGATGGGCATGGAGCTTAATAGGTTTTATGGTTTCTTTTAGCTGTAAAATTTAGGGGAAATTCTATAGGTTAGGGACAGGTGTGTCACAAGCTATACTGCAAGATGTTTTATGCAGGTTTCTGTGGGCAGAGTGGACTTGTTTTCCCTATGGATTAGCTTTTGCCAGGTATTAATTTTGTTATTAGTTTTTGTGTATATTTATCATCAGATAAGTAAGTGGGTTACTATGTGCTACACTAAAACCTTACAAACCATGATTTCGGCTAATTAACGAAAATCAAATATGAAAATCAGATGTGAATATCTAAGCAAATTCTCAATTGCCTCTTCTGCAGAATGCTAACCCTATATGTTCACTGGACATGGGATACTCCCGAAGTTTCTTGGACCAACAATACGAGTTATTTGAGAATGTTTTCCTCAACTGTCTGCTCAATTCCACATTCAACCACCCTTCTGCCTATGAGAGATTTACATGGATGGAAAATTTCTAATCAAAGTTTCTTGTTGTCTCAAAGACCCATAGAGGAGCCTCTCAAATTGCAGGCATTTCTCATCAAGCAAATCTAATTTAACAAAATGATCCACACCCCTCAAATGTCAACACTTCAATAGTTGTCCCACCAAGTGGATGCTCTTGTTGATGGCAGATCCACAACCAGTTCCCAATCTTTAAGTTTATCAAGATTTTTGTGTTGTAATTATAACTATTTGATTATGTAATGTTTTTCAGGCAGTTGTTGAGATTGTAGCCATAGATATTATCCCTTCACATGTTTTCTATAATAATCAAACAGAATTAAGCTTCATTCTCTTCTCTGTTTGCCCTATTTACTAATATTGGAACTTCATAATTACTAGCCATGTGTATTTTTGCCTTAATAATTACTATAACCAATTTTTTTTTTCATCTTCTCTTCTCTGGCTGATGAAAAGCCTTTGAATTACCAGCCAAGGTTGAATTGAGCTACTATAAAATTTTTAATTTGGTCCAATTTTTTTTTAATATACTTTATAATAATTTTTTAATTATAAAAAATATTAATAATCTTTTTAATTTTTAAAATAATAAATTATTTTTTATTATTAATAACAATTTAGTGCATTTCCTATGTTTTGTTAAAAAAATGTTCTTAAAATTTAAAAATAAATAATAAATAATTATTTTTCACAAATAAATATTGCCCAACTCTTCTTTTAAAAAATTTACTTCCAAATAAGAGTCATCAATGTGCACATCAACTACTCATAGTTTTAAAAATGACACCCATAGTTTCATTTGGAGGCAGATTCGATTTCAAACTTTCAACCTCGATAGCACGACCTAACAGTTTCCTCTCATCTTTTTCTTCTTGGGAAGCTCCCTTTCCATTTGAGAGGAACAAGTCCAGAGCTTTCAGTGGCCTTGGAGTAGGAAATTGGAAGAAGGAGCTGGTGGAGGAAATAGAATGAATTTTGAATTTCGCTTGATTGGGTTTTTGAGTTTGTAAGTCTCTCCCTTACTGATTTGTTTTGTTTCTGGGTTTTTTGCTTTAGCTATAATAGGTGATTTCTTGTTTTATGGAGTTTTTGAATTTCTAAATTTATGGATTTCAGAGATTCTGTGGGTTTAGGGTTGAATTTTGATTTTGTAGTTTTTGGATTTTAAACAGAAATCACCAACTGCAGCTATGGTGTTCCAAATTCAAATAAAACTAGTTATTTTTTTGCACATTGGGTGGCTTATTTATTTTTTATTTTAATATATAATTTAGTATTTATTTTTATAAAATTTTATATTTTAAATTTATAATATAAAATTTAATCAATAATAAAATTTTTAGTTAATTATATTAAATACAACTAAAATTTTTATTAAAATTTTGAATAATTAGAAATAGTTTGTCCAAAATAAAATCTTAAATATTAGGATAATATTTAAGAAATAGTAATAATAATAATTACGTGTTAAATAATTTCTTAATTTATGATCTATATTTTATTCTTCTCTCTTTAAAAGAAAAAGAAAAAGAAAATTTTAAATTTTATAATTAAATATAATAAATTAAATTTAAAATAATCAATATTTAAGTTAAGTAGATATTATTTAACAAATCGTTAGATTATGTAGATTAAAAAATATGGTATATGATAAATTTTTAAATACACTAATAAATTAAAAGATTTAATTTTATGAGATTAATTTTATAATATATATTTCTCTGATTTCTGTTTGAATTTATTTGTGGCCATGGTTTTCTGGGTGTTCTTCAATATTTATTTTTATTTTAATTAAAAATAATAAATAATTTTAAAAAATAAAAAATAATAATTTCATTATTAAAAATATAATATTTTACTAAATTAAGACTTAGAAGAGTTTGTAAAAAATTAAAAATTGACTTATTTGGTCAGGGCATGTTTATGCTTGCTTCAATTATGAAAACTCAATATATTACCCAAAAGCTTCATTGCAAACAGAGTGCCGGCGAACGTTCAACCGTTTTCAGGTCCTCTCGATGTCTGCAAAGAGTCATCTCAGCCTCTGTGATTCTCCGATGCTCATCGACGATGGCAGAAAGGTAATCTCGCTCCCTTCTCCTCCTCCAATTCCTGTTTCTCATATTAACTCTATCTTATCATGTCCTTTCCATTAACAGAGCTTTGCATTGGAGAAATGGACCGGGAGGAAATGCTACATGCTTTCTGCAAGGGACCTTACAATTATCTGGTCCAATTCTCCAGATTATTGGAGATGGTTACCCGACCCAGATTCCAGGTTCTCCATTTCTCTCTTTTATTTTCCATCTAATTTTTTGATTAAGAAACTTACTGAAGCTTTGTACGAACAGATTTTCGGAAGTGGCTGAGCTTATTGATGTTTGTTGGTTTGAAATCAATGGCGAAATTAGTATCCAGATGTTGTCCCCAGAAACATCATATGCGGCGTACTTGGTGTTCAAATTGACAACAAGTGCTTATGGGTTTGAAGGACATCCAGCAGAGATCTCTGTAGAGCTTGCTGGAATTGAAAAGATAAGCGTAGTGTTTTTGGTTCCAGTAAGAGGACAGAAGCGCCAACACCAAACTTTAAGAAGGCTAACTGGTTTGTTTAACTGCAGCCGGGTTTCGGGTTCGCAACCCTCTGTGCCTGCCGGAAAAGCTATGGCAAATACCCGAAAGAGAGAGTAGATGGGTGGCTGGAGATTGAATTGGGTGAGTTCAATAGCGAGAACGGCGGAGATGGAAAATTGAAGATAAATTTACGAGTGAAAGGTGATCACTGGAAAAGTGGTATCATTGTTCAAGGGATAGAGATTAGGCCAAAAGGAGATTAAAAAATTAAGCAAGCAATTGCTATTTGAAGGTTGGGGCAAAGACTAATCGTTCCAGGATTTTATATTAGTATGTTGTAATTTATTATATTATATATACAAATAATTAAAGCTTCATTCTCTTCTCTCTTCGCCTTATTTACTGTGAAGTTAACAATCTGTGGTAAAGAAATGCATAGAAACTGTCCTTGGAGATTTTGCAATGATTATGTTTAACTTTGCTTTGCTTTAGCGTGGAATATAAAGCTCAATTTTGCCATTGCTGTCTTGCGACAGCATATATAAGACTTCTCCGGCTGATGACTTAGAGAAAGCACTAGAATTAAGTACTAGCCAAGGTTGAATTGAGCTACCATAATTTTTTTTTGGTCCAATTAGATTTTTTAATTTCAAAAAATTAATAATTAGGCTCCTAGCTAAGTTAACCGCCTTAATTTACATCATTGATAAATAAGTAAAATAGATTTCTAAAAAAAGATGCATTTCCCTCCTCATAATGCAATCTCGAGAGAATCAATCTCCCTTCGGCATTTCTCCTTTATTCAATTCAATCTCATCAAAAAAATTCCATTCTACTAATAGTTCAAGGGTATTGGAGTGGTTTTTAGGGTTGTTTGGCCTTGAGTTCGAGTCTGTTATGTAGTAGATTTCTTAACAACAAGATCTCAAGTAGTAGAAAGAACAGAAATAAAGCAAAAAAAGAAATAAAGTTAAAGTTTTAAGGACGGAAAATTCTTACCTAGATCGGGTCTATCATGAACTCAAAACACAGGATGTGTAGTGGGACTCATATATTAAAGATTGAGTCTACCATGAACTCAAGACAAAAAACATGTGAGATTTATATATTTAATGGACAAAAAAATTCCTTCTAAGGAGAAGAGAAAGAAAGAATGAGAGAGAAATTAAATAGGTTCTTGATATTTTTCCAAAATGATCCCCTTCAGTTACAATAGCTATTATTTATACAGCCACCAGCTCTTCCCATAATTGTTCCTACCAATTACAACCTTCTTAGCAACTTTCAATTCTTCAACTAACACATACAATCACGCTTCTTATTCTCCTTATTAGTATAACAGAGTCCTAGTGGAACTCAATTGTACAAAAAAAAAAAATTTCCATTCTCCTCGCTAGAATTACATTGCTGCTGATGCCATTCTTTTTCGGCAATCCTTTGAATGATAGCCATGTAAAACTCGCATACAATAAAGAAAGGATATGGTGGGGAGGGAGGTTCTCCACTGTAGAATTTAAAGTTGGAGAAGATATCAAGAAAATGACTGCAATCTGTTTATTTAACAAGTTGCTCTAACACAAGCCATGAATATAAACTGCTGAAATTAGACATTTCTTAGTAACTCATCATTTCCCTGTGGATTTACCTAGTCAATTGGACTGATGACATGAGTCATTTGTCAAGGGTGAAAAGAAGAAGACTGCATACAGTTGTTAATCGTTGGTTGTTCCCAATTGCAAGAAAGATGTGGAAATTCGCCTTCCATTTCTCACATCCCAAATATTCAACTTGTTTGGGAAAGAATTCAATTTGCAGGATACTGAAGGATAAGTTGGTGCTTCTCTCCAATTCGCAAATTATAATTATTTTTTCTTCCGAACTTATATGAGAAAATTCTCACTCTGATTCTATTTGCACAGGATAATGTTAAATATTCCATGCTCAACAAATTTAGCCTTTCTATGCCTTGGGAAAAGATGAATAAACTGACTCAACAAGCTAGTGAGAGGCGTCCCAGGATAACAGTATTTTACATCCCTGAAATTCTAATAAATTTGAAAGCGTTCAACAAATGCATATGGTGCTGAGTGCATTAGCAAGTCATACTTCTATCCATTGTATTCTTCATTGGACAAACCGTAAAAAAAAAAAAAAAAAAAAAAAAAAAAAAAAAAAAAAATATATATATATATATATATATATATATATATATATATATATATATATATATATATATATATATAATTTTACACGAATTATTAATTTTAATCAATTTTAGTCCAATTCCAAACTTTAGGACATGTTTAGTATGGCGTAATCAAAATTGTAATATAATCGCAATTATATTATATATTTAATTACGTTATTTGGTCACATAAAAAAATTTGATGTAATGGAATAATTATTACATAACATAATTAATCATATTTAAAATAATGTAATAGTTATTATATATAAAAATAGATATAATCATAATTATTTATTTTAATTTTTTATTTATTATCAATATTATTACCATCATTACTATTCAGCTATCACTGCTCTATCACCACTACCAGCAACGCCACTATAATCATCAACATCAACATCATGTTATCACAATTGATATCACTAACACTTAAACCTCATTATACACCATCTAGCCACTACTACCACCATCATCTAACCAATGTTGTCACAGCCACCACTACTACTTAGCTACCACTACCACTCAACTACCAATCACTGTGACCATTACTACTTATTAATAAATTAAATATTAAAATAAAAATTATAATTACATTACACTATTTATATTTTTATTTGACAACCAAATAGAGTAATGTAATAACAATTATATTACATTACATAATTAATTACGTTGTATATATTATATTCTACCAAGCGTAACCTTAGTGTTAAGGGATTTTGAGCACTGATGTGGCATATGACATGAGCAAAATATTATTATTGAATGTTGCTACTTACATAGCGTGAACTAAAACATGATTGCCGATGTAACAAAAATATTATTTGTCACGACACAAAATTCTGTGTCGCGACCGGTGAATAATTTAAATATTCTTAAATCATGTAAGTCTTATCAGAGTATCTTGAATAAATATATTGTCACTTACTAATCCAAAAAAAATAAATAAAATCTAAATAACAAAATACTGAATAAACATCATAAATATCCCTTAAGTAAACTGTTGAGTCTCTACAGATTTCAAATAAAAAACTTAAACTGTTCAATAAACAAAACTAATTATTAGCCCGAGAAAACATGAATTCGGGTATACCATGAGAACAAATCAAAGATTGTCTCTCTTTAGAGAATGGATTGAATATTTGAATTAGCTGCAGAATTCTACTGATCTGAAATAGATAACAGACAGAGAAAACGTGGTTTGAGCTAAGTACTCAGTGAATGATAATTATAGCACACAATGGAATAGGAATAGATAGACACTTGATTAATTTCACAATAAATTTTCTATTCAATAAAATCATGTTTATGCTATCAAAATCATTAATAAAATAATTTCATAAAACATATATATAAAAGAAATTCATTTAATAAAAATTTTATGTTACAGTACACCAGGGTGATGATACCCCACATTACCAATGGTCAGATGGTAAGCGCGCAACCAGATATTAGATACGTTCCTCCTCCTTCACAGATATCAATGCATATGATACTAATGCAAATCATAAATTACAATGATGCATGACTCAACAATGCAACCTAATACCGTGATTGTCCACACGGCGGGGCCAGCTAACAGAAAAAGATACTTGACACAAGTACCAATTCAAAATAGAAAATCAATTTGTATAAATCAATCAAAATCAACAAAAAATTTCAAATAGAAAATAATAACTGATAGTGCAATTATAATAGTTTATTTCAAT
The DNA here is from genome assembly GCF_030052815.1 of Hevea brasiliensis. NCBI lineage: Eukaryota > Viridiplantae > Streptophyta > Magnoliopsida > Malpighiales > Euphorbiaceae > Hevea > Hevea brasiliensis. The sequence goes on along the minus strand of NC_079506.1, from coordinate 5,926,221 downwards.
AATTTTAGAGAGTCAATAAGATCAAATCAATCTCAAATAAATTCAGTGTAACACATCAGTAAATTTTATAGTCAGATATCAATCAATATAAAGACATTAAAGGCCTATTCCCGGAATTCTAATGACTCTAATGCAAAGATAATTGACAAAATCAATTATTTAATCAAAATCGAAATAAAATTCAATAATAAAATAAAACTCTAGAAAATTACATGTAAAATATTTGTTAAAATACTGATTTAAAATTTCATTTAATAATAAATTTAATGCTAAGAAATTTTAAAATGGACTAAAATGGTGTCATATACTATAATTACCACTCACCTTAAACCTCCAAGACAATAGTTATTTTCAATGGAAAAGAGACAATTTCAATAGATAGATTGAATATTCGAATATCCTACATACCCAAAATATAAAAGAAAAATATCAACTAATAATAAATAATATAATAATAATAACATATATATATATATATATTAATAATTTAACTTCAAGGTTATTGTTTATCAGTAATCATAATTAACCCAATTCAATAACAATGGTCAAAGAGGAAAAAAAAAAAAGAATTTCTAGAGTAGTTGTAACAATTTAAGGAGAAAATAAAATCAAATTCACCCATTATTGAACAAAGAAAGATAATTTTTGACTTTGAAAATAGAATCTAAGGTGATAAATAGAGAAGTAAGAATTTATGAATTCTCTGTGCACATCAAATTATAAATCGTAAATTTATATATATATATATATATATATATATATATATATATATATATATATATTGGATTAATTCAGGGAGGAAGAAGCCTGAAAATGTTAGTTCGGAAATTATTATCATCCGGTCGTAAGTCCTTTTTTGGAGTAAAAGATTTTACAAGAATTTAATTCATTTAATTTTTTTTATCAAATTTTACGTTTAAAATGAAAGAATTCCAATCTTTTCTAATTTAAAAAAAATTATTTAAAAAATATATAAATCAATCATGAGTATGTGAGAATTCAATTAAATTTTTTCTTATAAATAATTTAGTTTGAATTATGATTCATATAAGAAGTAATTAAGAATAATTTAAAATAATTTCCCATTTAGGAACTTTGTTTCTAACAGTATCAGGATTAACAGACAGTTTTTCCTCTGTTTTCTTTAGAAGATCTTTTAGAACCGCAATGAACTCTGATTGATTATCTTCTAACTCCTGTTGTTTAGGTTTTGAAATTTGAGAAGGTTTTGAAACTGGATCTGATTTTTTGAAAGTTTTTGGAGTTTTAGAAAACGGATATGAAATGTTATGCTGTTTAGCATACATCTCAAACCAATTAAAGAAAAAAATATGAACTTTGTGTTGGTATATAAAGTCATAATATTCCTTTTGAATTTCTTTCCTTTGATCATTGAAATTTTTGAAAAACCACATTTGCTTTTTATGATTTTTAAGAGAATAAAAATCATCATGCAAATATTGTTTGTCTACTTCAAATTCTTTTTCAAGCACATTAAGTTCATAGTTTACATTTTCTGTAATGGCTGAAAAGGTAGGAGAAGTAGGTTCTGACTCTATTTGGGTTTCAACCTGAACAGACTCGTTTTGTAAATTTGTATAAACTGGATGTGGAACATTTGTAGAGCCATTTACGTTTTGTAAAGTGGATCTAGGTATTTCTGAAATAGAAAACCTAGAAGAGTAAGTCTGAGGTAGAATACCTAGGCCGAATATTTTATATTCCAATTGGTTTTGTAACAGGCAAACTAATGACAGAAGGTATACAAGATACTCTTCCTATGTCAATAGTACTGGATGTTGAGGAATCATCTGGAAACCTAAGGCTTCTGTTAAAGCTAAGGCAGGCTGACTCTTCTATCGTCATACTGGGTTATTTGCCTCAGTTGAATGTTTGGCTCAACTATTTTTAAAGATTCTGGTTCTACTGCACCTTCTAAGATCCATTCTTCTAGTAGGGTTATGTCCTTCCATTGGATAGATCTAGGGATTACAGTGTTGGATTTTGTAAGATCAGTTTGTAAAAACAAAGTTTCTCCTCTTTTACTTTGAAACTTATGTTTTGTAGCAAAAGCAGAAACAATAGCTTTGTAATGGATTTTGTAAATCAGTGCAAGAGGAATAGATCCTTCAAGCATTTTGTAATTGTGAGTTTTGATTTGTAAAACAAGGGATTTTGTAATATTACTATCGTTTAACGAAACAGTAAAATTTGGATAGCAATCAAAAGATATTGGTCCACTGCACAAACTAGACTCGACTGAACTAAGCAAAGAGTCCTGGAAGTTTATGAATCTAGTATCTCTAAGAACTGCTAGGATTGAGGTATTCAACCCTTCTTTTGTAAGTGGTTTAATTCCAACTTGGACTAAACCTATATGGATGTATTTGTATTGTTTTTCACAGTTTTTTTGTAAGGATTTTTGGGACAGAAGAGAAATCGTCTCAAAAGGTTTTGTAATATGAAGATCTCTTTCTTCAGTTTTGATCGTGAAATCAATTTTGAAAAAATTGAGTTTTGTAGTCTAATAGATCTGATCCTTTTGTACTTTTGGAATTTCCCAATTATCTATACATTTTTCAAAATTTTCGATTATTATTTCTTCACTATTAACTATCTTTCTCGACTCAGAGGATGAGGTAGAAGAGTTTGAAGAAGAAACTATCCTACAGAAAATTGGATTCATACTTAAAGAATTTTTCTAGGTTGATCTTTTGAGTTAAGTGAGGTAATCGCCAAAGGAATCACTGCCCTAAACACACCCTCTCGGCTACAAAGACGGGACTTACAACCCAGGCCTGTTTACACCTCTAAAGAAGCTATCTTATCACCTTAAGATCATCTTACCAACCTCTAAAAAATGTTTAAATGTGAATCCGAACCTTAAATAGAACCTTTTCCCCCCAGGCTCTGATACCAAGGACGCACAGGGATCGAAAGGGGGATGAGCTAACAGGGAAGAAGCAACAATCTAGATCTTGAATAATATATAAACAATTAAAGAAATAAACAAAATGCACAAGAAAGGAAAATCATCAGAAATGAAAATTAAATTTGTAAATTAAAGATTAAATATATATATATATATATATATATATATATATATATATATATATATATATATATATATATATATTCAATAGGCGGCAGAGCCAGTCCGTTAAGAATATATATACTTAACAAAAATAAAATTAAACTTGAAATTTAAATATGAATATACATGTATATATTCAATAGGCGGCAGAGCCAGTCCGTTATGAATATATATACGTATATTTATGCAGACCAGGCTGTTGAACCGACCATATGCAGGCAAAATAAATTTAAAATTTTGTAAAAGAAATTGAAGAAAACTTACTTCAAAATCTTATAAATTTTGTAAGATTTGTACAAAGGTTTTGGAGATATAATTTCGGGTAGGACTTATAAAGGTTGCTCAACACATGAGCTTCCTAAGATCTACTACAAGGAAGTTACAGGGTTTGTAGGTTTATAGGTGATGTAGAGGTAGGGCAGGATGGGAAGTGAATCAACCTTCTTGCTCCTTTCTTCACCTCGGGGTGAAACTCCTTCAGAACCTTCTTCGGATTCTCTTAGCTTTAGAAGCTTGAAGGGGAGAAGCTTGGGCTCAAGAAGCTTGAAGAATGGTTTGCCTTGGATGGGTGCCTCCTTATATAGAAGTGTCCAGGGGCAGTTTTGTAATTTTGTAGGTTTTGAACAGTGTCTGCCATTTGATGCCTTCACGTGTGAACAGTGCTTCTTGTCTCCTTCACATGTGAACAGTAAAAAGTGAACAGTACAAGACATGACAGGTGAAGAGTGTCCTGTCTGGTTTTGAAATAAAGGAAGAGGAAAAAGAGAATATTACAAAAGTGAAAATGATTACAAAAATTAAAATAGAAGGAAAATGAAGAGAAAATGGATAATTTTGCCGCCATAAGTTTCTTTTTCCGGTCTTTTCTTTTTTTTTTCTTCTTTTTTTTTTATAACAGATTTTGTATTTGTGAAGAGGTACCACAACCTTCTTCATCATCATCTCCCAAGTCTATGATGGGTTCTGAATCAGAATTGGCTGCAGAAGAATTGGTTTTGTTTTGCAATAATTGTTCCATTATTGCAAAATATTCTTCATCATTTTTAGCTCCTGCTAATCTTGCCATGGCATGTGATCTTTGGGCAAAAAAATAATTGATTTGAAAAGTTTTGTATAGGAGTTGGTGGAAAAATGTTTTTTCCCTTAAGCCAGGTTATTACTCCTTGGTTTGTAATTGTTTCTGGGATATTAAATGAATCCCATCATTTTACCTTAAACCTTCTGATGATTGTATTCAATCCATCTTGGGGTCGAAATTCAAAAAACCAGATAAGAACCCAAGATAAAAAGAATTTTGAAGAAAATAAGAGAAGAGGAGGAAACCTTTTCTCTTTAGGTGAGGGTTTGTAATGGGTTTTGAAAAGGTTTAAACTCTCTGATATTTACGGTATAAGAATTTCAGGTAGAGCACAAAAATACTTTCACCACTGAGCAAACCATGAAGGGGTTTTGGAAGGATCAAATGTTTTTTGGAAATAGAACAGCCATGAATGACTATTCTTGTGATTTTGTATGAGAAAGGTATTGTACCATGCCTATTGGTAATCCCAGTAATTGAAATGTTGGCAATGGTCAATCTTGTTTTGAAATGATAATGGGAAGATTTTTGTTTTTGTAAATTCTTGCCCTCAATCAGAATGATTAAGGACGGTTTGAATGTGGCAGGTTGAATAAGCCAGATCAGCATGATTTTTTTTTAAGTAAAAATGTTTGAATTTTGCTGAGCCAGTGAATTCAAAGATTGCATGGTAGTAGGATTGGGTCTTGGTAAGATCCCATGGTTTGTAATGCCATCCTTTTGGGAAAGCTTTTGAAATTGCTATAGAGGCGTCTTGGTGTAGAAATTCATCCTCTATAATCAAAACATTTTGAAAATGTGTTTTTGTAATCCATTGTGAAGACTTCTTTTTTAATTTTGTTTGGGACAAAACTATTTGAGAAGAATTCGATTGAGAAAGACTATTTTGGAATTTGATTTGTAAAATCTCATTTGCTTGAGAAATATTTTGAGAAAGGGTTTTTTCGAAGGAAGATTCTCCTTTCTCAAGGGTTTTGGAAATGGGTTTTGTAGATTTATCTTTCTGGGTAATGTTTTGTAAGGCCTGAAGAACTTCAGGAGATTTGGATAGTGATTTATCCATTTTTGAATCTGGTCGGTTTGGAGCCCGAGATTCAATATATTTTGTATGATCTTCTTCTTCTTCTTCGCTCGCTATATGCCCAAGTTTGTATAGGCTTTGCGTAAGAGATGACTGGTTTTGTAGGGTTTGGTTTTGTAGAGGCCGAGGCTTCACCTTTGGTATTTTTCTTCTCGGGCATTGGCCTGCTTTTGAAGAAATTCTTTGCTTAGAAAGTCTGGGATAGAATTTGTATCTCCTTTTATAAATTCAATTTCAAAATAAAAAATACTTAAAATTGCTTGCCATCGTGCAAAAATTTATTTTGATGCAAGATTTTAAACATCTTTTTGCAAAACTTCTTTGGCTAATTTGTAATCAATTCTAAGCAAAAATTTTTTATTTAATAAATCACTTTGAAATTTTTGTATGCACATGACAATTGCAAGAATCTCTTTTTTGATGGTAGAGTATTTCTTTTGACAATCATTCCAATGTGCAGAATGGAATTGAACTATTTGTTCTTTTCCATTTTGAACTTGTTTTAAAATTCCACCATAACCTAACTCTGAGGCATCTGTCTCGACTACCTTAGGGGCTAATGGATCTGCTAAATGCAGACAAGGAATGGTTTGGACCTGTTATTTAATATGACAGATCACTTCAGTGTGATGATCTGTCCATGGAACAGGGTTTTTCTTTAACCTATCATGCAAGGGTTTTGCTAGACGGTTAATATTTGGACAAAAATCTAAGACATAATTCAAGCTACCTAAGAATCTCTATAGATGGGTTTTATCTAAGATTTTGTCAGGAAATTTGTTTGAAAATTCTAGACTTCTCTCTATTAGAGTAATGGTTCCCTTTGGACAATATGAGTGGACAGTCATGCCTTTTGGCCTAAAAAATGCCCTATCAGAATTTCAGAGAATTATGAATAAAATCTTTAATCCATATTCAAAATTTTGCATAGTCTATATAGACGATGTTCTTGTGTTCTCGGAGTCAATTGAACAACACTTCAAACATTTAAGAACATTCTTCTCTATTACAAAACGAAATGGCCTTGCCATTTTAAAATCAAAGATTTCTCTCTTCCAAACCAGATATATATATAAAATCAAAGATTTCTCTCTTCCAAACCAGATATATATATATATATATATATATATATATATATATATATATATTCCAGATAAATGAACACGAGGGTTGATATTAAAATTTAGCTTCAAAGTTATTGTCTATCAGTGATTATAATTAATCCAATTCAATAATAATGGTCAAAGAGAAAAAAAAAAGAATTTCTAGAGTAATTGTAACAATTTAAGGAGAAAATAAAATCAAATTTATCCATTATTGAACAAAAAAAGAGAATTTTTTACATTGAAAATAGAATCTAAGGTAATGAATAGAGAAGTAAGAATTTATGAATTCTCTGTGCACATCAGATTATAAATCGTAAATTTATATATATATATAATATAATAAAAATACATGTTGATAGTATTTGGTATAAAAGGAGGTGACAAATAGGTTTTGAGAGCAAAGTTTAGCAGAAGAGATGATTAGAGTATATATATTTGAAGAGTTCTATTAGGTGTAGAATGGGATAAGAGTTATTATTGAATTGGGTTGTTTAAATTACAGATATATATTTAATTTCAAAAATAATATATATATATATATATATATATAAATAGATAAACAGATCATCTAATAAAATATATTTTTTTAATAAATATATTAAATTATTATTAATTAATTAATATAAATAAATAAATAAATAGATAAAATATTAAATTTCCACACAATTATTCATCATATTATCCAAAGTTTGGAGTGTTTGATCGTAGCAGATATGGCCCGTGTGTCCTGAGGTGGAACTCCAAAGGCAGGAGATCAGCTTCACAGCCGAATTAATTGATACGGTGTGTCCGCAAGTGCACGGGTCACAGTAGTATAGTTTTAAAATGATATCGATCCCACAGGGAATTGTGCTTAAATTGGAAATAAAAGTATAAGCAAATTAGAATGACAAAAATTAAAAGATATTAAAAATAAAATCTAAAAATTAAAATTAAGACAAAAATTAAAGATGTAAAATGAAATTTGGAATTAAAATTGGTATTTAAGGAATTAATGCTAAATCAAACAATTAACTAAAATTAATTAGACTAGATTACCAAAAATTAATTTGAAATTTCTATTTATGAAATTAAGAAGAATTAAATCTAAATTCAATAAAAATAAAAATAAAGTGATTATAGAAATTGGATTTAAATTGGATTTAAATTTAAATTGCTATTTATGAGGTTTGGAGGATTTAAATCTAATTTCAATGAAAAATAAATTGATTCTAGAGATTGGATTTTCAATATTGTTTGCATGTGATTTTTCCCTAATTTAGCCAAACACATGAGAATTGCAATTTTGAGGGAAATCAATTCTTAAATTTTTGAAACCTTTTTCAAGCATCTCAAAATTGGTTTTCATTAAATCAAACCCTGTTTTCACGGTATTTCAAATCTAACAAAAACCCAATTAATGCTCTAATTGATTTTTGGAAAGTTCCCCTTAATCTTCTTAGCTTATTTCTAACACCAAGAAAATAAAGTTTATTGCAAGATTATCTATCCCCAATATTCACTTTTCAGTCCATCTATTAAGGATTAAAACTTAACTCAATGAGGGCCCATTCATCAAGCATGGAAATAAGCACACAAGCAATAAATCAAAATATAACAATCTTCATTTAAATGGCTAAATCAGTTCAAAACCACAAAACAAATCAATATTTACAAACCCATCTCTAGAATCTCAATAAACTACTCACAAATCATTGTTTAAAGATAAACCCAAATGAAGAAATGAAGAAATAATGGAAATGTAAGCTTAAAGGGGTAGAAAAACCAGAGATTTGCAGCAGGATCTCTGCAGAAAAGTGCAGAAACGTGATCCTTGCTGCTGCTGGAAGAAGATGCAGAAGATGCTCCTCCCTTTCCCTCTTTCTATCTTCCTAAAAATGCCTCCCTTGCTCTCTATGGAAAGAAAGTGATAAAGGGCACTTTATATAGGCAAGGGGACTGTTCTAGAATGGGTAAAAGGGGGAAGGATCCAGAGAAAGTGAGGTAAAAAGGCTGGAGTAACGGAAATGCCACGTCAAAAAATTTTCCAAGAAAACGACATAAGCCGAGTCGGTTGTGTCTGGGTTGTGTCGCTCTCGGCGTGAATATCTGACGATCGACACAACCTGCGACATGAGCTAATTCGGTTGTGCTGCAGGTTGTGTCGCTCTCGGCCATTTTTTTTTTTTTTTTCAACTTCAAAATTTTTGCAATTCGATTTTAATCTCCTCCAAATGGCTACTCTGATCAAAATACATCAAATTTCTCCAGATTTAACCTACAAAACAAATAAATTCCAAAAATTAAACTAAGAAATGTGAAAATTGCAAAATTGACTAAATATATACTAATATCTAAAATAATAGCTATGAATAAGGGTAAATTATGTGCAAAAATTACTCCTAAATGATGATCTAAAATGCATGCATCAAATTCCCCCATACTCAAACTCTTGCTTGTCCTCAAGCAAAATTTCATTAAAACTCATTTGGAAGGGAATAGAATCAGTCTTTGAAAACACAAAATTCACTAATCCAAACTACCAACTTACCTCTAGCCACCAACATTCCAAATTCCCACCAGCAAAAGCACAAAGAATGAAGCAAGCACTCTCAACTATTACAGAATAGCTAAGAATTAACCAATCAACCCAAGCAACAAATACCAACCAGCTACAAGAGTCAATTGTGCCAAAACAAACCTAAATGAAATAGATAGCCAATGCGTCTCAAATAGATGGTGAGTAATGTATGAAAGATTATATTGCCAAACCCATATGCAAGCATAAAAGATCTAACTCTACTAATGTAACAAGCATTTTTCAAAGAATCATTAGGTCTTTTTAAGGGTTGTAATGGGGTCAAATAGGGTAAGATTGTGGTTAACAAAGAAAGGGAATAAGGTAAACAAAATATGAGAATAATATTAATCATGAAACTCAAAGTGCATCCAATTTTTTCTTTTTTTTTTTTTTTTTTTTCAAATATTTTTTTATTTTTTTATTTTTTATAATACTAATTTTTTTTATCAAGAGGAAAGAAATTCACAATGAATCTTAAGTGCTAACACAATAAAGGGACTACTTTTATAATATATTTTTTTATTTTGTATGTGTCCCTATTTCACGTCACACCCAAAATTACCTTTGGGATATTTTTGTGACTATTTATTTATTTTTTTTTATCAACTTTTCACAATTACTCTAGCACTTTTCAAGATGTTTCAATCCTTCAAGTTTTTTTTTTTTTTTTTTTTTTTTATGCACTTAATTGCTAAAATATTATTCTCATAGATAGGTGGTAGTGTTTAGGTTTAATGGCTAGGTAAATGATTTGGGTTCCAAAGAAATTAGGGAATTAAGGTTCAAGGGGGTTTGCAAGGGTTGAAATGAAATTAAGGTAGGTTAAGGCTAAATGTGAGGTTTAAAATATGAAGGAATGCCTAAATCATATTCTTATCAATGCAAGTTAAAAATTTCGCTTTGAAAGATCTAAGATGCTTGTTCTAGGAATGGTGAGACGACAATGACCATTTTCTTCCTTAAAGGCTTATCCAGACACTCAAAACTCAAAATAACTAATCAGAATCTGCATACCTAGATGAATGTATTAATTTTCAGCTATTAAGTAAGAGAAAGAATAATGCTTAAGACTTTGTACCCAGCTGGAACTTTCATTCCACTAACCATCTAAAGACAAGTTGGATTGCTTGAATAAGTGGCTTATGGAATCCAAAGACTGGTTTAAAAATTCAAAAATTTTAAATGAATGAATGAAATGCATGAGTGTAAATGTATAGTCAACCTATATGCAACTAAGTATGCATAACTAAGTATATGAAGCTATATGCAGTGTATGTATGTTAATATGTACAAGTATGAAGTAATGAGTGTGTCGCTATATGCAAATGAAAAAGAAAAATAATTTTTGCAAGGAAAAATAATTTTTGCAAAAAATTTACCCTCTCCCCCATACTCAGAATGAACATTGTCCTCAATGTTAAAAATGTGCAAGGAATGGGATAATTTGGCTATATGTGCATAGAGAAATTATTACCCTGTTGCATAAGCGATAGCACAACTTGTGTTGAAAGTGACACAAGCTGAGATAAGAAGTGTTACCTCATTGAAGTGCAGCCAATTTAATTAGGTAAAATTTGGACAGCTGCTGCACTCATTGCAAAAGAAACAGTGCAATGGAATCCATTAAATCAATTAAACTCAAAAAGTTGAAATAGGAAGTTAAGCTCAAAAATGTAACCATCAAGTGTAAATCCGAAATAGCAAATCAAAGCAAGTGAGCAATTGTACTAAAGATATAAAAGAAAAATGTATTTTATGAGGAACTAAAAAAAAACTGAATAAGTAAATGGTTCAAGTAAAGGAAAAACAACACAAGCAGAATATTAACTAAACAAGTTAAAAACACTAATGAATTAAGCAACTAAATTTTTTTTTTTTTTTTTTATGGGTAGTGGGCTTTTTTTTATATATGAAAGAAATAAAGAATCAATGAAAAATTATGAGTTATGCCCAAAAATGCTAAGTTTAGGTCTTTAGCTTGACCATACTCACTCAAAATGTTATGGAGAATGAGAAAGATAGCAAGTTGCTATCTTCTCAATTGGCTCACCAGCTAAATAATGCCTCAACCTTTGTCCATTTACCTTGAAATTACCAGATTTTTCACCAAAAATTTCCACAGCACCATGAGGTAAAACTTTCATAATTTTAAATGGACCGGACCACCTTGATTTTAATTTTCCTGGAAAAAATTTCAACCTTGAATTGAATAAGAGAACCAAATCTCCTTCTTTAAAGTCCTTTTTCTTGATATGCTTGTCATGCCATTTTTTTGTTCTTTCTTTATAGATCCTAGCATTTTCATAAGCATCAAGTCTCAATTCTTCTAATTCATCATGTTGCAAAAGTCTTACGTGTCCAAGACTTGTAAATCAAAATTGATTGCTCTAATGGCCCAATAAGCTTTGTGTTCTAATTCTGGGCAAATGGCATGATTTCCCAAAACTAACCTATAAGGTGTAGTTCCTATGGGGTTTTAAATGCTGTTCTATATGCCCAAAGAGTGTCATCTAATTTAAGGGACCAATCTTTTCTGGACTTATTGATGCTTTCTCCAAGATTTGCTTGATTTCTCTATTTGTGATTTCTACTTGGCCATTTGTTTGAGGGTGATATGGTGTGGCAATCCTATGTTTTACCCCATATTTTCTCATCAATTTTTCAAATTGGTGGTTGCAAAAATGGCTACCACCATCACTGATTATGGCACGTGGGGCACCAAACTGTCAAAACAAATTTTTTGAAATTTCACCACAACTTTTGCATCATTGGTAGGTGTAGCAATAGCTTCTACCCATTTAGATACATAGTCCACCCCTACCAAGATATATTTATTCCCATAAGAAGATGGAAATGGCCCCATGAAATCAATTCCCCATACATCAAACAATTCAACTTCTAATATGGACTGTTGGGGCATCTCATCTCTTTTGGAAATGTTGCCTACCCTTTGGCACCTATCACACTTGCTTACAAAGTCTCTCACATGTTTAAACATATTAGGCCAATAGAAACCTGATGTCAAGACCTTTTCAACAGTTTTTGAAACACTAAAATGACCACCATATTCAGAGGAATGACAATGGTAAATAACATCATTTATTTCTTCCTCTGGTATACATCTCCTAATTATTCCATCATTACATCTTCTAAACAAAAGAGGTTCTTCCCAAGAATAAAATTTAACATCATGCAAGAATCTTTTCTTTTGCTGCCAAGACAAATCAGGTGGCAAGACACCACAAGATAAGAAATTCACAATATCAGCAAACCATGGAAGTGCAGAATTCAACACATACAACTGCTCATTCATGAAAAATTCATCAATTGGCACAATTTCATCATCTTTATTTTCAGTTTTCATCCTAGAAAGGTGATCAGCCACCACATTCTCAACACCCTTTTTATCTCTTATTTCCAAATCAAATTCTTGAAGTAATAAAATCCATCTAATCAACCTAGATTTAGCTTCTTTCTTGCTCATTAAATACTTTATTGCTGCATGATCAGTGAAAACAATTACCTTTGAGTTGACCAAATAAGAACGAAATTTATTGAGTGCAAATACTACCGCAAGGAACTCCTTTTCAGTTGTGGCATAATTAACTTGGGCTTCATCAAGGGTTCGGCTTGCATAGTAAATGGCATAAGGTTTTCTATCTTTTCGCTGGCCAAGGACAGCTCCAACAGCAAACTCACTTGCATCACACATGATTTCAAATGGCAAAGTCCAATCTGGGGGTTGCATGATAGGAGCTGTTGTTAAGGCCGTCTTTAACCTGCAAAAAGAAACCATACAATCTTGATTAAAATCAAATTTAACATCATGATTCAAAAGATTTGTTAAGGGTTTAGCAAGTTTAGAAAAATCCTGAATAAATCGCCGGTAAAACCCAGCATGTCCAAGGAAACTCCGCACTCCTTTGACAGTGGTTGGAGGGGGCATTTTTTCAATAATTTCTATTTTAGCTCTATCCACTTCAATTCCCCTATTTGAGATCAAATGCCCTAAAACGATCCCCTCTTGGACCATAAAGTGGCATTTCTCCCAATTCAACACCAGATCATTATCAGCACATCTCTGCAAAATTTTAGACAAATTAGTCAAGCATGAATCAAAATTAGTGCCATATACTGAAAAGTCATCCATGAAGACCTCCATAATTTCTTCAATAAAATCAGAAAAAATGGCCATCATGCACCTTTGAAATGTGCCAGGCGCATTACACAATCCGAATGGCATCCTTCGATAGGCAAAGGTGCCATAGGGACAAGTAAAGGTAGTTTTCTCTTGGTCATTAGGATGTATTGGAATTTGAAAGAAACCAGAATATCCATCTAAGTAACAAAAGAATGAATGCTTGGCTAATCTCTCTAACATTTGATCCATAAAAGGAAGGGGAAAATGGTCTTTTCTTGTGGCATTGTTCAACTTCCTATAGTCTATGCACATTCTCCAACCTGTAACAGTTCTAGTGGGTATCAATTCATTATTTTCATTTTTAACAACTGTCACCCCACCTTTCTTTGGTACAACATGCACAGGACTAACCCACTCACTGTCAGAAATGGGGTAAATAATTCCAGCAGCTAGTAATTTTAGGATTTCCTTTTTCACAACATCCTTCATTGTAGGATTCAATCTTCTTTGGTGTTCAATAGAAGGTTTACTATTTGGCTCAAGGAAAATCCTATGCATACAAACTGTTGGACTAATTCCCTTTATATCATCAATTGCATAACCCAAAACTCTTCTATATTCTCTCAAAACTCTCAACAATTTGTCAATCTCAATATCAGTCAAACATGCATTAATTATAACAGGATATGTTTCATTGGGTCCAAGAAAAGCATACCTGAGGTTGGAAGGAAGAGGTTTAAGATCTACCTTTGGGGCATCCTCTACCTTTAATGATGGTGGTTTGATCTCCAAATTTTGCACTCCTTCAAGTTGAAAAATTGTGGCTTCAGGATGTGGTGGAGAGCTTTCCAAGTATTGCGCAAAAATAGCCATGTTGTGATTATCATCATCAATGCTCCCACCATGGACTAAGCAATTTTCAAGTGGGTCTTGTGGATAGCTTTTTCTGAAATGCTCTTGAACAATCTCTTCAATAATGTCTACCCGCAAACAAGACTCAACTTCTTCATGTTTCCTTTTCATGGCTGGATTGATGTTGAATATCATTTGATCATCTCCCACTCTAAGTGTCAATTGCTCACCCTTTACATCAATTAATGCACCAGCTGTTGCCAAAAAGGGTCTTCCCAATAAGATAGGAACTTTTGTGTCTTCTTCCATATCCAAAATGACAAAGTCCACCGGAATGTAGAATTTCCCAACCTTGATAGGCACATTTTCAAGAATGCCTTCCGGATACTTAATTGAACGGTCAGCCAATGAAAGATACATGTTTGTGGGCTTCAACTCTCCCATATTCAACTTCTCATATATTGAAAGTGGCATTAGGCTGACACTAGCTCCAAGGTCACATAAAGCATTTGCCACACAATTATCACCAATATGACAAGGGATGGAAAACACACCCGGATCTTTGAGTTTGGGAGGTAACTTTTTCTGAATTATAGCACTGCATTGCTCTCCCAAGTTGATGGTGTCATAATCTTCTAGCCTTCTCTTGTTGGAAAGAATCTCCTTCAAAAACTTGGCATAACTTGGCATTTGGGATAGTGCCTCAGTGAATGGCACATTGATATACAACTTCTTTAGCACTTCAAGGAATTTGCCAAATTGTTTGTCTAGTTTATGCTTGATGAATCTTTGAGGGTAGGGAAGGGTGGGATGTAAGGTTCAGGTGGGATGTATGGTTTCTCTCCTTCATCTTGCTCACTTTTGCTTTCTTCTTCTTTTTCATTTTTCTTGTTCTCAACTGAATTTTCTTCTTTTGTGCTCTCTTTTCTTCTCTCTTGTTTTCACTCTCTTGACCAACTTTTTACCACTTCTCAAGGTTACGCCTTTACATTGTTCATGAGGGTTTTGTGGTTGGCTAGGTAGTTTCCCATAGGAATTGCTTCCTGATGAGCTTGCTTGTTGCGCCAATTGAGTCTCCAACATGCGGTTGTGGACTTGTAATTGATCCATGGTTTGTCTCATGTGTTGCATTTCTTCCTCCAATTTGTTATTCATCTTGCTTTGTTCAGCAAAAAATTTCTCCATCATGCTCTCCAAGGTTGGCTTCGGTTCATGAGGTGGAAGGGATTGTTGTGCTCTTGCTTGATATCCAGGTGGTGGCTGCCTTGTGGGCTGAAATTGAGGCTGAAATTGAGGCCTATTTTGCTGCATAAACGCTGGTTATGAGCATAATTTGAGCTTTGGCCTTGTTGAGCAAAAGTTGCTTGTGGTCTCCATGTTGAGTTGTTCACATTAGAGTAAGCATTTCCCATAGGTTTTTGTTGATAACCTCCTGCATAAGCAGCTTGTTCTTGCAAATAATCATCACCATAAGAAGAATAATCAACTCCACAACTTTGAGTTCCATCTGTGAAGGCAACTTGTTGCATAGTTGTAGGAGTTGAGGTTGTTGCCTTTGTGCAAAAATCACTAAGAAGCTGAGTCAACTGATCAAATTTTGCATTCATGTAGTTAACTGAGTCAAGTTCATAGATCCCAGCTTTCTTTGGCTCAAGTGCTCTAGGATTCCCCCATAAATGGGTATTATGAGCAATCTTCTCTAATAGATCATAGCATTCTTCACTTGTCATTCTCATGAAATCTCCTCCTGCTTGTGAATCAATTGTGTTTCTTATGGTCGAGTAACTCGTGTAGAAATTTTGAACAATCATCCATTTGGGTATTTCATGATGAGGACATTGCCTTTCAAGCTCCTTAAATCTCATCCAAGATTCATACAAAGTTTCATCATCCCTTGGTTTAAAAGCTACCATCAAATTCCTCAAATGAGTAGTTTTCCCATGTGGTAAAAATTGAGATAGAATAGCTTGAGATAGATGCTCCCAAGTAGCTATAATAGATTGTGTGAGTGAGTCATACCACTCCAATGTCAATCTCAAGAGAAAATGGAAATAAGGTGAGCGAATAACTTCATCTGAAACTCAGTTGTCTTTGTGTACCACATATCATCAAAAATTTCTTCAAATGAGAATGAGGATTTTCAAGTGGGCTACCTCCAAATTGTGAATTCAACCATTTGAATAAGACCAGCTTTTTAATTCAAATTGATTAGCTCCAATAATAGGTCTGTTATCTCTCACATCAAGACATCTAGGAAAAGCATAATCTAACATGGATCTTCTTTGAGGATCATTTTGATTAACAACAGCATTTTGCCCGTTTTTCTCGTTTCCTCCAATATCACCTCCAATAGCTCTATTTTGATTCTCCAAATTATCTATTGTCTCCTATTGCTCAAATATTTGTTGTTCTTCTTTTTTTGCTTCTTTTCTTCTTTAGTATTACTTTTTGTTTGCTCGATGTAATTTTTCAATTTCAGGATTGAACAACAATTGTTGTCACTTGTGCTTTTCGATCGCCTCATAAACAAGAAAAGTACGAAAAACACAAGGAACAATAGTGAAAATAAAAGAAAATAAAAATTCTAATTAGCTTAAAACAATTAAAATCCAATTTAAAACAAACAATTCCCAAGAACGCGCCAAAAACTTGATGTTGTGTATCCGCAAGTGCATGGGTCACAGTAGTATAGTTTTAAAATGATATCGATCCCACAGGGAATTGTGCTTAAATTGGAAATAAAAGTATAAGTAAATTAGAATGACAAAAATTAAAAGATATTAAAAATAAAATCTAAAAATTAAAATTAAGACAAAAATTAAAGATGTAAAATGAAATTTGGAATTAAAATTGGTATTTAAGGAATTAATGCTAAATCAAACAATTAACTAAAATTAATTAGACTAGATTACCAAAAATTAATTTGAAATTTCTATTTATGAAATTAAGAAGAATTAAATCTAAATTCAATAAAAATAAAAATAAAGTGATTATAGAAATTGGATTTAAATTGGATTTAAATTTAAATTGCTATTTATGAGGTTTGGAGGATTTAAATCTAATTTCAATGAAAAATAAATTGATTATATATATTGGATTTTCAATATTGTTTGCATGTGATTTTTCCCTAATTTAGCCAAACACATGAGAATTGCAATTTTGAGGGAAATCAATTCTTAAATTTTTGAAACCTTTTTCAAGCATCTCAAAATTGGTTTTCATTAAATCAAACCCTGTTTTCACGGTATTTCAAATCTAACAAAAACCCAATTAATGCTCTAATTGATTTTTGTAAAGTTCCCCTTAATCTTCTTAGCTTATTTCTAACACCAAGAAAATAAAGTTTATTGCAAGATTATCTATCCCCAATATTCACTTTTCAGTCCATCTATTAAGGATTAAAACTTAACTCAATGAGGGCCCATTCATCAAGCATGGAAATAAGCACACAAGCAATAAATCAAAATATAACAATCTTCATTTAAATGGCTAAATCAGTTCAAAACCACAAAACAAATCAATATTTACAAACCCATCTCTAGAATCTCAATAAACTACTCACAAATCATTGTTTAAAGATAAACCCAAATGAAGAAATGAAGAAATAATGGAAATGTAAGCTTAAAGGGGTAGAAAAACCCAGCAGATTTGCAGCAGGATCTCTGCAGAAAAGTGCAGAAACGTGATCCTTGCTGCTGCTGGAAGAAGATGCAGAAGATGCTCCTCCCTTTCCCTCTTTCTATCTTCCTAAAAATGCCTCCCTTGCTCTCTATGGAAAGAAAGTGATAAAGGGCACTTTATATAGGCAAGGGGACTGTTCTAGAATGGGTAAAAGGGGGAAGGATCCAGAGAAAGTGAGGTAAAAAGGCTGGAGTAACGGAAATGCCACGTCAAAAATTTTCCAGTAAAAACGACATAAGCCGAGTCAGTTGTGTCGCGGGTTGTGTCGCTCTCGGCGTGAATATCTGACGATCGACACAACCTGCGACATGAGCTAATTCGCAGTTGTTTTCCATTTTTTTTTTTTTTTTTTTTTTTCAACTTCAAAATTTTTGCAATTCGATTTTAATCTCCTCCAAATGGCTACTCTGATCAAAATACATCAAATTTCTCCAGATTTAACCTACAAAACAAATAAATTCCAAAAATTAAACTAAGAAATGTGAAAATTGCAAAATTGACTAAATATATACTAAAATCTAAAATAATAGCTATGAATAAGGGTAAATTATGTGCAAAAATTACTCCTAAATGATGATCTAAAATGCATGCATCATTAATATCTATGCTCATGTCTTTGTAAGAATGAATTTGGATTAATTCAGGAAGGAAGAAGCCTGAAAATGTTAGTTCGGAAATTATTATCATCCGGACGTAAGTCCTTTTTTGGAGTACAAGATTTTACAAGAATTTAATTCAGTTAATTTTTTTTATTAAACTTTACGTTTAAAATGAAAGAATTCCAACCCTTTCTAATTTAAAAAAAATTATTTAAAAAAAACATAAATCAATCATGAGTATGTGAGAATTCAATTAAATTTTTTCTTATAAATAATTTAATTTGAATTATGATTCATATAAGAAGTAATTAAGAATAATTCAAAATAATTTTATTTTATTATAAATGATTTTTTTACATTAATTAAAAAAATTAGAATTATAAAATTTCAGCTTATGGGCTGGAGCCGAGCTCAACATGTTCAATTGTGGACTTGACCCAAAATTTAAACTATCCTAGTCCAGATTGAATTTTTTTTTTTAGAATATATCAATTTTTAGTTTCGAATTATATCAAATTTAAATACCAAAGCCCATGCTTAATTCTTCATTAAGCAAAGGAGGACAACTTCACTGCTAAAGCCCAAACATTCATGTTCAAGGATTTGCACATTTAATTCTTCATATTGCTTTCAATGTTGAACAAAGAATAAAGCAGAAAATGCTTGCATCCCGGCAAAAAGAGAGGCATCTATTATTCACTGCTTTAATTCCCTTCTTTAATTATACTGCTTTCAATGATAAACAAGAAAACAAGCATAAAAGATTGTTTCTTGCCTTGATTAAATACTTACATCCTACCAAAGGGAAAGGTGTCAGCAAGTTTATGTCATTTGATGACTTTTTTTTACGCAAGGCATAGATTTCAAATGTAATGCACAAGAATTTAAGATCCATAGCTCTTAATAAATATTTTTTGCCATTCCTCCCCATGTCTTCACAGCATTTGCCTCTTTCGCAATCACAAAATACATCTATCTATCCGCCCTTTTTTCCAAAAATGGCCGAAGAAGTTCTCTTCAACATTGCTGGAGACATCATCAAGAAACTGGGTTCTGGAGTTCTCCAGCAGATTGGGCTGTGGTGGGGTGTGAACGATGAACTCGAGAAACTCAAAAGCACACTCACCACAATCCAAGCTGTGCTTCTTGATGCAGAGGAGAAGTCTGCCTTGAATAATCAGGTCAAGCTCTGGCTCGGAAAGCTAAAAGAAGTTGTTTATGATGCTGATGACTTGCTGGATGACTTCTCCACCGAAGCTTTGCGTCGCCAAGTAATGGGAGGAAATAAAGTCTCGAAGGAGGTATGCCTTTTCTTTTCACCATCCAATCGAATTGTTTATGGTTATAAGGTGGGTCATAAGATTAAGGCAATTAGGGAGAGGCTGGATGCCATTGCCAAAGATAGGCAAGACTACCCCTTGACCTTCTGGAGCGCTTCAGAGAGGCGCCATTGTTAAGTAGGGGAAGGGACCAAACTATCTCATATGTAGGTGAGGAAGAAGTCATTGGGAGGGAAGATGATAGAAAGGCAATTGTAGATCTTTATTACACTCCACCACTGAAGACAAGGTCTCGGTCTTTCCCATTGTAGGGATGGGAGGGTTAGGAAAGACCACGTTAGCGCAATATGTTTATAATGATGAAAAAGTCAAAACTCATTTTGACCTGAAGTTGTGGGTGAGTGTCTCTGATGTCTTTGATCTAAAAGTAATAGTAGAAAAGACATTAAAATCAATCGGAAAAGAGCTAGGAAACTTTGAGTTGGATCAATTGCAAGCACGTCTTCGAAATGAAATTAGTGGAAAGAAATATTGCTTAGTGTTGGATGATGTTTGGAATGAGGATCTTAAAAAATGGCTTGACTTAAAGGTAATATTGATGTGTGGTGCTAGGGGAAGTTGGATCTTGGTAACCACTCGCTCTGAAATGGTTGCAAAAATAACTGGTACATTGCTACATTATCCTCTAGAGGGCTTAGCTCTAGATAAGTCTTGGTCTTTGTTTAAGAAAATAGTGTTTAAGGGAGAAGAGCCAAAGAGTCCTAATGTGAAACCGATTGGAGAGCAGATTATAAAGAAATGTGGTGGAGTTCCCCTTGCAATAAAGACAATTGCAAGTATTTTATACTTTAAAGAAACAGAAGGAGAATGGTTGCGTTTTTTACAAGATGATCTTTCCAATATAGCTCAAAATGAGAATGGTATTTTACCAACACTTAAGTTGAGTTATGATCATCTCTCACCCCATTTGAAGTATTGTTTTGCATATTGTGCATTATTTCCTAAAAATTATGAGATTGATGTGAAGACACTGATTCATCAATGGATTGCACATGGATTTATTGAGTTATCAAATAAGAGTGCATGCATTGAAGATATTGGGATTGAGTATTTTATGGATTTATGTTGGAGATCATTTTTTCAAAATGTGAAAAGGGATGGATTTGGGCATATTCAAAGTTGCACAATGCATGATTTGATGCATGATCTTGCAACTTTGGTTGCTGGGAAAGAGATTAGCATAATGAATTCTAAAGAAAAAAGTGTTGATGAAAGAGTGCGTCATTTGAAATTGACTTTCGTTTAGATTCATCAGACATAATCCCTGTTGTTTTAAGTATTCCGAAAAATTGAGAAGTTTTATTTTGCCACATCAAGAATTCTATGATCATGATGCAATTCGTATTTTTTCAAACTTTAAGCAGTTGCGCGTCTGTGGTATGCAAGATTGTAGAATGACAGAAGTGTCTAGTTCCATAGAAAGTCTAAAACATTTGAGATATCTTGATGTTTCAAAAAATTCAGAAATCAAAGCACTTTCAAATTCTATTACAAACCTACAGAATTTGCAAGTGCTAAATGTCTCTGGCTGTCAATATCTCAAGGAGTTGCCTGAAGATATTAAAAATTTGAGTAATCTTAGGCATTTATATTGTCATAATTGTTACTCTTTGACTCATATGCCACGTGGGCTTGGGCAACTGACTTCACTCCAGACACTGACATGGTTTGTAGTGGCAAAAGATAGTTCAATCTCAAAGAATGTTGGAGGATTAGATGAACTGAATAGCCTCTACAATTTGAACGGAAGTCTCCAAATTAGAAATTTGGGATTTGTGAAAAATGGGAAAGTAAATCCTAATTTGGAGAAGCTGCTTCTTCAATCATTGGTTCTAGTATCGAGTCGATATGGTGATGCAAGGGGTGATGTAAATGGTGATAGTGAAGAAATGGCACTGCAAAATCTCCGACCAAATTCTAATCTTAAAGAGTTAAAGGTGTATCAGTATGGAGGCAGGAGTTTCCCAAGTTGGCTTTCTTCCCTCACAAATCTTGTCCATATCCTGTTAGTGCGTTGTAGCAGTTGTAAGCATCTTCCAGCAATGGATCAAATCTGTTCTCTTCGAAAGCTAGAGATTGGTGGTCTAGATGATTTAGAATACATAGAAATTGAGGGACAAGGAACATCATTTTTTCCATCTCTGAAGTATCTCATTATAAAGTATTGTCCGAAGCTAATGGGATGGCAGAAGAAGAGGGATGATTCAACAGCTAAGCTAGCCCAATTTACGTTTCTTTCCCAGTTCATTTGTCATAATTGCCCTAAATTGAGTTGGATCCCTCAGTTTCCATCTCTCAATGAAGCACTAGAATTGAACAATGTAAGCTTGCAACTTGTGCAGGAAATATTCACACCATCAATATCTTCTTCCTCAACCGTTCCTCCTTTCTCTCAATTGAAGACGCTCATGTTTTCTCAATTAGCAGTCGAATCTCTACAGCCATATGGACTGCAGAATCTCACTTCTCTTGAGAAACTGACAATAGATAATTGCCGAGACTTGAAGACTCGACCTCAAGAGATGCGTTCCTCACCTCTTTACGAAAATTGCATATTTATGGATGTCCCATATTGAGGAGAAGATGTGCAAATAAATATTGTGAGGATTGGCCTTTAGTTTCTCACATCTCATATATTAATGTCCAAGCCAGAATTATTCAATTGGAGGGCCACTATCAACTAGACGACAATGAATCTGTAAGTTGCTGCTTTTGTCTTCAATTGGCAAAACCTATTTAATTTTTTTTATCTGAAATTTTATACTGATTCTTTACGTACAGGACATACCACATAGTGATGACGAAAGGAACGCAAGTTTACAGTATGCATAGTGAAATTCTAATAGATTGGAAAGTGGTGAACAAATAGAGAGGATGCTGAATCCATTGGTAGGCCATACTTCTATCCATCTTGTTCTTTTGTTATGTTATTCAATCTTCATTTTTTCTTCCATGGATATTAAAGTCTAATTTTGTCTCATGTGGAGAAGTTACTATAGTGCGTTTTAATTTTGACTCTGTTGTGAATGAGATTTCAAATCTCTTGAAGGCCTTGCCGCCAGTGGTGATTTCCCATGTTCTTCGTGAGGCTAATGCTGTGGCTGACTCGTTGGCTAAGGAAGGACTTGCCCGTAATTCAGATCTGGTTGCCACCCTCTGATTTTTTGCAATTCTGATTTTCTTTCAATCACTGCTTGCTTTCTGCAACATGTGTTTCTTGGTTGGTGCTAGTTGCTGTTGGAATCTTTTCTCCTTGTGTCGGAGAGTCATCACTATTTTGCGTTGTGGCTTGGGATGTTCGGTTGTTGGCCTAGTGTGGTTTGCAGTAAGCTATTGTTAAATCTGGTTGAGTGCTTCTGTTTCTTGCTTGTTTTATGCTTGCGATTCTAGTCTTTGCTTTCCTTTCTATTTTAATTGTTTGTCTTGGTGTTTGTATCGTTCTAGCTAGGTTTTTTCACTTAGCTCGTTTCTCATTAGGTGGGTGTATTGGGGAGACCTATTGGTCTGGGTTTAGTATGAGTTACAAGCTAAGTTTTTCCTAGCATTTTATTAATAAAGTTCTTGCTTATAAAAAAACCAAGGTGTCATGGCAGCAATATATGTAAGAAATCCATAAGTTTCCTTATAGTACTATAATCTTTTTATTTAAATTATATATTTTAAATAAAATTTTTTAATTTATTTAAAATGTCAAATGATTTAAAAATTATTATTTTATCATTTTTTCTTTTAAATTCATACTTTAAACACACTACAAAATTCCCGCACAATGCATGGGCTTTGGACTAGTTCTAATCAACTGGGAAGTGGTGAACAAATTCAAAGGGTGCTAAATGAATTGGCTGGTAATGCTTTTATCCAGAGTATTCTTCTTTATTCATTTTCTTTAATGCATTTAAAAAGTTTGATTTTGATTCCATTCGCAGAAGTTAATAGTGCAGATATTGAGAAACCAAGGCATGATGATAAGGAGCAGTTACTTGTAACTCCATCTTCTTATATGCTAAGTGTTGCAAGAAATTGGTGGTATGCTATTTTTCATTAGTTTTATGTTTCTTTTGTTCCAGCGGGTGAAATTTTTTCTTACACGAGTAACTTGAATTTCTAATACAACCACAATTAATTCGATATTTTCAGGATGTTATTAAGAATTTAGAATTTCCCAACTCCTGGAGAAGTGAGGACAATGATCCAGGTTCTTTGTGTTTGCCTTATGTGTCTAGATACATCCAAAATCTCACCTCCCTTGAAAGTTGAGCAACAAGGGGTTCTATGACCCAGCATGATGGAATGATGAAGACGACTTGTGATGGCAAGCCCTTAAAGGCCATACCGGAGATTACTTTCCAGTACTCAAAATGATCAGATGCCTTCATGATGGAATGCTTTTGCCCAACTTGAGGCAATGGGACATCATTTATTACTAAGAAGTTAGGCATGTTCATATCCTTCAAATTCAATAGAGTTTAGAAGGTTATTTTTTTACACCATGTATAATATATATGTTCTGCAATTCTGTTAACTGCCCTGCATATGATATCACTTAGCAAGTACTAAAAACTATTCAAGTCCTTTTTTTTGCCCCTTATTCTCTTAGTAATGATGTCATTAAATCTTGAATTATGCTAAAAGGTTTATGCATTTGGTTGTCTTTTCAATCACTTGTGTACAGAATCTACGGTACTTGCTGCATTTGCTTTGGAGTGAAATACTGGTGAAGAATCAAATTTCGCTGTTGAGTTTTCTTCTCAATCAATAGAGGCTCTGATCTGTAAATATTTTCTTTTGATCCTCACAGAGAGGATATATGTATAGTTGTGTATTTAAATATGTTTGATGGGCATGGAGCTTAATAGGTTTTATGGTTTCTTTTAGCTGTAAAATTTAGGGGAAATTCTATAGGTTAGGGACGGGTGTGTCACAAGCTATACTGCAAGATGTTTTATGCAGGTTTCTGTGGGCAGAGTGGACTTGTTATCCCTATGGATTAGCTTTTGCCAGGTATTAATTTTGTTATTAGTTTTTGTGTATATTTATCATCAGACAAGTAATTGGGTTACTATGTGCTACACTAAAACCTTAAAAACCATGATTTCGGCTGATTAACGAAAATGAAATATGAAAATCAGATGTGAATATCTAAGCAAATTCTCAATTGCCTCTTCTGCAGAATGCTAACCCTATATGTTCACTGGACATGGGATACTCCCGAAGTTTCTTGGACCAACAATACGAGTTATTTGAGAATGTTTTCCTCAACTGTCTGCTCAATTCCACATTCAACCACCCTTCTGCCTATGAGAGATTTACATGGATGGAAAATTTCTAATCAAAGTTTCTTGTTGTCTCAAAGACCCATAGAGGAGCCTCTCAAATTGCAGGCATTTCTCATCAAGCAAATCTAATTTAACAAAATGATCCACACCCCTCAAATGTCAACACTTCAATAGTTGTCCCACCAAGTGGATGCTCTTGTTGATGGCAGATCCACAACAGAATTAAGCTTCATTCTCTTCTCTGTTTGCCCTATTTACTAATATTGGAACTTCATAATTACTAGCCATGTGTATTTTTGCCTTAATAATTACTATAACCATTTTTTTTTTTTTCATCTTCTCTTCTCTGGCTGATGAAAAGCCTTTGAATTACCAGCCAAGGTTGAATTGAGCTACTGTAAAATTTTTAATTTGGTCCAATTTTTTTTTTAATATACTTTATAATAATTTTTTAATTATAAAAAATATTAATAATCTTTTTAATTTTTAAAATAATAAATTATTTTTTATTATTAATAACAATTTAGTGCATTTCCTATGTTTTGTTAAAAAAAATGTTCTTAAAATTTAAAAATAAATAATAAATAATTATTTTTCACAAATAAATATGGCCCAACTCTTCTTTTGAAAAAATTACTTCCAAATAAGAGTCCTCAATGTGCACATCATTTTAAAAAGGATATAAGTTCAAATCAACTACCAATAGTTTTAAAAATGACACCCATAGTTTCATTTGGAGGGAGATTCGATTTCAGACTTTCAACCTCGATAGCACGACCTAACGGTTTCCTCTCATCTTTTTCTTCTCGGGAAGCTCCCTTTCCATTTGAGAGGGACGAGTCCAGAGTTAGTGGCCTTGGAGTAGGAAATTGGAAGAAGCAGCTGGTGGAGGAAATAGAATGAATTTTGAATTTCGCTTGATTGGGTTTTTGAGTTTGTAAGTCTCTCCCTTACTGATTTGTTTTGTTTCTGGGTTTATTGCTTTAGCTATAATAGGTGATTTCTTGTTTTATGGAGTTTCCGAATTTCTAAATTTATGGATTACAGAGATTTTGTGGGTTTAGGGTTGAATTTTGATTTTGTAGTTTTTGGATTTTAAACAGAAATCACCAATGGCGTTCCAAATTCAAATAAAACTAGTTATTTTTTTGCACATTGGGTGGCTTATTTATTTTTTATTTTAATATATAATTTAGTATTTATTTTTGTAAAATTTTATATTTTAAAATTATAATATAAAATTTAATCAATAATAAAATTTTTAGTTAATTATATTAAATACAATTAAAATTTTTATTAAAATTTTGAATAATTAGAAATAGTTTGTCCAAAATAAAATCTTAAATATTAGGATAATATTTAAGAAATAATAATAATAATAATAATAATAATAATAATAATTAAGTGTTAAATAATTTCTTAATTTATGATCTATATTTTATTCTTCTCTCTTTAAAAGAAAAAGAAAATTTTAAATTTTATAATTAAATATAATAAATTAAATTTAAAATAATTCATAATTAAAATAAATGAATATTATTTAACAAATCGTTAAATTATGTAGATTAAAAAATATGATATATGATAAATTTTTAAATACATTAATAAATCAAAAGACTTAATTTTATGAGATCAATTTTATATATATATATATATATATATATATATATATATATATATATATATATATTTCTCTGATTTCTGTTTGAATTTATTTGTAGCCATGGTTTTCTGGGTGTTCTTCAATATTTATTTTTATTTTTATTTTAATTAAAAATAATAAATAATTTAAAAAAAAATAATAATTTCATTATTAAAAATATAATATTTTACTAAATTAAGACTAAGATGAGTTTGTAAAAAATTAAAAATAGACTTATTTGGTCAGGGCATTTTTATGCTTGCTTCAATTATGAAAACTCAATATATTACCCAAAAGCTTCATTGCAAACAGAGTGCCGGCGAACGTTCAACCGTTTTCAGGTCCTCTCGATGTCTGCAAAGAGTCATCTCAGCCTCTGTGATTCTCCGATTCTCATCGACGATGGCAGAAAGGTAATCTCGCTCCCTTCTCCTCCTCCAATTCCTGCTTCTCAGATTAACTCTATCTTATCATGTCCTTTCCATTAACAGAGCTTTGCATTGGAGAAATGGACCGGGAGGAAATGCTACATGCTTTCTGCAAGGGACCTTACAATTATCTGGTCCAATTCTCCAGATTATTGGAGATGGTTACCCGACCCAGATTCCAGGTTCTCCATTTCTCTCTTTTATTTTCCATCTAATTTTTTGATTAAGAAACTTACTGAAGCTTTGTGCGAACAGCTTTTCGGAAGTGGCTGAGCTTATTGATGTTTTTTGGTTTGAAATCAATGGCGAAATTAGTATCCAGATGTTTTCCCCAGAAATATCATATGCGGCGTACTCGGTGTTCAAATTGATAACAAGTGCTTATGGGTTTGAAGGACATCCAGCAGAGATCACTGTAGAACTTGCTGGAAGTGAAAAGGATAAGCGTAGTGGTTTTTTGGTTCCAGTAAGAGGACAGAGGCGCCAACACCAGACTTTAAGAAGGCTAACTGGTTTGTTTAACTGCAGCCGGGTTTCGGGTTCGCAACCCTCTGTGCCTCCCGGAAAAAGCTATGGCAAATACCCGAAAGAGAGAGTAGATGGGTGGCTGGAGATTGAATTGGTTGAGTTCTGTAACAAGAAAGGCGGAGATGGAAAATTGAAGATATGTTTACGGGAGACAGGTGGTCGCCGGAAACGTGGTGTCATTGTTCAAGGGATAGAGATTAGGCCGAAAGGAGAAAGCAAAATTAAGCAAGCAATCGCTAATTGAAGGTTGGGCCAAAGACTATTTTTTTTTTCAGGATTTTCTATTAATATGTTGTAATTTGTTATATTATATATACAAATAATTGAAGCTTCATTCTCTTTGCCTTATTTACTCTAAAGTTAACAATTTGTGGTAAAGAAATCCATAGAAACTACCTCTGAGATTTTTCAATGATAATGTTTAACTTTGCTTTGCTTTATTGTGGAATATAAAGCTCAATTTTTGCAATTGCTGCCTTGCCACAGCATATATAAGAATTCTCTGGCTGATGACTTAGAGAAATTGAATAGGCTCTTGATATTTTTCCAGAAATCAATCTTCTTCAAATACAATAGCTATTATTTATATAGTTACCAGCTCTTTCCATGAATGTTCATGCCAATTACAACCTTCTTATCAAATTTCAAATTTTCAATTAACTACCACAGGCCATCCTAACTATTCTATTTCTTTCACATACAATCGCAGTCCCTTATTCTCCTTATTAATCATAACAGAGTACTAGTCAAACTCAATTCTATAAATCTATGGGTATCCAAGTCTCTGTTTGGTTACTTTTGTTTTTAATGCTTTTTAGTGTTTTAATTAACACATGAACTCTTGCCTTCTAGTAATCTTGACTTTGGTCTTTGGATGAAATCTTGCATGAGGAATAATGCTAGTGATGTTATTTTGTTTCCTTCCATTACAGTTATCTAGAGATTATTAGTTAGATATTCTTCGCTTTCTGCACTCATTTGCGTTTTTCTCTTCAGGACTTGGCCTATGTTTTCTGACTTGTTACTTCAAAAGTCAACTTCTATTGAGAATATGGAGGTTGCTAAATAATGAAAGTTGAAAGGTTTAAATTCATTCTAAGATCTCAATTTTAGTCACTGCAAAGAGTTCAAAAGCTATAAGGTGTTTAACTGTCAGGAGCAATATTGTTTGAGGCAAAGATTTCTTCGGGAAGCAGATGTGTGAAAATTTGTCAAAAATGCAGGCTAAACAAACCTCACTGCCTATCCTGGTCAGTCATTTAAACTTTATTGTATTGTGATAGTTATCTGCAGATTCCATGCACTGCCAAGAACAATTGGCAATTGTTGCATGACATCTCTCATTTATTATGTTTGCAGGACAGATTTGAATGTTCAGTTAACAAACTGAAGCAGAGAAGATATCAAGACAGTGACTACAGATTGATGGTGTAACAAGTTGCTTTGACACAAGCCATGTATGCAACCTGCTGAAATCAGACATTTCTGAGTAACTTATCTTTCTCCTGTTGATTTTCCTAGTCAATTGGACTGATGACACGAGTCATTTGTCGAGGGGGAAAAGAAGAAGACTGCATATAGTTGTTAATCATTGGTTGTTGATGTACTTATTTTATGTAGGCATTTTAAGGTATTTTTGTATCCATTTTCCCCTTTAACTTTATGTTCTATAGCATTTTTAACCTTTATTTTAGTTAAATTGTTATTTTTAATATTTTATATTTGATTTTTTAAAAATTTTTTTTAATAGGTTTTAAATGATTTAAAGATAAAAAAGTGCAAGTGGAGATAACTCAAAGTGATGAAAAAGCTAAAGAAATTCTGCTTGGAGAATTAGAGATAGAAATTTTCTTGAGTTCTTACATCGGCTATTGTTACATGTCATGTGCAGCAAGGAGAAACTTAAAGTGCAGAGATTTTCAAACAAACTAACTTAAAGTGCAGCAAAGAAAAAAATTTTAAAGAGAGTGATTTTCAAACAAAATAACATGCCCCGTGTTGTTGGGTAGTATTACTTTAGCAAACTGAAAAAATATTAGTTCTTTGCCAAACATGGGGCCTGTCGAAATCTAACATTGGGTCATGTTGTTTGGTGAAACTTTAGCATTGACTACGATTATTTTTAATACCTCACCACTTCTTGTACCTTTTTATCTTTCTTCTTATTAGATTTTTCTAGAATAATTTTTTGACATGTATATACATCTTATTCTCCTCCTTTCCAAAATAAGCCATATGAAAAAAAAATAAATAAATAAGGAGGAAGGGGGAGAAAAAAACTATGAGAAAAAGAAGAAGAGAAATACACCATTGCTGGATTTTCTGCTACAAAAATAACATTACAGTTGCAGATTTTTTGAGTTTTGAGACTTTCTTCATATGAGTTTTTCTATTCTTAGCTCAATTTCTTGTTCCTTTTGTTTATTTTGATAGTTTCCATTATAAATATTATTATGAGTGAGCAGATTTTTTAAGATTTCAAAGTTGGGTTATAATATTTTGAATTAATTTATAGATTTACATAGATTTTATTCAATTTATAATATTTATAAGTTTTGATTCATTCCTTATGTATTTTATTGACTTACCTAATGTTAGATCCTATTAGGTATAGTTTTTATTTGATTGAATGATCGAGAGCTGAAAATTATTAATTAAAAATTAAGATTTTGAACTTAATCACCTAGATTTAAAGATAAACTGTGGATTAAGAGCATTTATTGGTTGATTAAAAAGTTTCAAGGATTTATTCAATAAAAAGAAGACTGCATATAGTTGTTGATCCTTGGTTGTCCCCAATTGACAGATATATTAGAACCTTGCTGCTTTTCCAAATATATTAGAAGAAGAAATATTTAGTGGTATGCCATATTCTTAGATTTTTGTTTCCTTTATTTTTCTTCCTCCTCGATCGTTCCTCCTCTTTAATTTAAAATTTTATATAAATTAATAAGAATTATAAATCTGTTCAAATTTAGCGAATTTAAATTACTTTATAATCTTTTTACCTCAACAATTTGATGAAAAAAAAAATTTCATTGAAGACATAAGAAAAATAGCTTCGAGATTGTATAGCTAAAGGCTAATTTCTTCTTATTAAAGAAAAAAAAAATCATTTTTTTTAATTAATCAAGTAAAAAATGAATAAATAAATCATTTTTTTTTCAGTATATATTGGACTAGTAATTAATCAATTGATGATCTTTTGATTCAGTAAACAGAAATTTTTAGATAATGAATAAATAAATCATATATATTAAAAATTTAAAAAGGAAAAAAAATAAAACTTAGGAAAAATAATATCTTGTATTATTTACATAAAAAAGAAATAACAATTCATAGTGATTTTAATTAATGTCATTTGTTGATTAACTATCAATTGCAATTAAATTCTTTTAATCTTTCATCAAACTCAACTAAACTCCATTATCTTTTTTAGAGAAAAGATTTCATATAATCTTTATGTGAGCACAAGCTGCAATTAATTTAAAGAATCCCAACATTTATATTTTCATATTAAAATATATAGTTAGTATTAGAAACCTATATTTACTAATATATTTTCATAACAATTGAAAATAAATATATAGCGAGGAAGAGCTAAACCAAATTGATTTAAGCCATTTTAATGGAAGTAATTTCAAACTCAATATCATG
Organism: Hevea brasiliensis; assembly: GCF_030052815.1. Lineage (NCBI taxonomy): Eukaryota > Viridiplantae > Streptophyta > Magnoliopsida > Malpighiales > Euphorbiaceae > Hevea > Hevea brasiliensis. Next base: position 5,895,158 of record NC_079506.1, on the reverse strand, counting down.
AACCGACACCAATAATCATCCACACTCTCTAAAATAGAAAAAAATTCACAATTTTATGGAGCTCATGGTATTACATTGGGAAAAATCTTTATTTTAGAATTTCATTGAGAAAATTTTGCCTGCAAAATTTCTTTTCTCAAAACTTTTTCTTTGTTTGTGTTAGAAATAATGGAAATGGATCCAAATGTGATCTTAGTAGGAACGACTCCATCTTGTGATCCAAATGTCACTTTTTACTGTTTTCTATTGTCGTTTTTTTTATGCGTGGAGCCTAGCTGGGCCATTTTGTGAAATAGTCATACATCACTTAGTATTGCTCACTTTTGTTTGTTTGTGGTGGAAACCCTTTTTCCACATATATATATAATCTTATCTTCATTATTATCTTTTCTTTTCATTATTAAGGTCTTTAATTAATTTTCTTGCATTCACACTAACCCTTTCTATTTTTTCTTTCACATCATCACCATTAATTCACATTTACCTTTCTTCTTTGTCCCACTATTAATTTGACTAATTTTATTGAATTTTTCTTTTTGTTTATTTATTTATTATTAAATATTAAAAATTTACATATCATCAGATGAGTAATTGAGTTATTAATTTTGTTATTAGTTTTTGTGCATATCATCAGATGAGTAATTGAGTTACTATGTACCATAGCTTATCATGGTTCATGTTATCTGTTATACGTATATGTAGTTTGGTTGTTGTTTTGCACTAAGTAGCATAGCATGTGTTGGCTATTTTTAATCTAATTATGCATCTGTATAGATTCTTACATAGAATGAGTTTAACAAGCATCATTTGAGAACCATTATTAGATTCAGGTTGATATTTTGTTACCATATTTTAATATTCATTGCTGACTCCATGTGTTACTACAAACTGTTAAAAGAGTTCCAATCCCACATTTAAAGTATACAACAAATTCAATGGGCTTATAAGGGCAAAGGCTAACTAAGCTATTTGGTTAGGTCTAACCTTTTAATAACTATTGGTTCAAGTCCAAGTAAGTCCATCTCATGCTTGGAAACTATACAATTATCCTAATCTAGAAATCCCTTGATTTTAGGGATTTAATATCAGCTATAATATTTACATTCCTATCTTAAACTATGGAAAGAAGTGCATCTAGTAATCTCTACTTGCATTCTCTTTTGTGTAGGCACAAAGCAAATGTGCAGTTTACATCAAATGTAAGTACCATATGTTTTTATTTATTTTATCAATTTATTTTTTCAAAAAGCTTGGTTTTGTAATTATGTCACCATCTTAATGGGTTCCTTTCCTTGACCATCCAAGCATTAGGTTATAGAGGGAGTGTTAGAATAGTAGTGCAGAGAATACAAGAAAACAGAGAATTTTGAAGTGGAAGCTTTGAAATCATCTCACTTACAATGCTTACAAAATGTTTAAATACAACAAAAAGTAAAAATCTATCAACTACTCCAACAGAAAAGGAGGTGCCTTCTGCTACCAAAATGATGAGATCATCAGGATGCTGGGAAGTCATGAGCATTTTCTCAATGTAACAAAGACTTCGTCAGATTGCAGATATATGGTTTCTTGTCTGATGTATTAACAATGGTCAAATACTTCTCTCTGTAATGATGTATGCAGGAAGAAACAATTGGTTCACATGCTGAAGCAGGTATAAGGTCATAGACTGCAGATGTGACCTCCCATCTGCCTCTTCTGCAGAATGCTAACTATGTATGTTCACTGGACACAGGATATTCCCGGAGTTTCTTGGACCAACAATGCGAGTTATTTGAGAATGTTTTCCTCAAAATACAGAGCTCAATTCCACATTCAAACACCATTCTGCCTATGAGAGATTTACACGGATGGAAAATTTCTAATCAAAGTTTCTTGTTTCCTCAAAGACCTATACTGGAGCATCTCAAATAGCGAGCATTTCTCATCAAGCAAATCTAATTTAACAAAATGGTCCACCCCCCGAATGTCAACACTTAAATAGTTGTCCACCACGTTCTTAGGTGGATGTTCTTGTTGATGCCCAATCTTCAAGTTGTCAAGCTTTTTGTGTTGTAATCATAACGATTTGATTATGTTTTTAATGTAGTTGTTGAGATTGTGGTCATAAATATTATCCCTTCATATGTTTTCTATAATAATCAATCACAACCGATTTTTACTCCTAATTTTTATCAATTAAATTTGAATTAATTTAGAAGCTTATATGAGCGTCCCACCATTATCCCAATGTTTTTAAGCTTATTTGCCTTTGAATCCTTGAAAACAAGTATATGGCTTGGAGTGGATGTTGAATCCTGATCAAATTAAATAATTATTGATAATGATTTTTTTGAATATAAGATTAATTATTGGAAACTTAAAATGATAAAATTTAAAAATTGTCTTTAAATTTATATAATTGTAATACTATATTCTCTCATTTAAAACTATAACATAAAATTATCTAATTCTTAAATTTTAAATAGTAAATTTTTCTATATATTGTCATAAAATTATTAATTAAAAGTCGATGTTTAACTCAAAAATCATTAATTTAAAGTAAAAAAATTTTATTATATAAAATTATTTTATATTACATTTTATAATTAAAAAAATTATAATATTATAATTATATAAATTTAAAAATGATTATTAAAATTTATCTAAATTTTAAAGGACTTTTTGCTTTTAAAAAATTTACTTCAAAAATTAGGCCTAAAATAATTTTTTAGTCCCATCAGTCAATAATTTTAATTAAGATTAAATTTTTATTTTTAATAATAAAATATTAATTTTATATTTTAAATTCTAAAAATAACTAAACAATATTTAATAAAAACATTAAAAAAAAAACTAGGAGACAAATGTAGAGGGTAACAAATTTCTAAAACCCTTCCCTTGCAGCTATGGTAGTGTTGGTGTTCTTCAAATTTTATTTTATTTATTTATTTGTTAATTAAAATGAAGCATATTTAAAAAAAGTTAGGAGGATTTGAGTTTGAATGAAAGGAATTAATTTAGCCAAAAATAAAAATTTTCCATTCTAAAAATTCAATATATTACCCCCCAAAACTTCATTGCAGAATGTTAGCAAACGTTCAATTGTTTTCAGGTCCTCCCTGATGTCTGTAGACAGTCATCTCAGCCTCTGTTATTCTCCGATTCTCATCGAAGATGGCAAAACGGTAATTCTGACTCCCTTCTGCTCCTCCTCCAATTCCTGCTTCTCAGATTTCGGAACTGTATCTTATCATGTCCTTTCCATTAACAGAGCTTTGCATTGGAGAAATGGACAGGGAGGAAATGCTACATGCTTTCCGCAAGGGACCTTACACTTGTCTAGAGTAATTCTCCAGATTATTGGAGATGGGTACCCGACCCCGATTCCAGGCCTCTCCCTTTCTCTCCTTTATCCTTATTTTCCATCTACTTTTATGATTATGAAACTTATTGAAGCTTTGTGCGAACAGATTTTCAGAAGTGGCTGAGCTTATTAGAGTGTGTTGGTTTCAAATCAAAGGCGAAATTAGTATCCAGATGTTGTCCCCAAAAACATTGTATGCGGCTTACTTGGTGTTCAAATTGACAACAGCAGCTTATGGGTTTGAAAGCCATTCTGCAGAGTTCATTGTGGAACTTGCTGGAAGTAAAAAGGATTAAGCGTAGTGTTTTTTTGGTTTCAGTAAGAGGACAGAGGCGGCAATACCAAACTTTAAGAAGGCTAACTGGTTTGTTAAACTGCAGCCGGGTTTCGGGGTTGCAACCCTCCGTGGCTGCTGGAGAAAGCTATGGCAAATACCCGAAAGAGAGAGTAGATGGGTGGCTGGAGATTGAATTGGGTGAGTTCAATAGCGAGAACGGCGGAGATGGAAAATTGAAGATAAATTTACAAGTGAAAGGTGATCACTGGAAAAGTCGTATCATTGTTCAAGGGATAGAGATTAGGCCAAAAGGAGATTAAAAAATTAAGCAAGCAATTGCTATTTGAAGGTTGGGGCAAAGACTAATCGTTCCAGGATTTTATATTAGTATGTTGTAATTTATTATATTTTATATACAAATAATTAAAGCTTCATTCTCTTCTCTCTTCGCCTTATTTACTGTGAAGTTAACAATACGTGGTAAAGAAATGCATAGAAACTGTCATTGGAGATTTTGCAATGATTATGTTTAACTTTGCTTTGCTTTAGTGTGGAATATAAATATCAATTTTTGCATTGCTGTCTTGCGACAGCATATTTAAGACATCTCCGTGTGATTACTTAGAGAAAGCCCTAGAATTAATTACTAGCCAAGGTTGAATTGAGCTACCATAAATTTTTTTTTTTTTGTCCAATTAGATTTTTGAATTTCAAAAAATTAATAATTAGGCTCCTAGCTAAGTTAACCGCCTTAATTTACATAATTGATAAATAAGTAAAATAGATTTCTTAAAAAGATGCATTTCTCCTCATAATGCAATCTCGAGAGAATCAATCTCCTTCGGCATTTCTCCTTTATTCAATTCAATCTCATCAAAAAATTCCATTCTACTAATAGTTCAAGGGTATTGGAGTGGTTTTTAGGTTGTTTGGCTTCGAGTTCGAGTCTGTTATGTAGTAGATTTCTTAACAACAAGATCTCAAGTAGTAGAAAGAACAGAAATAAAGCAAAAAAAGAAATAAAGTTAAAGTTTTAAGGACGGAAAATTCTTACCAAGATCGGGTCTATTATGGACTCAAAACACAGGATATGTAGTGGGACTCATATATTAAAGATTGAGTCTATCATGAATTCAAGACAGAAACATGTGAAACTTACATATTTAATGGACAAAAAAATTCCTTCTAAGGAGAAGAGAAAGAGAGAATGAGAGAGAAATTAAATAGGTTCTTGATATTTTTCCAAAATGATCCCCTTCAGTTACAATAGCTATTATTTATACAGCCACCAGCTCTTCCCATAATTGTTCCTATCAATTACAACCTTCTTAGCAACTTTCAATTCTTCAACAAACTTACACATACAATCACGCTTCTTATTCTCCTTATTAGTATAACAGAGTCCTAGTGGAACTCAATTGTACAAAAAAAAAAAAAATTTCCATTCTCCTCGCTAGAATTGCATTGCTGCTGATGCCATTCTTTTTCGGCAATCCTTTGAATGATAGCCATGTAAAACTCGCATACAATAAAGAAAGGATATGGTGGGGAGGGAGGTTCTCCACTGTAGAATTTAAAGTTGGAGATGATATCAAGAAAATGACTGCAATCTGTTTATTTAACAAGTTGCTCTAACACAAGCCATGAATATAAACTGCTGAAATTCGACATTTCTTAGTAACTCATCATTTCCTGTGGATTTACTCTAGTCAATTGGACTGATGACATGAGTCATTTGTCAAGGGTGAAAAGAAGAAGACTGCATACAGTTGTTAATCGTTGGTTGTTCCCAATTGCAAGAAAGATGTGGAAATTCGCCTTCCATTTCTCACATCCCAAATATTCAACTTGTTTGGGAAAGAATTCAATTTGCAGGATACTGAAGGATAAGTTGGTGCTTCTCTCCAATTCGCAAATTATAATTATTTTTTCTTCCGAACTTATATGAGAAAATTCTCACTCTGATTCTATTGGCACAGGATAATGTTAAGTATTCCATGCTCAACAAATTTAGCCACTCTATGCCTTGGGAAAAGATGACTAAACTGACTCAACAAGCTAGTGAGAGGCGTCCCAGGACAACAGTATTTTACATCCCTGAAATTCTAATAAATTTTAAAGTGTTCAACAAATGCATATGGTGCTGAGTGCATTAGCAAGTCATACTTCTATCCATTGTATTCTTCATTGACAAACCGTAAAAAAAAAAAAAAAAATATATATATATATATATATATATATATATATATATATATATATATATATATATAATTTTACACGAATTATTAATTTTAATCAATTTTAGTCCAATTCCAAACTTTAGGACATGTTTAGTATGGCGTAATCAAAATTGTAATATAATCGCAATTATATTATATATTTAATTACGTTATTTGGTCACATAAAAAAATTTGATGTAATGGAATAATTATTACATAACATAATTAATCATATTTAAAATAATGTAATAGTTATTATATATAAAAATAGATATAATCATAATTTTTTATTTTAATTTTTTATTTATTATCAATATTATTACCATCATTACTATTCAGCTATCACTGCTCTATCACCACTACCAGCAACGCCACTATAATCATCAACATCAACATCATGTTATCACCATTGATATCACTAACACTTAAACCTCATTATACACCATCTAGCCACTACTACCACCATCATCTAACCAATGTTGTCACAGCCACCACCACTACTTAGCTACCACTACCACTCAACTACCAATCACTGTGACCATTACTACTTATTAATAAATTAAATATTAAAATAAAAATTATAATTACATTACACTATTTATATTTTTATTTGACAACCAAATAGAGTAATGTAATAATAATTATATTACATTACATAATTAATTACGTTGTATATATTATATTCTACCAAGCGTAACCTTAGTGTTAAGGGATTTTGAGCACTGATGTGGCATATGACATGAGCAAAATAATATTATTTTGAATGTTGCTACTTACATAGCGTGAAATAAAACATGATTGCCGATGTGACAAAATATTATTTGTCACGACACAAAATCGTGGTCGCGATCGTGAATAATTTAAATATTCTTAAATCATGTCAGTCTTATCAGAGTATCTTGAATAAATATATTGTCACTTACTAATCCCAAAAAAATAAATAAAATCTAAATAACAAAATACTGAATAAACATTATAAATATCCCATAAGTAAACTGTTGAGTCTCTACAGATTTCAAATAAAAAACTTAAACTGTTCAATAAACAAAACTAATTATTAGCCCAAGAAAATATGAATTCGGGTATACCATGAGAACAAATCAAAGATTGTCTCTCTCTAGAGAATGGACTGAATATTTGAATTAGTCAGAATTCTACCGATCCAAATAGATAATGCATGCAGAAAACGTGGTTTGAGCTAAATACTCAGTGAATGATAATTATAGCACACAATGGAATAGGAATAGATAGACACTTGATTAATTTCACAATAAATTTTCTATTCAATAAAATCATGCTCATGCTATCAAAATTATTAATAAAATAATTTCATAAAACATATATATAAAAGAAATTCATTTAATAAAAATTTTATGTTACAGTACACTAGGGTGATGATACCCCACATTACCAATGGTCAGATGGTAAGCGCGCTACCAGATATTATATACGTTCCTCCTCCTTCACAGATATCAATACATATGATACTAATGCAAACCATAAATTACAATGATGCATGACTCAACAATGCAACCTAATACCGTGATTGTCCACACGGCGGGGCCAGCTAACAGAAACAGATACTGGGCACAAGTACCAATTCAAAATAGAAAATCAATTTGTACAAATCAATCAAAATCAATAAAAAATTTCAGATAGAAAATAATAACTGATAGTGCAATTATAATAGTTTATTTCAATAATTTTAGAGAGTCAATAAGATCAAATCAATCTCAAATAAATTCAGTGTAATATATCAGTAAATTTTATAGTCAGATATCAATCAATATAAAGAGATTAAAGGCCTATTCTAGAAATTCTAATGGTTATAATGCAAAGATAATTGACAAAATCAATTATTTAATAAAAATCGAAATAAAATTCAATAATAAAATAAAACTCTAGAAAATCACATGTAAAATAATTATTAAAATACTGATTTAAAATTTCATTTAATAATAAATTTAATGTTAAGAAATTTTAAAATGGTGTCATATACTATAATTACCACTCACCTAGAACCTCCAAGACAATAGTTATTTTCAATGGAAGAGAGACAATTTCAATTGACAGATTGAACATTCAAATTTTTTACATACCCAAAATATAAAAGAAAAATATTAACTAATAATAAAATAATATAATAATAATAACATATATATATATATATATATATATATATATATATATATATATATATATATATATATATATATATTTTAATAATTTAACTTCAAGGTTATTGTCTATCAGTAATCATAATTAACCCAATTCAATAACAATGATCAAAGAGAAAAAAAAAAGAATTTCTAGAGTAGTTGTAACAATTTAAGGAGAGAAAATAAAATCAAATTCACCCATTATTGAACAAAGAAAGAGAATTTTTACCTTGAAAATAGAATCCAAGGTGATGAATAGAGAAGTAAGAATTTATTAATTCTCTGCGTACATTAGATTATAAATCATAAATTTTATATATATATATATATGTAACAATAAAAAAAATATAATAAAAATACATGTTGAGAGTATTTGGTATAAAAAGAGGTGACAAATAGGTTTTAAGAGTAAAGTTTAGCAGAAGAAATGATTAGAGTATATATATTTGAAGAGTTCTATTAGGTGTAGAATGAGATAAGAGTTATTATTGAATTGGATTGTTTAAATTACGGATATATATTTAATTTCAAAAATAATATATATATATATATATAAAATAGATAAACAGATCATCCAATAAAATATATATTTTTAATAAACATATTAAATTATTATTAATTAATTAATATAAATAAATAAATAAATAGATAAAATATTAGATTTCCACACAATTATTCATCATATTTTCCAAAGTTTGGAGTGTTTGATCGTAGCAGATATAGCCCGTGTGTCCTGAGGTGGAACTCCAAAGGCAGGAGATCAGCTTCACAGCCGAATTAATATCTATGCTCATGTCTTTGTTAGAATGAATTTGGATTAATTCAGGGAGGAAGAAGCCTGAAAATGTTAGTTCGGAAATTATTATCATCCGGACGTAAGTCCTTTTTTGGAGTAAAAGATTTTACAAGAATTTAATTCATTTAATTTTTTTTTATCAAATTTTACGTTTAAAATGAAAGAATTCCAATCTTTTCTAATTTAAAAAAAATTATTTAAAAAATATATAAATCAATCATGAGTATGTGAGAATTCAATTAAATTTTTTCTTATAAATAATTTAGTTTGAATTATGATTCATATAAGAAGTAATTTATGATTCATATAAGAAGTAATTAAGAATAATTTAAAATAATTTCCCATTCAGGAACTTTGTTTCTAACAGTAACAGGATTAACAGACAGTTTTTCCTCTGTTTTCTTTAGAAGATCTTTTAGAACCGCAATGAACTCTGGTTGATTATCTTCTAACTCCTGTTGTTTAGGTTTTGAAATTTGAGAAGGTTTTGAAACTGGATCTGATTTTTTGAAAGTTTTTGGAGTTTTAGAAAACGGATATGAAATGTTATGCTGTTTAGCATATATCTCAAACCAATTAAAGAAAAGAATATGAACTTTGTATTGGTATATAAAGTCATAATATTCCTTTTGAATTTCTTTCCTTTGATCATTGAAATTTTTGAAAAACCACATTTACTTTTTATGATTTTTAGGAGAATAAAAATCATCATGCAAATATTATTTGTCTACTTCAAATTCTTTTTCAAGCACATTAAGTTCATAGTTTACATTTTGGAATGGTCAAAAGGTAGGAGAAGTAAGTTTTGACTCTATTTGGGTTTCAACTCAATGCACTCGTTTTGTAAATTTGTATAAACTGGATGTGGAACATTTGTAGAGCAATCTACATTTTGTAAAGTGGATCTAGATATTTCTGAAATAGAAAACCTAGAAGAGTAAGTCTGAGGTAGAATACCTAGGCCGAATATTTTGTATTCCAATTGGTTTTGTAACAGGCAAACTAATGAAGGTATATAAGACACTCTTCCTATGTCAATAGTAATCGATGTTGAGGAATCATCCGGAAACCTAAGGCTTCATAAAGCTAAGGCTGACTCTTCCATCGTCATACTGGGTTATTTGCCTCAATTAAACGTTTGGCTTAACTATTTTTAAAGATTCTGGTTCTACTGCACCTTCTAAGATCCATTTTTCTGGCAGGGTTATGTCCTTCCACTGGATAGATCTAGGGATTATAGTGTTGGATTTTGTAAGATCAGTTTGTAAAAACAAAGTTTCTCCTCTTTTACTTTGAAACTTATGTTTTGTAGCAAAAGCAGAAACAATAGCTTTGTAATGGATTCTGAAAATCAGTGTAAGAGGAATTGATCCTTCGAGCATTTTGTAATTATGGGTTTTAATTTGTAAAATAAGGGATTTTGTAATATTACTATCGCTTAATGAAACAAGAAAATTTGGATAGCAATCAAAAGATAGTGGTCCGCACAAACTAGACTCGATCAACTAAGCAAAGAGTCCGGAAGTTTATGAACCTAGTATCTCTAAGAACCGCTAGGATTGAGGTATTCAATCCTTCTTTATAAGTGGTTTAATTCCAACTTAGACTAAACCTATATGGATGTATTTGTATTGTTTTTCACGGTTTTTTGTAAGGATTTTTGGGACGTAAGAGAAATCGTCTCAAAAGGTTTTGTAATCAAGATCTCTTTCTTCGCTTTGATCGTGAAATCAATTTTGAAAAAATTGAGTTTTGTAGTCTAATAGATCTGATCCTTTTGTACTTTTAGAATTTCCCAATTATCTATACATTTTTTAAAATTTTCGATTATTATTTCTTCACTATTAACTATCTTTCTCGACTCAGAGGATGAGGTAGAAGAGTTTGAAGAAGAAACTGTCCTACAGAAAATTGGATTCATACTTAAAGAATTTTTCTAGGTTGATCTTTTGAGTTAAGTGAGGTAATCGCCAAAGGAATCACTGCCCTAAACACGCCCTCTCGGCTACAAAGACGGGACTTACAACCTGAACTGTTACACCTCTAAAGAAGCTGTTTTATCACCTTAAGATCATCTTACCAACCTCTAAAAAATGTTTAAATGTGAATCCGAACCTTAAATAGAACCTTTTAAATAGAATCTTCCCCCCCCCCAGGCTCTGATACCAAGGACACACCGGGATCGAAAGGGGGATGAGCTAACAGGGAAGAAGCAACAATCTAGATCTTGAACAATATATAAACAATTAAAGAAATAAACAAAATGCACAAGAAAGGAAAATCATCAGAAATGAAAATTAAATTTGCAAAATAAAGATTAAATATATATATATATATATATATATAAATATGTTAAGAATATATATACTTAACAAAAATAAAATTAAACTTGAAATTTAAATATGAATATACATGTATATATTCAATAGCCGGCAGAGCCAGTCTGTTATGAATATATATACGTATATTTATGCAGACCAGGCGGTTGAACCGACCATATGCATGCAAAATAAATATAAAATTTTGTAAAAGAAATTGAAGAAAACTTACTTCAAAATCTTATAAATTTTGTAAGATTTGTACAAAGGTTTTGGAGATGTAATTCCGGGTAGGACTTATAAAGGTTGCTCAACACATGAGATTCCTAAGGTCTACTACAAGGAAGTTACAGGGTTTGTAGGTTTATAGGTGAGGTAGAGGTAGAGGTGATGGGAAGTGAATCAACCTTCTTGCTCCTTTCTTCACCTCGGGGTGAAACTCCTTCAAAACCTTCTTCGGATTCTCTTAGCTTTAGAAGCTTGAAAGGGAGAAGCTTGGGCTCAAGAAGCTTGAAGAATGGTTTGAACTGGCTTGAAATTGCCTTGGATGGGTGCCTCCTTATATAGAAGTGTCCAGGGGCAGTTTTGTAATTTTGTAGGTTTTGAACAGTGTCTGCCATTTGATGCTTTCACGTGTGAACAGTGCTTCTTGTCTCCTTCACATGTGAATAGTAAAAAGTGAACAGTACAAGATATGACAGGTGAACAGTGTCCTGTCTGGTTTTGAAATAAAGGAAGAGGAAAAAGAGAATATTACAAAAGTAAAAATGATTACAAAAATTAAAATAGAAGGAAAATGAAGAGAAAATGGATAATTTTGCCGCCATAAGTTTCTTTTTCCGGTCTTTTCTTTTTTTTTCTTCTTTTTTTTTTTATAACAGATTTTGTATTTGTGAAGAGGTACCACAACCTTCTTCATCATCATCTCCCAAGTCTATGATGGGTTCTGAATCAGAATTGGCTGCAGAAGAATTGGTTTTTTTTTGCAATAATTGTTTCATTATTGCAAAATATTCTTCATCATTTTTAGCTCCTGCTAATCTTGCCATGGCATGTGATCTTTGGGCCAAAAATAATTGATTTGAAAAGTTTTGTATAGGAGTTGGTGGAAAAAGGTTTTTTCCCTTAAGCCAGGTTATTACTTCTTGGTTTGTAATTGTTTCCGGGATATTAAATGAATCCCACCATTTTATCTTGAACCTTCTGATGATTGTATTCAATCCATCTTGGGGTCGAAATTCAAAAAACCAGATAAGAACCCAAGGTAAAAAGAATTTTGAAGAAAACAAGAGAAGAGGAGGAAACCTTTTCTCTTTGGGTGAGGGTTTGTAATGGGTTTTGAAAAGGTTTAAACTCTCTGATATTTCTGGTGTAAGAATTTCAGGTAGTGCACCAAAATACTTCCACCACTGAGCAAACCATGAAGGGGTTTTGGAAGGATCAAATGTTTTTTGGAAATAGAACAGCCATGAATGACTATTCTTGTGATTTTGTATGAGAAAGGTATTGTACCATGCCTGTTGGTAATCCCAGTAATTGAAATGTTGGCAATGGTCAATCTTGTTTTGAAATGATAATGGGAAGATTTTTGGTTTTGTAAGTTCTTGCCCCCAATCAGAAGGATTAAGGACGTTTTGGATGTGGCAGGTTGAATAAGCCGGATCAGCATGGTTTTCTTTTAAGTAAAAATGTTTGAATTTTGCTGAGCCAGTGAATTCAAGGATTGCCTGGTAGTAGGATTGGGTCTTGGTAAGATCCCATGGTTTGTAATGCCATCCTTTTGGAAAAGCTTTTGAAATTGCTATAGAGGCGTCTTGGTGTAAAAATTCATCCTCTATAATCAAAACATTTTGAAAATGTGTTTTTGTAATCCATTGTGAAGACTTCTTTTTTAATTTTGTCTGGGACAAAATTATTTGAGAAGAATTTGGTTGAGAAAGACTGTTTTGGAATTCGATTTGTAAAATCTCATTTGCTTGAGAAATATTTTGAGAAAGGGTTTTTTGGGAGGAAGATTCTCCTTTCTCAAGGGTTTTGGAAATGGGTTTTGTAGATTTACCTTTCTGGGTAATGTTTTGTAAGGCCTGAAGAACTTCAGGAGATTTGGATAGTGATTCTATCCATTTCTGAATCTGGCTGTCAGTTTCTGGAGCCTGAGACTCAATATATTTTGTATGATCTTCTTCTTCTTCTGCTTCGGCTATGTCTGCCCAAGTTTGTATAGGCTTTGCAGAAGAGATGGCTGGTTTTGTAGGGTTTGGTTTTGTAGAGGCTGAGGCTTCAGCCTTGGTATTTTTCTTTCTGGGCATTGGCCTGTTTTGAAGAAATTCTCTGGTTAGAAAGTCTGGGATGGAATTTGTATCTCCTTTTATAAATTCAATTTCAAAATAAAAAATACTTAAAATTGCTTGCCATCGTGCAAAAATCTATTTTGATGCAAGATTTTGAACATCTTTTTGCAAAACTTCTTTGGCTGATTTGCAATCAATTCTAAGCAAAAATTTTTTATTTAATAAATCACTTTGAAATTTTTGTATGCACATGACAATTGCAAGAATCTCTTTTTTGATGGTAGAGTATTTCTTTTGACAATCATTCCAATGTGCAGAATGGAATTGAACTATTTGTTCTTTTCCATTTTGAATCTGTTTTAAAATTCCACCATAACCTAACTCTGAGGCATCTGTCTCGACTACCTTAGGGGCTAATGGATCTGCTAAATGCAGACAAGGAATGGTTTGGACCTGTTGTTTAATGTGACGGATCACTTCAGTGTGATGATCTGTCCATGGAACAGGGTTTTTCTTTAACCTATCATGCAAGGGTTTTGCTAGACGGTTAATATTTGGACAAAAATCTAAGACATAATTCAAGCTACCTAAGAATCTCTATAGCTAGGTTTTATCCAAGATTTTATCAGGAAATTTGTTTGAAAATTCTAGACTCCTCTCTATTAAAGTAATGGTTCCCTTTGGACAATATGAGTGGGCCAGTCATGCCTTTTGGCCTAAAAATGCCCTATCAAATTTGAGAGAATTATGAATAAAATCTTTAATCCATATTCAAAATTTTGCATAGTCTATATAGGCGATGTTCTTGTGTTCTGAGTCAATTGAACAACACTTCAAACATTTAAGAACATTCTTCTCTATTACAAACGAAATGGCCTTGCCATTTTAAAATCAAAGATTTCTCTCTTCCAAACCAGATATATATATATATATATATATATATATATATATATATATATATTAGATATAAAAAAACCCGAGTGTTGATATAAAAATATATAGACAGAGTTATTGTCTATCAGTGATTATAATTAATCCAATTCAATAATAATGGTCAAAGAGAAAAAAAAAAGAATTTCTAGAGTAATTGTAACAATTTAAGGAGAAAATAAAATCAAATTTATCCATTATTGAACAAAAAAAGAGAATTTTTTACATTGAAAATAGAATCTAAGGTAATGAATAGAGAAGTAAGAATTTATGAATTCTCTGTGCACATCAGATTATAAATCGTAAATTTATATATATATATAATATAATAAAAATACATGTTGATAGTATTTGGTATAAAAGGAGGTGACAAATAGGTTTTGAGAGCAAAGTTTAGCAGAAGAGATGATTAGAGTATATATATTTGAAGAGTTCTATTAGGTGTAGAATGGGATAAGAGTTATTATTGAATTGGGTTGTTTAAATTACAGATATATATTTAATTTCAAAAATAATATATATATATATATATATATATAAATAGATAAACAGATCATCTAATAAAATATATTTTTTTAATAAATATATTAAATTATTATTAATTAATTAATATAAATAAATAAATAAATAGATAAAATATTAAATTTCCACACAATTATTCATCATATTATCCAAAGTTTGGAGTGTTTGATCGTAGCAGATATGGCCCGTGTCCTGAGGTGGAACTCCAAAGGCGGAGATCGACTTCACGGTGAATTAATTGATACGGTGTGTCGCAAGTGCACGGGTCACGATAGTATAGTTTTAAAATGATATCGATCCACGAATTGTGCTTAAATTTGAATTAAATTTATAAGCAATTTAGAATTAAAAAAATTAAAATATATTAAAAATAAAATCTAAAAATTAAAATTAAGACAAAAATTAAAGATGTAAAATGAAATTTGGAATTAAAATTGGTATTTAAGGAATTAATGCTAAATCAAACAATTAACTAAAATTAATTAGACTAGATTACCAAAAATTAATTTGAAATTTCTATTTATGAAATTAAGAAGAATTAAATCTAAATTCAATAAAAATAAAAATAAAGTGATTATAGAAATTGGATTTAAATTGGATTTAAATTTAAATTGCTATTTATGAGGTTTGGAGGATTTAAATCTAATTTCAATGAAAAATAAATTGATTCTAGAGATTGGATTTTCAATATTGTTTGCATGTGATTTTTCCTAATTTAGCCAAACACATGAGAATTGCAATTTTGAGAAATCAATTCTTAAATTTTTGAAACCTTTTTCAAGCATCTCAAAATTGGTTTTCATTAAATCAAACCCTGTTTTCACGGTATTTCAAATCTAACAAAAACCCAATTAATGCTCTAATTGATTTTTGGAAAGTTCCCCTTAATCTTCTTAGCTTATTTCTAACACCAAGAAAATAAAGTTTATTGCAAGATTATCTATCCCCAATATTCACTTTTCAGTCCATCTATTAAGGATTAAAACTTAACTCAATGAGGCCCATTAATCAAGCATGGAAATAAGCACACAAGCAATAAATCAAAATATAACAATCTTCATTTAAATGGCTAAATCAGTTCAAAACCACAAAACAAATCAATATTTACAAACCCATCTCTAGAATCTCAATAAACTACTCACAAATCATTGTTTAAAGATAAACCCAAATGAAGAAATGAAGAAATAATGGAAATGTAAGCTTAAAGGGTAGAAAAACCCAGTGATTTGCGGCGGGATCTCTGTGAGAAAAGTGCGAAACGTGATCCTTCTTCTTCTTTGGAAGATCTGAGAAGATGCTCCTCCCTTTCCCTCTTTCTATCTTCCTAAAAATGCCTCCCTTGCTCTCTATGGAAAGAAAGTGATAAAGGGCACTTTATATAGGCAAGGGATTGTTCTAGAATGGGTAAAAGGGGAAGGATCGGAGAAAGTGAGGTAAAAGGTGGATAGCGGAAATGCCACGTCAAAAATTTTCGATAAAAGCGACATAAGTAAGTCGGTTGTGTCGCGGGTTGTGTCGCTCTCGGCGTGAATATCGGCGATCGACACAACTGCGACATGAGCTAATTCGGTTGTCTTTGCGAGTTGTGTCGCTCTCGGCCATTTTTTTTTTTTCAACTTCAAAATTTTTGCAATTCGATTTTAATCTCCTCCAAATGGCTACTCTGATCAAAATACATCAAATTTCTCAGATTTAACCTACAAAACAAATAAATTCCAAAAATTAAACTAAGAAATGTGAAAATTGCAAAATTGACTAAATATATACTAATATCTAAAATAATAGCTATGAATAAGGGTAAATTATGTGCAAAAATTACTCCTAAATGATGATCTAAAATGCATGCATCAAATTCCCCCATACTCAAACTCTTGCTTGTCCTCAAGCAAAATTTCATTAAAACTCATTTGGAAGGGAATAGAATCAGTCTTTGAAAACACAAAATTCACTAATCCAAACTACCAACTTACCTCTAGCCACCAACATTCCAAATTCCCACGCAAAAGCACAAAGAATGAAGCAAGCACTCTCAACTATTACGAATAGCTAAGAATTTACCAATCAACCCAAGCAACAAATACCAACCAGCTACAAGAGTCAATTGTGCCAAAACAAACCTAAATGAAATAGATAGCCAATGCGTCTCAAATAGATGGTGAGTAATGTATGAAAGATTATATTGCCAAACCCATATGCAAGCATAAAAGATCTAACTCCACTAATGTAACAAGCATTTTTCAAAGAATCATTAGGTATTTTTAAGGGTTGTAATGGGGTCAAATAGGGTAAAATTATGGTTAACAAAGGAAGGGAATAAGGTAAACAAAATATGAGAATAATATTAATCATGAAACTCAAAGTGCATCCAAATTTTTCTCTTTTTTTTTTTTTTTCAAATATTTTTATTTTTTATTTTTATAATACTAATTTTTTTATCAAGAGGAAAGAAATTCACAATGAATCTTAAGTGCTAACACAATAAAGGGACTACTTTTATAATATATTTTTATTTTGTATGTGTCCCTATTTCATATCACACCCAAAATTACGTTTGGGATATTTTGGTGACCCTGTTTTTTTTTTTTTTTTTAATCAGCTTTTCACAATTACTCTAGCACTTTTCAAGATGTTTCAATCCTCCAAGTTTTTTTTTTATATAATTTTTTTTATGCACTTAATTGCTAAAATATTATTCTCATAAATAGGTGGTAGTGTTTAGGTTTTATGGCTAGGTAAATGATTTGGGTTCCAAAGAAATTAGGGAATTAAGGTTCAAGGGGGTTTGCAAGGGTTAAAATGAAATTAAGGTTGGTTAAGGCTAAATATGAGGTTTAAAAATATGAAGGAATGCCTAAATTATATTCTTATCGAATGCAAGTTAAAAATTTAGCTTTGAAAGATCTAAGATGCTTGTTCTAGGAATGGTGAGACGACAATAACCATTTTCTTCCTTGAAGGCTTATTCAGACACTCAAAACTCAAAATAACTAATCAGAATCTGCATACCTAGATAGATATATTAATTTTCAGCTATTAAGTAAGAGAAAGAATAATGCTTAAGACTTTGTACCCAACTGGAACTTTCATTCCACTAACAATCTAAATGAAAGTTGGATTGATTGAATAAGTGGCTTATGGAATCCAAAGGCTAGTTTAAAAATTCAAAAATTTTAAATGAATGAATGAAATGCATGAGTGTAAATGTATAGTCAACCTATATGCAACTAAGTATGCATAACTAAGTATATGAAGCTATATACGTGTATGTATGTTAATATGTACAAGTATGAAGTAATGAGTGTGTCGCTATATGCAAATGAAAAGAAAAATAATTTTTGCAAGGAAAAATAATTTTTGCAAAAATTTACCCTCTCCCCATACTCGGAATGAACATTGTCCTCAATGTTAAAAATGTGCAAGGAATGGGATAATTTGGCTATATGTGCATAGAGAAATTATTACCTGTTGCATAAGCGATAGCACAACTTGTGTTGAAAGTGACACAATTGAGATAAGAAGTGTTACCTCATTGAAGTGCAGCCAATTTAATTAGGTAAAATTTGGACAATTCTTTGCACTCATTGCAAAAGAAAGCGTGCAATGGAATCCATTAAATCAATTAAACTCAAAAAGTTGAAATAGAGAGTTAAGCTCAAAAATATAGCCATCTAGTGTAAATTCGAAATAGCAAATCAAAGCAAGTGAGCAATTGTACTAAAGATATAAAAGAAAAATGTATTTTATGAGGAACTAAAAAAAAACTGAATAAGTAAATGGTTCAAGTAAAATAAAAACAACACAAGCGAATATTAACTAAACAAGTTAAAAACACTAATGAATTAAGCAACTAAATTTTTTTTTTTTTTTATGGGTAGTGGGCTTTTTTTATATATGAAAGAAATAAAGAATCAATGAAAAATTATGAGTTATGCCCAAAAATGCTAAGTTTAGGTCTTTAGCTTGACCATACTAACTCAAAATGTTATGGAGAATGAGAAAGATAGCAAGTTGCTATCTTCTCAATTGGCTCACCAGCTGAATAATGCCTCAACCTTTGTCCATTTACCTTGAAATTACAGATTTTTCACCAAAAATTTCCACAGCACCATGAGGTAAAACTTTCATAATTTTAAATGGACCGGACCACCTTGATTTTAATTTTCCTGGAAAAAATTTCAACCTTGAATTGAATAAGAGAACCAAATCTCCTTCTTTAAAGTCCTTTTTCTTGATATGCTTGTCATGCCATTTTTTTGTTCTTTCTTTATAGATCCTAGCATTTTCATAAGCATCAAGTCTCAATTCTTCTAATTCATCATGTTGCAAAAGTCTTACGTGTCCAGACTTGTAAATCAAAATTGATTGCTCTTATGGCCCAATAAGCTTTGTGTTCTAATTCTACGGGCAAATGGCATGATTTCCCAAAAACAAACCTATAAGGTGTAGTTCCTATGGGGGTTTTAAATGCTGTTCTATATGCCCAAAGAGTGTCATCTAATTTAAGGGACCAATCTTTTGGACTTATTGTGATTTTCTCCAAGATTTGCTTGATTTCTCTATTTGTGATTTCTACTTGGCCATTTGTTTGAGGTGATATGGTGTGGCAATCCTATGTTTTACCCCATATTTTCTCATCAATTTTCAAATTGGTGGTTGCAAAAATAGCTACCACCATCACTGATTATGTACGTGGGGCACCAAACACAGTCAAAACAAATTTTTCAGAAATTTTACCACAACTTTTGCATCATTGGTAGGTGTAGCAATAGCTTCTACCCATTTAGATACATAGTCCACCCCTACCAAGATATATTTATTCCCATAAGAAGATGGAAATGACTCTATGAAATCAATTTCCCATACATCAAACAATTCAACTTCTAATATGGATTGTTGGGGCATCTCATCTCTTTTGGAAATGTTGCCTACCCTTTGGCACCTATCACACTTGCTTACAAAGTCTC
Organism: Hevea brasiliensis; assembly: GCF_030052815.1. Taxonomy (NCBI): domain Eukaryota; kingdom Viridiplantae; phylum Streptophyta; class Magnoliopsida; order Malpighiales; family Euphorbiaceae; genus Hevea; species Hevea brasiliensis. The sequence continues at coordinate 5,875,336 of NC_079506.1, read as the reverse complement.
TCACATGTTTAAACATATTAGGCCAATAGAAACCTGATGTCAAGACCTTTTCAACAGTTTTTGAAACACTAAAATGACCACCATATTCAGAGGAATGACAATGGTAAATAACATCATTTATTTCTTCCTCTGGTATACATCTCTAATTATTCCATCATTACATCTTCTAAACAAAGAGGTTCTTCCCAAGAATAAAATTTAACATCATGCAAGAATCTTTTCTTTTCTTTGCCAAGACAAATCGGTGGCAAGACACCACAAGACAAGAAATTCACAATATCAGCAAACCATGGAAGTGCAGAATTCAACACATACAACTGCTCATTCATGAAAAATTCATCAATTGGCACAATTTCATCATCTTTATTTTCAGTTTTCATCCTAGAAAGGTGATCAGCCACCACATTCTCAACACCCTTTTTATCTCTTATTTCCAAATCAAATTCTTGAAGTAATAAAATCCATCTAATCAACCTAGATTTAGCTTCTTTCTTGCTCATTAAATACTTTATTCTTTGCATGATCGGTGAAAACAATTACCTTTGAGTTGACCAAATAAGAACGAAATTTATTGAGTGCAAATACTACCGCAAGGAACTCCTTTTCAGTTGTGGCATAATTAACTTGGGCTTCATCAAGGGTTCGGCTTGCATAGTAAATGGCATAAGGTTTTCTATCTTTTATTTGGCCAGGGCGGCTCAACGATAAACTCACTTGCATCACACATGATTTCAAATGGCAAAGTCAATGCGGGGTTGCATGATAGGAAATTATTGTTAAGGCAAATCTTTAACCTGCAAAAGAAACCATACAATCTTGATTAAAATCAAATTTAACATCATGATTCAAAAGATTTGTTAAGGGTTTAGCAAGTTTAGAAAAATCTTGAATAAATCGTAGTAAAACCAGGCATGTCCAAGAAACTCCGCACTCCTTTGTGATGGTTGGAGGGCATTTTTCAATAATTTCTATTTTAGCTCTATCCACTTCAATTCCCTATTGGAGATCAAATGCCTAAAGCGATCCCCTCTTGGACCATAAAGTGGCATTTCTCCCAATTCAACACAGATCATTATCGACATCTCTGCAAAATTTTAGACAAATTAGTCAAGCATGAATCAAAATTAGTGCCATATCTTTGAAAAGTCATCCATGAAGACCTCCATAATTTCTTCAATAAAATCAGAAAAAATGGCCATCATGCACCTTTGAAATGTGCGGCGCATTACACAATCGAATGGCATCCTTCGATAGGCAAAGGTGCCATAGGGACAAGTAAAGGTAGTTTTCTCTTGGTCATTAGGATGTATTGGAATTTGAAAGAAACCAGAATATCCATCTAAGTAACAAAGAATGAATGCTTGGCTAATCTCTCTAACATTTGATCCATAAAAGGAAGGGAAAATGGTCTTTTCTTGTGGCATTGTTCAACTTCCTATAGTCTATGCACATTCTCCAACTGTACTTGATTCTAGTGGGTATCAATTCATTATTTTCATTTTTAACATTGTCACCCCACCTTTCTTTGGTACAACATGCACAGGACTAACCCACTCCTTTCGAAATGGGGTAAATAATTCCAGTGACTAGTAATTTTAGGATTTCCTTTTTCACAACATCCTTCATTGTAGGATTCAATCTTCTTTGGTGTTCAATAGAAGGTTTACTATTTGGCTCAAGGAAAATCCTATGCATACAATGTTGGACTAATTCCTTTATATCATCAATTGCATAACCCAAAACTCTTCTATATTCTCTCAAAACTCTCAACAATTTGTCAATCTCAATATCAGTCAAACATGCATTAATTATAACGAGGATATGTTTCATTGGGTCCAAGAAAAGCATACGAGGTTGGAAGGAAGAGGTTTAAGATCTACCTTTGGGGCATCCTCTACCTTTAATGATGGTGGTTTGATCTCCAAATTTTGCACTCCTTCAAGTTGAAAAATTGTGGCTTGAGGATGTGGTGGAGAGCTTTCCAAGTATTGCATAAAAATAGCCATGTTGTGATTATCATCATCAATGCTCCCACCATGGACTAAGCAATTTTCAAGTGGGTCTTGTGGATAGCTTTTTCTGAAATGCTCTTGAACAATCTCTTCAATAATGTCTACCCGCAAACAAGACTCAACTTCTTCATGTTTCCTTTTCATGGCTGGATTGATGTTGAATATCATTTGATCATCTCCCACTCTAAGTGTCAATTGCTCACCCTTTACATCAATTAATGCACAATTTGTTGCCAAAAGGGTCTTCCCAATAAGATAGGAACTTTTGTGTCTTCTTCCATATCCAAAATGACAAAGTCCACGGAATGTAGAATTTCCCAACCTTGATAGGCACATTTTCAAGAATGCCTTAGGATACTTAATTGAGCAGTCGACCAATGAAAGATACATGTTTGTGGGCTTCAACTCTCCCATATTCAACTTCTCATATATTGAAAGTGGCATTAGGCTGACACTAGCTCCAAGGTCACATAAAGCATTTGCCACACAATTATCACCAATATGACAAGGGATGGAAAACACACCCGGATCTTTGAGTTTGGGAGGTAACTTTTACGAATTATAGCCTTTGCATTGCTCTCCCAAGTTGATGGTGTCATAATCTTCTAGCCTTCTCTTGTTGGAAAGAATCTCCTTCAAAAACTTGGCATAACTTGGCATTTGGGATAGTGCCTCGATGAATGGCACATTGATATACAACTTCTTTAGCACTTGAGAATTTGCCAAATTGTTTGTCTAGTTTATGCTTGATGAATCTTTGAGGGTAGGGAAGGGTGGGATGTAAGGTTCAGGTGGGATGTATGGTTTCTCTCCTTCATCTTGCTCACTTTTGCTTTCTTCTTCTTTTTCATTTTTCTTGTTCTCAACTGAATTTTCTTCTTTTGTGCTCTCTTTTTCTTCTCTCTTGTTTTCACTCTCTTGACCAACTTTTTACCACTTCTCAAGGTTCTGACCTTACATTGTTCATGAGGGTTTTGTGGTTGGCTAGGTAGTTTCCCATAGGAATTGCTTCTGATGAGCTTGCTTGTTGCGCCAATTGAGTCTCAACATGCGGTTGTGGACTTGTAATTGATCCATGGTTTGTCTCATGTGTTGCATTTCTTCCTCCAATTTGTTATTCATCTTGCTTTGTTCAGCAAAAATTTCTCCATCATGCTCTCAAGGTTGGCTTGGTTCATGAGGTGGAAGGGATTGTTGTGCTCTTGCTTGATATCCAGTGGTGGCTGCCTTGTGGGCTGAAATTGAGGCTGAAATTGAGGCCTATTTTGCTGCATAAAGCTTTGGTTATGAGCATAATTTGAGCTTTGGCCTTATTGAGCAAAAGTTGCTTGTGGTCTCCATGTTGAGTTGTTCACATTAGAGTAAGCATTTCCCATAGGTTTTTGTTGATAACCTCCTGCATAAGCAGCTTGTTCTTGCAAATAATCATCACCATAAGAAGAATAATCAACTCCACAACTTTGAGTTCCATCTGTGAAGGCAACTTGTTGCATAGTTGTAGGAGTTGAGGTTGTTGCCTTTGTGCAAAAATCACTAAGAAGCTGAGTCAACTGATCAAATTTTGCATTCATGTAGTTAACTGAGTCAAGTTCATAGATCGACTTTCTTTGGCTCAAGTGCTCTAGGATTCCCCCATAAATGGGTATTATGAGCAATCTTCTCTAATAGATCATAGCATTCTTCACTTGTCATTCTCATGAAATCTCCTCCTGCTTGTGAATCAATTGTGTTTCTTATGGCTGGAGTAACTCTGGTGTAGAAATTTTGAACAATCATCCATTTGGGTATTTCATGATGAGGACATTGCCTTTCAAGCTCCTTAAATCTCATCCAAGATTCATACAAAGTTTCATCATCCCTTGGTTTAAAAGCTACCATCAAATTCCTCAAATGAGTAGTTTTCCCAGGTGGGAAAAATTGAGATAGAAAAGCTTGAGATAGCTGCTCCCAAGTAGCTATAATAGCTTGTGGGAGTGAGTCATACCACTCCAATCTTTGAATCCAAGAGAAAATGGAAATAAGGTGGTAGAATAACTTCATCTGAAACTCAGGTTGTCTTTGTGTACCACATATCATCAAAAATTTCTTCAAATGAGAATGAGGATTTTCAAGTGGGCTACCTCCAAATTGTGAATTCTGAACCATTTGAATAAGACCAGTTTTTAATTCAAATTGATTAGCTCCAATAATAGGTCTGTTATCTCTCACATCAGTACATCTAGGAAAAGCATAATCTAACATGGATCTTCTTTGAGGATCATTTTGATTAACAACAGCATTTTGCCCGTTTTGCTCGTTTCCTCCATTATCTCCTCCAATAGCTCTATTTTGATTCTCCATATTTTCTATTGTCTCCTCTTGCTCAAATATTTGTTGTTCTTCTTTTTCTGCTTCTTTTCTTCTTTTTTATTCCTTTTTGTTGGCTCGTGAATTTTTCAATTTGAGTTGAACAACAATTGATGTCACTTGTGCTTTTCGATCGTCTCATAAACAAGAAAAGTACCTGAAAAACACAAGGAACAATAGTGAAAATAAAAGAAAATAAAAATTCTAATTAGCTTAAAACAATTAAAATCCAATTTAAAACAAACAATTCCCCGGCAACGGCGCCAAAAACTTGATACGGTGTGTCCGCAAGTGCGAGTCACGATAGTATAGTTTTAAAATGATATCGATCCACGGAATTGTGCTTAAATTGGAAATAAAAGTATAAGCAAATTAGAATGACAAAAATTAAAAGATATTAAAAATAAAATCTAAAAATTAAAATTAAGACAAAAATTAAAGATGTAAAATGAAATTTGGAATTAAAATTGGTATTTAAGGAATTAATGCTAAATCAAACAATTAACTAAAATTAATTAGACTAGATTACCAAAAATTAATTTGAAATTTCTATTTATGAAATTAAGAAGAATTAAATCTAAATTCAATAAAAATAAAAATAAAGTGATTATAGAAATTGGATTTAAATTGGATTTAAATTTAAATTGCTATTTATGAGGTTTGGAGGATTTAAATCTAATTTCAATGAAAAATAAATTGATTCTAGAGATTGGATTTTCAATATTGTTTGCATGTGATTTTTCCCTAATTTAGCCAAACACATGAGAATTGCAATTTTGAGGAAATCAATTCTTAAATTTTTGAAACCTTTTTCAAGCATCTCAAAATTGGTTTTCATTAAATCAAACCACTGTTTTCACGGTATTTCAAATCTAACAAAACCCAATTAATGCTCTAATTGATTTTGGAAAGTTCCCTTAATCTTCTTAGCTTATTTCTAACACCAAGAAAATAAAGTTTATTGCAAGATTATCTATCCCCAATATTCACTTTTCAGTCCATCTATTAAGGATTAAAACTTAACTCAATGAGGCCCATTCATCAAGCATGGAAATAAGCACACAAGCAATAAATCAAAATATAACAATCTTCATTTAAATGGCTAAATCAGTTCAACACCACAAAACACATCAATATTTACAACCCCATCTCTAGAATCTCACTACACTACTCACAAATCATTGTTTAAAGATAAACCCAAATGAAGAAATGAAGAAATAATGGAACTGTAAGCTTAAAGGGTAGAAAAACCAGTGATTTGCAGCGGGATCTCTGCGAGAAAAGTGCGAGCGTGATCCTTCTTGCTGCTTTGGAAGAAGATCAGAAGATGCTCCTCCCTTTCCCTCTTTCTATCTTCCTAAAAATGCCTCCCTTGCTCTCTATGGAAAGAAAGTGATAAAGGGCACTTTATATAGGCAAGGGATTTGTTCTAGAATGGGTAAAGGGAAGGATCCGGAGAAAGTGAGGTAAAAGGTGGAGTAGCGGAAATGCCACGTCAAAAATTTTCGATAAAAGCGACATAAGCGAGTCGGTTGTGTCGCGGGTTGTGTCGCTCTCGGCGTGAATATCGGCGATCGACACAACTGCGACATGAGCTAATTCGGTTGTCTTTGCGGGTTGTGTCGCTCTCGGCCATTTTTTTTTTTTAAACTTCTAAATTTTTTCAATTCGATTTTAATCTCCTCCAAATGGCTACTCTGATCAAAATACATCAAATTTCTCCAGATTTAACCTACAAAACAAATAAATTCCAAAAATTAAACTAAGAAATGTGAAAATTGCAAAATTGACTAAATATATACTAAAATCTAAAATAATAGCTATGAATAAGGGTAAATTATGTGCAAAAATTACTCCTAAATGATTATCTAAAATGCATGCATCATTAATATCTATGCTCATGTCTTTGTAAGAATGAATTTGGATTAATTCAGGAAGGAAGAAGCTGAAAATGTTAGTTCGAAATTATTATCATCCGGACGTAAGTCCTTTTTTGGAGTACAAGATTTTACAAGAATTTAATTCAGTTAATTTTTTTTATTAAACTTTACGTTTAAAATGAAAGAATTCCAACCCTTTCTAATTTAAAAAAAATTATTTAAAAAAAACATAAATCAATCATGAGTATGTGAGAATTCAATTAAATTTTTTCTTATAAATAATTTAATTTGAATTATGATTCATATAAGTAATTAATAATAATTCAAAATAATTTTATTTTATTATAAATGATTTTTTTACATTAATTAAAAAAATTAGAATTATAAAATTTCAGCTTATGGGCTGGAGCCGAGCTCAACATGTTCAATTGTGGACTTGACCCAAAATTTAAACTATCCTAGTCAGATTGAATTTTTTTAGAATATATCAATTTTTAGTTTCGAATTATATCAAATTTAAATACCAAAGCCCATGCTTAATTCTTCATTAAGCAAAGGAGGACAACTTCACTGCTAAAGCCCAAACATTCATGTTCAAGGATTTGCACATTTAATTCTTCATATTGCTTTCAATGTTGAACAAAGAATAAAGCAGAAAATGCTTGCATCCCGGCAAAAAGAGAGGCATCTATTATTCACTGCTTTAATTCCCTTCTTTAATTATACTGCTTTCAATGATAAACAAGAAAACAAGCATAAAAGATTGTTTCTTGCCTTGATTAAATACTTACATCCTACCAAAGGGAAAGGTGTCAGCAAGTTTATGTCATTTGATGACTTTTTTTTACGCAAGGCATAGATTTCAAATGTAATGCACAAGAATTTAAGATCCATAGCTCTTAATAAATATTTTTTGCCATTCCTCCCCATGTCTTCACAGCATTTGCCTCTTTCGCAATCACAAAATACATCTATCTATCCGCCCTTTTTTCCAAAAATGGCCGAAGAAGTTCTCTTCAACATTGCTGGAGACATCATCAAGAAACTGGGTTCTGGAGTTCTCCAGCAGATTGGGCTGTGGTGGGGTGTGAACGATGAACTCGAGAAACTCAAAGCACACTCACCACAATCCAAGCTGTGCTTCTTGATGCAGAGGAGAAGTCTGCCTTGAATAATCAGGTCAAGCTCTGGCTCGGAAAGCTAAAAGAAGTTGTTTATGATGCTGATGACTTGCTGGATGACTTCTCCACCGAAGCTTTGCGTCGCCAAGTAATGGGAGGAAATAAAGTCTCGAAGGAGGTATGCCTTTTCTTTTCACCATCCAATCGAATTGTTTATGGTTATAAGGTGGGTCATAAGATTAAGGCAATTAGGGAGAGGCTGGATGCCATTGCCAAAGATAGGCAAGACTACCCCCTTGACCTTCTGGAGCGCTTCAGAGAGGCGCCATTGTTAAGTAGGGGAAGGGACCAAACTATCTCATATGTAGGTGAGGAAGAAGTCATTGGGAGGGAAGATGATAGAAAGGCAATTGTAGATCTTTTATTACACTCCACCACTGAAGACAATGTCTCGGTCTTTCCCATTGTAGGGATGGGAGGGTTAGGAAAGACCACGTTAGCGCAATATGTTTATAATGATGAAAAAGTCAAAACTCATTTTGACCTGAAGTTGTGGGTGAGTGTCTCTGATGTCTTTGATCTAAAAGTAATAGTAGAAAAGACATTAAAATCAATCGGAAAAGAGCTAGGAAACTTTGAGTTGGATCAATTGCAAGCACGTCTTCGAAATGAAATTAGTGGAAAGAAATATTGCTTAGTGTTGGATGATGTTTGGAATGAGGATCTTAAAAAATGGCTTGACTTAAAGGTAATATTGATGTGTGGTGCTAGGGGAAGTTGGATCTTGGTAACCACTCGCTCTGAAATGGTTGCAAAAATAACTGGTACATTGCTACATTATCCTCTAGAGGGCTTAGCTCTAGATAAGTCTTGGTCTTTGTTTAAGAAAATAGTGTTTAAGGGAGAAGAGCCAAAGAGTCCTAATGTGAAACCGATTGGAGAGCAGATTATAAAGAAATGTGGTGGAGTTCCCCTTGCAATAAAGACAATTGCAAGTATTTTATACTTTAAAGAAACAGAAGGAGAATGGTTGCGTTTTTTACAAGATGATCTTTCCAATATAGCTCAAAATGAGAATGGTATTTTACCAACACTTAAGTTGAGTTATGATCATCTCTCACCCCATTTGAAGTATTGTTTTGCATATTGTGCATTATTTCCTAAAAATTATGAGATTGATGTGAAGACACTGATTCATCAATGGATTGCACATGGATTTATTGAGTTATCAAATAAGAGTGCATGCATTGAAGATATTGGGATTGAGTATTTTATGGATTTATGTTGGAGATCATTTTTTCAAAATGTGAAAAGGGATGGATTTGGGCATATTCAAAGTTGCACAATGCATGATTTGATGCATGATCTTGCAACTTTGGTTGCTGGGAAAGAGATTAGCATAATGAATTCTAAAGAAAAAAGTGTTGATGAAAGAGTGCGTCATTTGAAATTGGACTTTCGTTTAGATTCATCAGACATAATCCCTGTTGTTTTAAGTATTCCGAAAAATTGAGAAGTTTTATTTTGCCACATCAAGAATTCTATGATCATGATGCAATTCGTATTTTTTCAAACTTTAAGCAGTTGCGCGTCTGTGGTATGCAAGATTGTAGAATGACAGAAGTGTCTAGTTCCATAGAAAGTCTAAAACATTTGAGATATCTTGATGTTTCAAAAAATTCAGAAATCAAAGCACTTTCAAATTCTATTACAAACCTACAGAATTTGCAAGTGCTAAATATCTCTGGCTGTCAATATATAAATGAGTTGCCTGAAGATATTAAAAATTTGAGTAATCTTAGGCATTTATATTGTCATAATTGTTACTCTTTGACTCATATGCCACGTGGGCTTGGGCAACTGACTTCACTCCAGACACTGACATGGTTTGTAGTGGCAAAAGATAGTTCAATCTCAAAGAATGTTGGAGGATTAGATGAACTGAATAGCCTCTACAATTTGAACGGAAGTCTCAAATTAGAAATTTGGGATTTGTGAAAAATGGGAAAGTAAATCCTAATTTGGAGAAGCTGCTTCTTCAATCATTGGTTCTAGTATCGAGTCGATATGGTGATGCAAGGGGTGATGTAAATGGTGATAGTGAAGAAATGGCACTGCAAAATCTCCGACCAAATTCTAATCTTAAAGAGTTAAAGGTGTATCAGTATGGAGGCAGGAGTTTCCCAAGTTGGCTTTCTTCCCTCACAAATCTTGTCCATATCCTGTTAGTGCGTTGTAGCAGTTGTAAGCATCTTCCAGCAATGGATCAAATCTGTTCTCTTCGAAAGCTAGAGATTGGTGGTCTAGATGATTTAGAATACATAGAAATTGAGGACAAGGAACATCATTTTTCCATCTCTGAAGTATCTCATTATAAAGTATTGTCCGAAGCTAATGGGATGGCAGAAGAAGAGGGATGATTCAACAGCTAAGCTAGCCCAATTTACGTTTCTTTCCCAGTTCATTTGTCATAATTGCCCTAAATTGAGTTGGATCCCTCAGTTTCCATCTCTCAATGAAGCACTAGAATTGAACAATGTAAGCTTGCAACTTGTGCAGGAAATATTCACACCATCAATATCTTCTTCCTCAACCGTTCCTCCTTTCTCTCAATTGAAGACGCTCATGTTTTCTCAATTAGCAGTCGAATCTCTACAGCCATATGGACTGCAGAATCTCACTTCTCTTGAGAAACTAACAATATTTGATTGCCGAGACTTGAAGTCTCTACCTCAAGAGATGCGTTCCCTCACCTCTTTACGAAAATTGCATATTTATGGATGTCCCATATTGAGGAGAAGATGTGCAAATAAATATTGTGAGGATTGGCCTTTAGTTTCTCACATCTCATATATTAATGTCCAAGCCAGAATTATTCAATTGGAGGGCCACTATCAACTAGACGACAATGAATCTGTAAGTTGCTGCTTTTGTCTTCAATTGGCAAAACCTATTTAATTTTTTTTATCTGAAATTTTATACTGATTCTTTACGTACAGGACATACCACATAGTGATGACGAAAGGAACGCAAGTTTACAGTATGCATAGTGAAATTCTAATAGATTGGAAAGTGGTGAACAAATAGAGAGGATGCTGAATCCATTGGTAGGCCATACTTCTATCCATCTTGTTCTTTTTGTTATGTTATTCAATCTTCATTTTTTCTTCCATGGATATTAAAGTCTAATTTTGTCTCATGTGGAGAAGTTACTATAGTGCGTTTTAATTTTGACTCTGTTGTGAATGAGATTTCAAATCTCTTGAAGGCCGTCCCGCCAGTGGTGATTTCCATGTTCTTCGTGAGGCTAATGCTGTGGCTGACTCGTTGGCTAAGGAAGGACTTGCCCGTAATTCAGATCTGGTTGCCACCCTCTGATTTTTTGCAATTCTGATTTTCTTTCAATCACTGCTTGCTTTCTGCAACATGTGTTTCTTGGTTGGTGCTAGTTGCTGTTGGAATCTTTTCTCCTTGTGTCGGAGAGTCATCACTATTTTGCGTTGTGGCTTGGGATGTTCGGTTGTTGGCCTAGTGTGGTTTGCAGTAAGCTATTGTTAAATCTGGTTGAGTGCTTCTGTTTCTTGCTTGTTTTATGCTTGCGATTCTAGTCTTTGCTTTCCTTTCTATTTTAATTGTTTGTCTTGGTGTTTGTATCGTTCTAGCTAGGTTTTTTCACTTAGCTCGTTTCTCATTAGGTGGGTGTATTGGGAGACCTATTGGTCTGGGTTTAGTATGAGTTACAAGCTAAGTTTTTCCTAGCATTTTATTAATAAAGTTCTTGCTTATAAAAAAACCAAGGTGTCATGGCAGCAATATATGTAAGAAATCCATAAGTTTCCTTATAGTACTATAATCTTTTTATTTAAATTATATATTTTAAATAAAATTTTTTAATTTATTTAAAATGTCAAATGATTTAAAAAATTATTATTTTATCATTTTTTCTTTTAAATTCATACTTTAAACACACTACAAAATTCCCGCACAATGCATGGGCTTTGGACTAGTTCTAATCAACTGGGAAGTGGTGAACAAATTCAAAGGGTGCTAAATGAATTGGCTGGTAATGCTTTTATCCAGAGTATTCTTCTTTATTCATTTTCTTTAATGCATTTAAAAAGTTTGATTTTGATTCCATTCGCAGAAGTTAATAGTGCAGATATTGAGAAACCAAGGCATGATGATAAGGGAGCAGTTACTTGTAACTCCATCTTCTTATATGCTAAGTGTTGCAAGAAATTGGTGGTATGCTATTTTCATTAGTTTTATGTTTCTTTTGTTCCAGCGGGTGAAATTTTTTCTTACACGAGTAACTTGAATTTCTAATACAACCACAATTAATTCGATATTTTCAGGATGTTATTAAGAATTTAGAATTTCCCAACTCCTGGAGAAGTGAGGACAATGATCCAGGTTCTTTTGTGTTTGCCTTATGTGTCTAGATACATCCAACATCTCACCTCCCTTGAAAGTTGAGCAACAAGTGGTTCTATGACCCAGCATGATGGAATGATGAAGACGACTTGTGATGGCAAGCCCTTAAAGGCCATACCGGAGATTACTTTCCAGTACTCAAAATGATCAGATGCCTTCATGATGGAATGCTTTTGCCCAACTTGAGGCAATGGGACATCATTTATTACTAAGAAGTTAGGCATGTTCATATCCTTCAAATTCAATAGAGTTTAGAAGGTTATTTTTTTACACCATGTATAATATATATGTTCTGCAATTCTGTTAACTGCCCTGCATATGATATCACTTAGCAAGTACTAAAAACTATTCAAGTCCTTTTTTTTGCCCCTTATTCTCTTAGTAATGATGTCATTAAATCTTGAATTATGCTAAAAGGTTTATGCATTTGGTTGTCTTTTCAATCACTTGTGTACAGAATCTACGGTACTTGCTGCATTTGCTTTGGAGTGAAATACTGGTGAAGAATCAAATTTCGCTGTTGAGTTTTCTTCTCAATCAATAGAGGCTCTGATCTGTAAATATTTTCTTTTGATCCTCACAGAGAGGATATATGTATAGTTGTGTATTTAAATATGTTTGATGGGCATGGAGCTTAATAGGTTTTATGGTTTCTTTTAGCTGTAAAATTTAGGGGAAATTCTATAGGTTAGGGACGGGTGTGTCACAAGCTATACTGCAAGATGTTTTATGCAGGTTTCTGTGGGCAGAGTGGACTTGTTATCCCTATGGATTAGCTTTTGCCAGGTATTAATTTTGTTATTAGTTTTTGTGTATATTTATCATCAGACAAGTAATTGGGTTACTATGTGCTACACTAAAACCTTAAAAACCATGATTTCGGCTGATTAACGAAAATGAAATATGAAAATCAGATGTGAATATCTAAGCAAATTCTCAATTGCCTCTTCTGCAGAATGCTAACCCTATATGTTCACTGGACATGGGATACTCCCGAAGTTTCTTGGACCAACAATACGAGTTATTTGAGAATGTTTTCCTCAACTGTCTGCTCAATTCCACATTCAACCACCCTTCTGCCTATGAGAGATTTACATGGATGGAAAATTTCTAATCAAAGTTTCTTGTTGTCTCAAAGACCCATAGAGGAGCCTCTCAAATTGCAGGCATTTCTCATCAAGCAAATCTAATTTAACAAAATGATCCACACCCCTCAAATGTCAACACTTCAATAGTTGTCCCACCAAGTGGATGCTCTTGTTGATGGCAGATCCACAACAGAATTAAGCTTCATTCTCTTCTCTGTTTGCCCTATTTACTAATATTGGAACTTCATAATTACTAGCCATGTGTATTTTTGCCTTAATAATTACTATAACCATTTTTTTTTTTTTCATCTTCTCTTCTCTGGCTGATGAAAAGCCTTTGAATTACCAGCCAAGGTTGAATTGAGCTACTGTAAAATTTTTAATTTGGTCAATTTTTTTAATATACTTTATAATAATTTTTTAATTATAAAAAATATTAATAATCTTTTTAATTTTTAAAATAATAAATTATTTTTTATTATTAATAACAATTTAGTGCATTTCCTATGTTTTGTTAAAAAAAATGTTCTTAAAATTTAAAAATAAATAATAAATAATTATTTTTCACAAATAAATATGGCCCAACTCTTCTTTTGAAAAAATTACTTCCAAATAAGAGTCCTCAATGTGCACATCATTTTAAAAAGGATATAAGTTCAAATCAACTACCAATAGTTTTAAAAATGACACCCATAGTTTCATTTGGAGGGAGATTCGATTTCAGACTTTCAACCTCGATAGCACGACCTAACGGTTTCCTCTCATCTTTTTCTTCTCGGGAAGCTCCCTTTCCATTTGAGAGGGACGAGTCCAGAGTTAGTGGCCTTGGAGTAGGAAATTGGAAGAAGCAGCTGGTGGAGGAAATAGAATGAATTTTGAATTTCGCTTGATTGGGTTTTTGAGTTTGTAAGTCTCTCCCTTACTGATTTGTTTTGTTTCTGGGTTTATTGCTTTAGCTATAATAGGTGATTTCTTGTTTTATGGAGTTTCCGAATTTCTAAATTTATGGATTACAGAGATTTTGTGGGTTTAGGGTTGAATTTTGATTTTGTAGTTTTTGGATTTTAAACAGAAATCACCAATGGCGTTCCAAATTCAAATAAAACTAGTTATTTTTTTGCACATTGGGTGGCTTATTTATTTTTTATTTTAATATATAATTTAGTATTTATTTTTGTAAAATTTTATATTTTAAAATTATAATATAAAATTTAATCAATAATAAAATTTTTAGTTAATTATATTAAATACAATTAAAATTTTTATTAAAATTTTGAATAATTAGAAATAGTTTGTCCAAAATAAAATCTTAAATATTAGGATAATATTTAAGAAATAATAATAATAATAATAATAATAATAATAATAATTAAGTGTTAAATAATTTCTTAATTTATGATCTATATTTTATTCTTCTCTCTTTAAAAGAAAAAAAAAATTTAAATTTTATAATTAAATATAATAAATTAAATTTAAAATAATTCATATTTAAAATAAATGAATATTATTTAACAAATCGTTAAATTATGTAGATTAAAAAATATGATATATGATAAATTTTTAAATACATTAATAAATCAAAAGACTTAATTTTATGAGATCAATTTTATATATATATATATATATATATATATATATATATATATATATATATATATTTCTCTGATTTCTGTTTGAATTTTTTTGTAGCCATGGTTTTCTGGGTGTTCTTCAATATTTATTTTTATTTTTATTTTAATTAAAAATAATAAATAATTTAAAAAAAAATAATAATTTCATTATTAAAAATATAATATTTTACTAAATTAAGACTAAGATGAGTTTGTAAAAAATTAAAAATAGACTTATTTGGTCAGGGCATTTTTATGCTTGCTTCAATTATGAAAACTCAATATATTACCCAAAAGCTTCATTGCAAACAGAGTGCCGGCGAACGTTCAACCGTTTTCAGGTCCTCTCGATGTCTGCAAAGAGTCATCTCAGCCTCTGTGATTCTCCGATTCTCATCGACGATGGCAGAAAGGTAATCTCGCTCCCTTCTCCTCCTCCAATTCCTGCTTCTCAGATTAACTCTATCTTATCATGTCCTTTCCATTAACAGAGCTTTGCATTGGAGAAATGGACCGGGAGGAAATGCTACATGCTTTCTGCAAGGGACCTTACAATTATCTGGTCCAATTCTCCAGATTATTGGAGATGGTTACCCGACCCAGATTCCAGGTTCTCCATTTCTCTCTTTTATTTTCCATCTAATTTTTTGATTAAGAAACTTACTGAAGCTTTGTGCGAACAGCTTTTCGGAAGTGGCTGAGCTTATTGATGTTTTTTGGTTTGAAATCAATGGCGAAATTAGTATCCAGATGTTTTCCCCAGAAATATCATATGCGGCGTACTCGGTGTTCAAATTGATAACAAGTGCTTATGGGTTTGAAGGACATCCAGCAGAGATCACTGTAGAACTTGCTGGAAGTGAAAAGGATAAGCGTAGTGGTTTTTTGGTTCCAGTAAGAGGACAGAGGCGCCAACACCAGACTTTAAGAAGGCTAACTGGTTTGTTTAACTGCAGCCGGGTTTCGGGTTCGCAACCCTCTGTGCCTCCCGGAAAAAGCTATGGCAAATACCCGAAAGAGAGAGTAGATGGGTGGCTGGAGATTGAATTGGTTGAGTTCTGTAACAAGAAAGGCGGAGATGGAAAATTGAAGATATGTTTACGGGAGACAGGTGGTCGCCGGAAACGTGGTGTCATTGTTCAAGGGATAGAGATTAGGCCGAAAGGAGAAAGCAAAATTAAGCAAGCAATCGCTAATTGAAGGTTGGGCCAAAGACTATTTTTTTTTTCAGGATTTTCTATTAATATGTTGTAATTTGTTATATTATATATACAAATAATTGAAGCTTCATTCTCTTTGCCTTATTTACTCTAAAGTTAACAATTTGTGGTAAAGAAATCCATAGAAACTACCTCTGAGATTTTTCAATGATAATGTTTAACTTTGCTTTGCTTTATTGTGGAATATAAAGCTCAATTTTTGCAATTGCTGCCTTGCCACAGCATATATAAGAATTCTCTGGCTGATGACTTAGAGAAATTGAATAGGCTCTTGATATTTTTCCAGAAATCAATCTTCTTCAAATACAATAGCTATTATTTATATAGTTACCAGCTCTTTCCATGAATGTTCATGCCAATTACAACCTTCTTATCAAATTTCAAATTTTCAATTAACTACCACAGGCCATCCTAACTATTCTATTTCTTTCACATACAATCGCAGTCCCTTATTCTCCTTATTAATCATAACAGAGTACTAGTCAAACTCAATTCTATAAATCTATGGGTATCCAAGTCTCTGTTTGGTTACTTTTGTTTTAATGCTTTTAGTGTTTTAATTAACACATGAACTCTTGCCTTCTAGTAATCTTGACTTTGGTCTTTGGATGAAATCTTGCATGAGGAATAATGCTAGTGATGTTATTTTGTTTCCTTCCATTACAGTTATCTAGAGATTATTAGTTAGATATTCTTCGCTTTCTGCACTCATTTGCGTTTTTCTCTTCAGGACTTGGCCTATGTTTTCTGACTTGTTACTTCAAAAGTCAACTTCTATTGAGAATATGGAGGTTGCTAAATAATGAAAGTTGAAAGGTTTAAATTCATTCTAAGATCTCAATTTTAGTCACTGCAAAGAGTTCAAAAGCTATAAGGTGTTTAACTGTCAGGAGCAATATTGTTTGAGGCAAAGATTTCTTCGGGAAGCAGATGTGTGAAAATTTGTCAAAAATGCAGGCTAAACAAACCTCACTGCCTATCCTGGTCAGTCATTTAAACTTTATTGTATTGTGATAGTTATCTGCAGATTCCATGCACTGCCAAGAACAATTGGCAATTGTTGCATGACATCTCTCATTTATTATGTTTGCAGGACAGATTTGAATGTTCAGTTAACAAACTGAAGCAGAGAAGATATCAAGACAGTGACTACAGATTGATGGTGTAACAAGTTGCTTTGACACAAGCCATGTATGCAACCTGCTGAAATCAGACATTTCTGAGTAACTTATCTTTCTCCTGTTGATTTTCCTAGTCAATTGGACTGATGACACGAGTCATTTGTCGAGGGGGAAAAGAAGAAGACTGCATATAGTTGTTAATCATTGGTTGTTGATGTACTTATTTTATGTAGGCATTTTAAGGTATTTTTGTATCCATTTTCCCCTTTAACTTTATGTTCTATAGCATTTTTAACCTTTATTTTAGTTAAATTGTTATTTTTAATATTTTATATTTGATTTTTTAAAAATTTTTTTTAATAGGTTTTAAATGATTTAAAGATAAAAAAGTGCAAGTGGAGATAACTCAAAGTGATGAAAAAGCTAAAGAAATTCTGCTTGGAGAATTAGAGATAGAAATTTTCTTGAGTTCTTACATCGGCTATTGTTACATGTCATGTGCAGCAAGGAGAAACTTAAAGTGCAGAGATTTTCAAACAAACTAACTTAAAGTGCAGCAAAGAAAAAAATTTTAAAGAGAGTGATTTTCAAACAAAATAACATGCCCCGTGTTGTTGGGTAGTATTACTTTAGCAAACTGAAAAAATATTAGTTCTTTGCCAAACATGGGGCCTGTCGAAATCTAACATTGGGTCATGTTGTTTGGTGAAACTTTAGCATTGACTACGATTATTTTTAATACCTCACCACTTCTTGTACCTTTTTATCTTTCTTCTTATTAGATTTTTCTAGAATAATTTTTTGACATGTATATACATCTTATTCTCCTCCTTTCCAAAATAAGCCATATGAAAAAAAAATAAATAAATAAGGAGGAAGGGGGAGAAAAAAACTATGAGAAAAAGAAGAAGAGAAATACACCATTGCTGGATTTTCTGCTACAAAAATAACATTACAGTTGCAGATTTTTTGAGTTTTGAGACTTTCTTCATATGAGTTTTTCTATTCTTAGCTCAATTTCTTGTTCCTTTTGTTTATTTTGATAGTTTCCATTATAAATATTATTATGAGTGAGCAGATTTTTTAAGATTTCAAAGTTGGGTTATAATATTTTGAATTAATTTATAGATTTACATAGATTTTATTCAATTTATAATATTTATAAGTTTTGATTCATTCCTTATGTATTTTATTGACTTACCTAATGTTAGATCCTATTAGGTATAGTTTTTATTTGATTGAATGATCGAGAGCTGAAAATTATTAATTAAAAATTAAGATTTTGAACTTAATCACCTAGATTTAAAGATAAACTGTGGATTAAGAGCATTTATTGGTTGATTAAAAAGTTTCAAGGATTTATTCAATAAAAAGAAGACTGCATATAGTTGTTGATCCTTGGTTGTCCCCAATTGACAGATATATTAGAACCTTGCTGCTTTTCCAAATATATTAGAAGAAGAAATATTTAGTGGTATGCCATATTCTTAGATTTTTGTTTCCTTTATTTTTCTTCCTCCTCGATCGTTCCTCCTCTTTAATTTAAAATTTTATATAAATTAATAAGAATTATAAATCTGTTCAAATTTAGCGAATTTAAATTACTTTATAATCTTTTTACCTCAACAATTTGATGAAAAAAAAAATTTCATTGAAGACATAAGAAAAATAGCTTCGAGATTGTATAGCTAAAGGCTAATTTCTTCTTATTAAAGAAAAAAAAAATCATTTTTTTTAATTAATCAAGTAAAAAATGAATAAATAAATCATTTTTTTTTCAGTATATATTGGACTAGTAATTAATCAATTGATGATCTTTTGATTCAGTAAACAGAAATTTTTAGATAATGAATAAATAAATCATATATATTAACAAATTTAAAAAGGAAAAAAAAAATAAAACTTAGAAAAAATAATATCTTGTATTATTTACATAAAAAAGAAATAACAATTCATCGTGATTTTAATTAATGTCATTTGTTGATTAACTATCAATTGCAATTAAATTCTTTTAATCTTTCATCAAACTCAACTAAACTCCATTATGTTTTTTAGAGAAAAGATTTCATATAATCTTTATGTGAGCACAAGCTGCAATTAATTTAAAGAATCCCAACATTTATATTTTCATATTAAAATATATAGTTAGTATTAGAAACCTATATTTACTAATATATTTTCATAACAATTGAAAATAAATATATAGCGAGGAAGAGCTAAACCAAATTGATTTAAGCCATTTTAATGGAAGTAATTTCAAACTCAATATCATGAACCGACACCAATAATCATCCACACTCTCTAAAATAGAAAAAAATTCACAATTTTATGGAGCTCATGGTATTACATTGGGAAAAATCTTTATTTTAGAATTTCATTGAGAAAATTTTGCCTGCAAAATTTCTTTTCTCAAAACTTTTTCTTTGTTTGTGTTAGAAATAATGGAAATGGATCCAAATGTGATCTTAGTAGGAACGACTCCATCTTGTGATCCAAATGTCACTTTTTACTGTTTTCTATTGTCGTTTTTTTTATGCGTGGAGCCTAGCTGGGCCATTTTGTGAAATAGTCATACATCACTTAGTATTGCTCACTTTTGTTTGTTTGTGGTGGAAACCCTTTTTCCACATATATATATAATCTTATCTTCATTATTATCTTTTCTTTTCATTATTAAGGTCTTTAATTAATTTTCTTGCATTCACACTAACCCTTTCTATTTTTTCTTTCACATCATCACCATTAATTCACATTTACCTTTCTTCTTTGTCCCACTATTAATTTGACTAATTTTATTGAATTTTTCTTTTTGTTTATTTATTTATTATTAAATATTAAAAATTTACATATCATCAGATGAGTAATTGAGTTATTAATTTTGTTATTAGTTTTTGTGCATATCATCAGATGAGTAATTGAGTTACTATGTACCATAGCTTATCATGGTTCATGTTATCTGTTATACGTATATGTAGTTTGGTTGTTGTTTTGCACTAAGTAGCATAGCATGTGTTGGCTATTTTTAATCTAATTATGCATCTGTATAGATTCTTACATAGAATGAGTTTAACAAGCATCATTTGAGAACCATTATTAGATTCAGGTTGATATTTTGTTACCATATTTTAATATTCATTGCTGACTCCATGTGTTACTACAAACTGTTAAAAGAGTTCCAATCCCACATTTAAAGTATACAACAAATTCAATGGGCTTATAAGGGCAAAGGCTAACTAAGCTATTTGGTTAGGTCTAACCTTTTAATAACTATTGGTTCAAGTCCAAGTAAGTCCATCTCATGCTTGGAAACTATACAATTATCCTAATCTAGAAATCCCTTGATTTTAGGGATTTAATATCAGCTATAATATTTACATTCCTATCTTAAACTATGGAAAGAAGTGCATCTAGTAATCTCTACTTGCATTCTCTTTTGTGTAGGCACAAAGCAAATGTGCAGTTTACATCAAATGTAAGTACCATATGTTTTTATTTATTTTATCAATTTATTTTTTCAAAAAGCTTGGTTTTGTAATTATGTCACCATCTTAATGGGTTCCTTTCCTTGACCATCCAAGCATTAGGTTATAGAGGGAGTGTTAGAATAGTAGTGCAGAGAATACAAGAAAACAGAGAATTTTGAAGTGGAAGCTTTGAAATCATCTCACTTACAATGCTTACAAAATGTTTAAATACAACAAAAAGTAAAAATCTATCAACTACTCCAACAGAAAAGGAGGTGCCTTCTGCTACCAAAATGATGAGATCATCAGGATGCTGGGAAGTCATGAGCATTTTCTCAATGTAACAAAGACTTCGTCAGATTGCAGATATATGGTTTCTTGTCTGATGTATTAACAATGGTCAAATACTTCTCTCTGTAATGATGTATGCAGGAAGAAACAATTGGTTCACATGCTGAAGCAGGTATAAGGTCATAGACTGCAGATGTGACCTCCCATCTGCCTCTTCTGCAGAATGCTAACTATGTATGTTCACTGGACACAGGATATTCCCGGAGTTTCTTGGACCAACAATGCGAGTTATTTGAGAATGTTTTCCTCAAAATACAGAGCTCAATTCCACATTCAAACACCATTCTGCTTATGAGAGATTTACACGGATGGAAAATTTCTAATCAAAGTTTCTTGTTGCCTCAAAGACCTATACAGGAGCCTCTCAAATAGCGGGCATTTCTCATCAAGCAAATCTAATTTAACAAAATGGTCCACACCCCCCGAATGTCAACACTTAAATAGTTGTCCACCACGTTCTTAGGTGGATGTTCTTGTTGATGCCCAATCTTCAAGTTTGTCAAGCTTTTTGTGTTGCAATCATAACGATTTGATTATGTTTTTGATGTAGTTGTTGAGATTGTGGTCATAAATATTATCCCTTCATATGTTTTCTATAATAATCAATCACAACCGATTTTTACTCCTAATTTTTATCAATTAAATTTGAATTAATTTAGAAGCTTATATGAGCGTCCCACCATTATCCCAATGTTTTCAAGCTTATTTGGCTTTGAATCCTTGAAAACAAGTATATGGCTTGGAGTGGATGTTGAATCTGATCAAATTAAATAATTATTGATAATGATTTTTTTGAATATAAGATTAATTATTGGAAACTTAAAATGATAAATTTTAAAAATTATCTTCAAATTTATATAATTATAATACTATAACTTCTCATTTAAAAATATAACATAAAATTATCTCAATTTTTAAATTTTAAATAGTAAAATTTTTCTAAATATTGTCATAAAATTATTAATCGAAGGTCGTTGTTTAATTGAAAAATTATTAATTTAAAGTAAAAAAATTTTATTATATAAAATTATTTTATATTACATTTTATAATTAAAAAATTATAATATTATAATCATATAAATTTAAAAACAATTATTAAAATTAATCTAATTTTAAAGGATTTTTTGATTTTAAAAAATTTACTTCCAAAATTAGGCCTTAAATATATTTTTAGTCCCATCAGTCAACAATTTTAATTAAGATTAAATTTTTATCTTTTAATAATAAAATATTAATTTTATATTTTAAATTCTAAAAATAACTAAACAATATTTAATAAAAACATAAAAAAAAAAAAAACTAGGAGACAAATGTAGAGGGTAACAATTTTCTAAAACCCTTCCCTTGCAGCTATGGTAGTGTTGGTGTTCTTCAAATTTTATTTTATTTATTTATTTGTTAATTAAAAATGAAGCATATTTAAAAAAAAAAGTTAGGAGTGATTTGAGTTTGAATGAAAGGAATTAATTTAGCCAAAAAAATAAAAATTTTCCATTCTAAAAATTAAATATATTACCCCCCAAAACTTCATTGCAGAATGTTAGCAAACGTTCAATTGTTTTCAGGTCCTCCCTGATGTCTGTCGACAGTCATCTCAGCCTCTCTGATTCTCCGATTCTCATCGACGATGGCAAAAAGGTAATTCTCACTCCCTTCTGCTCCTCCTCCAATTCCTGCTTGTCAGATTTGAGAACTGTATCTTATCATGTCCTTTCCATTAACAGAGCTTTGCATTGGAGAAATGGACAGGGAGGAAATGCTACATGCTTTCCGCAAGGGACCTTACACATGTCTAGAGTAATTCTCCAGATTATTGGAGATGGGTACCGGACCCAGATTCCAGGCCTCTCCCTTTCTCTCCTTTATCCTTATTTTCCATCTATTTTTATGATTATGAAACTTATTGAAGCTTTGTGCGAACAGATTTTCAGAAGTGGCTGAGCTTATTAGAGTGTGTTGGTTTCAAATCAAAGGCGAAATTAGTATCCAGATGTTGTCCCCAAAAACATTGTATGCGGCTTACTTGGTGTTCAAATTGACAACAGCAGCTTATGGGTTTGAAAGCCATTCTGCAGAGTTCATTGTGGAACTTGCTGGAAGTAAAAAGGATTAAGCGTAGTGTTTTTTTGGTTTCAGTAAGAGGACAGAGGCGGCAATACCAAACTTTAAGAAGGCTAACTGGTTTGTTAAACTGCAGCCGGGTTTCGGGGTTGCAACCCTCCGTGGCTGCTGGAGAAAGCTATGGCAAATACCCGAAAGAGAGAGTAGATGGGTGGCTGGAGATTGAATTGGGTGAGTTCAATAGCGAGAACGGCGGAGATGGAAAATTGAAGATAAATTTACAAGTGAAAGGTGATCACTGGAAAAGTCGTATCATTGTTCAAGGGATAGAGATTAGGCCAAAAGGAGATTAAAAAATTAAGCAAGCAATTGCTATTTGAAGGTTGGGGCAAAGACTAATCGTTCCAGGATTTTATATTAGTATGTTGTAATTTATTATATTTTATATACAAATAATTAAAGCTTCATTCTCTTCTCTCTTCGCCTTATTTACTGTGAAGTTAACAATACGTGGTAAAGAAATGCATAGAAACTGTCATTGGAGATTTTGCAATGATTATGTTTAACTTTGCTTTGCTTTAGTGTGGAATATAAAGCTCAATTTTTGCCATTGCTGTCTTGCGACAGCATATATAAGACTTCTCCGGCTGATGACTTAGAGAAAGCCCTAGAATTAATTACTAGCCAAGGTTGAATTGAGCTACCATAAATTTTTTTTTTTTTGTCCAATTAGATTTTTGAATTTCAAAAAATTAATAATTAGGCTCCTAGCTAAGTTAACCGCCTTAATTTACATAATTGATAAATAAGTAAAATAGATTTCTTAAAAAAGATGCATTTCCCTCCTCATAATGCAATCTCGAGAGAATCAATCTCCCTTCGGCATTTCTCCTTTATTCAATTCAATCTCATCAAAAAAATTCCATTCTACTAATAGTTCAAGGGTATTGGAGTGGTTTTTAGGGTTGTTTGGCTTCGAGTTCGAGTCTGTTATGTAGTAGATTTCTTAACAACAAGATCTCAAGTAGTAGAAAGAACAGAAATAAAGCAAAAAAAGAAATAAAGTTAAAGTTTTAAGGACGGAAAATTCTTACCAAGATCGGGTCTATTATGGACTCAAAACACAGGATATGTAGTGGGACTCATATATTAAAGATTGAGTCTATCATGAATTCAAGACAGAAACATGTGAAACTTACATATTTAATGGACAAAAAAATTCCTTCTAAGGAGAAGAGAAAGAGAGAATGAGAGAGAAATTAAATAGGTTCTTGATATTTTTCCAAAATGATCCCCTTCAGTTACAATAGCTATTATTTATACAGCCACCAGCTCTTCCCATAATTGTTCCTATCAATTACAACCTTCTTAGCAACTTTCAATTCTTCAACAAACTTACACATACAATCACGCTTCTTATTCTCCTTATTAGTATAACAGAGTCCTAGTGGAACTCAATTGTACAAAAAAAAAAAAAATTTCCATTCTCCTCGCTAGAATTGCATTGCTGCTGATGCCATTCTTTTTCGGCAATCCTTTGAATGATAGCCATGTAAAACTCGCATACAATAAAGAAAGGATATGGTGGGGAGGGAGGTTCTCCACTGTAGAATTTAAAGTTGGAGATGATATCAAGAAAATGACTGCAATCTGTTTATTTAACAAGTTGCTCTAACACAAGCCATGAATATAAACTGCTGAAATTCGACATTTCTTAGTAACTCATCATTTCCCTGTGGATTTACCTAGTCAATTGGACTGATGACATGAGTCATTTGTCAAGGGTGAAAAGAAGAAGACTGCATACAGTTGTTAATCGTTGGTTGTTCCCAATTGCAAGAAAGATGTGGAAATTCGCCTTCCATTTCTCACATCCCAAATATTCAACTTGTTTGGGAAAGAATTCAATTTGCAGGATACTGAAGGATAAGTTGGTGCTTCTCTCCAATTCGCAAATTATAATTATTTTTTCTTCCGAACTTATATGAGAAAATTCTCACTCTGATTCTATTGGCACAGGATAATGTTAAGTATTCCATGCTCAACAAATTTAGCCACTCTATGCCTTGGGAAAAGATGACTAAACTGACTCAACAAGCTAGTGAGAGGCGTCCCAGGACAACAGTATTTTACATCCCTGAAATTCTAATAAATTTTAAAGTGTTCAACAAATGCATATGGTGCTGAGTGCATTAGCAAGTCATACTTCTATCCATTGTATTCTTCATTGGACAAACCGTAAAAAAAAAAAAAAAAAAAAAAAAAAATATATATATATATATATATATATATATATATATATATATATATATATATATATAATTTTACACGAATTATTAATTTTAATCAATTTTAGTCCAATTCCAAACTTTAGGACATGTTTAGTATGGCGTAATCAAAATTGTAATATAATCGCAATTATATTATATATTTAATTACGTTATTTGGTCACATAAAAAAATTTGATGTAATGGAATAATTATTACATAACATAATTAATCATATTTAAAATAATGTAATAGTTATTATATATAAAAATAGATATAATCATAATTTTTTATTTTAATTTTTTATTTATTATCAATATTATTACCATCATTACTATTCAGCTATCACTGCTCTATCACCACTACCAGCAACGCCACTATAATCATCAACATCAACATCATGTTATCACCATTGATATCACTAACACTTAAACCTCATTATACACCATCTAGCCACTACTACCACCATCATCTAACCAATGTTGTCACAGCCACCACCACTACTTAGCTACCACTACCACTCAACTACCAATCACTGTGACCATTACTACTTATTAATAAATTAAATATTAAAATAAAAATTATAATTACATTACACTATTTATATTTTTATTTGACAACCAAATAGAGTAATGTAATAATAATTATATTACATTACATAATTAATTACGTTGTATATATTATATTCTACCAAGCGTAACCTTAGTGTTAAGGGATTTTGAGCACTGATGTGGCATATGACATGAGCAAAATAATATTATTTTGAATGTTGCTACTTACATAGCGTGAACTAAAACATGATTGCCGATGTGACAAAAATATTATTTGTCACGACACAAAATTCTGTGTCGCGACTGGTGAATAATTTAAATATTCTTAAATCATGTCAGTCTTATCAGAGTATCTTGAATAAATATATTGTCACTTACTAATCCCAAAAAAATAAATAAAATCTAAATAACAAAATACTGAATAAACATTATAAATATCCCATAAGTAAACTGTTGAGTCTCTACAGATTTCAAATAAAAAACTTAAACTGTTCAATAAACAAAACTAATTATTAGCCCAAGAAAATATGAATTCGGGTATACCATGAGAACAAATCAAAGATTGTCTCTCTCTAGAGAATGGACTGAATATTTGAATTAGCTGCAGAATTCTACTGATCTGAAATAGATAACAGACAGAGAAAACGTGGTTTGAGCTAAATACTCAGTGAATGATAATTATAGCACACAATGGAATAGGAATAGATAGACACTTGATTAATTTCACAATAAATTTTCTATTCAATAAAATCATGCTCATGCTATCAAAATTATTAATAAAATAATTTCATAAAACATATATATAAAAGAAATTCATTTAATAAAAATTTTATGTTACAGTACACTAGGGTGATGATACCCCACATTACCAATGGTCAGATGGTAAGCGCGCTACCAGATATTATATACGTTCCTCCTCCTTCACAGATATCAATACATATGATACTAATGCAAACCATAAATTACAATGATGCATGACTCAACAATGCAACCTAATACCGTGATTGTCCACACGGCGGGGCCAGCTAACAGAAACAGATACTGGGCACAAGTACCAATTCAAAATAGAAAATCAATTTGTACAAATCAATCAAAATCAATAAAAAATTTCAGATAGAAAATAATAACTGATAGTGCAATTATAATAGTTTATTTCAATAATTTTAGAGAGTCAATAAGATCAAATCAATCTCAAATAAATTCAGTGTAATATATCAGTAAATTTTATAGTCAGATATCAATCAATATAAAGACATTAAAGGCCTATTCCCGGAATTCTAATGGCTCTAATGCAAAGATAATTGACAAAATCAATTATTTAATCAAAATCGAAATAAAATTCAATAATAAAATAAAACTCTAGAAAATTACATGTAAAATATTTGTTAAAATACTGATTTAAAATTTCATTTAATAATAAATTTAATGCTAAGAAATTTTAAAATGGTGTCATATACTATAATTATCACTCACCTGGAACCTCCAAGACAATAGTTATTTTCAATGGAAAAGAGACAATTTCAACTGATAGATTGAATATTCGAATATCCTACATACCCAAAATATAAAAGAAAAATATCAACTAATAATAAATAATATAATAATAATAACATATATATATATATATATATATATATATATATATATATATATATATATATATATATATATATATATTAATAATTTAACTTCAAGGTTATTGTTTATCAGTAATCATAATTAACCCAATTCAATAACAATGGTCAAAGAGAAAAAAAAAAAAAAAGAATTTCTAGAGTAGTTGTAACAATTTAAGGAGAAAATAAAATCAAATTCACCCATTATTGAACAAAGAAAGATAATTTTTTACTTTAAAAATAGAATCTAAGGTGATGAATAGAGAAGTAAGAATTTATGAATTCTCTGTGCACATCAAATTATAAATCATAAATTTATATATATATATATATATGTAACAATAAAAAAAATATAATAAAAATACATGTTGAGAGTATTTGGTATAAAAAGAGGTGACAAATAGGTTTTAAGAGTAAAGTTTAGCAGAAGAAATGATTAGAGTATATATATTTGAAGAGTTCTATTAGGTGTAGAATGAGATAAGAGTTATTATTGAATTGGATTGTTTAAATTACGGATATATATTTAATTTCAAAAATAATATATATATATATATATAAAATAGATAAACAGATCATCCAATAAAATATATATTTTTAATAAACATATTAAATTATTATTAATTAATTAATATAAATAAATAAATAAATAGATAAAATATTAGATTTCCACACAATTATTCATCATATTTTCCAAAGTTTGGAGTGTTTGATCGTAGCAGATATAGCCCGTGTGTCCTGAGGTGGACCTCCAAAGGCGGAGATCGACTTCACACCGAATTAATATCTATGCTCATGTCTTTGTTAGAATGAATTTGGATTAATTCAGGGAGGAAGAAGCCTGAAAATGTTAGTTCGGAAATTATTATCATCCGGACGTAAGTCCTTTTTTGGAGTAAAAGATTTTACAAGAATTTAATTCATTTAATTTTTTTTTATCAAATTTTACGTTTAAAATGAAAGAATTCCAATCTTTTCTAATTTAAAAAAAATTATTTAAAAAATATATAAATCAATCATGAGTATGTGAGAATTCAATTAAATTTTTTCTTATAAATAATTTAGTTTGAATTATGATTCATATAAGAAGTAATTTATGATTCATATAAGAAGTAATTAAGAATAATTTAAAATAATTTCCCATTCAGGAACTTTGTTTCTAACAGTAACAGGATTAACAGACAGTTTTTCCTCTGTTTTCTTTAGAAGATCTTTTAGAACCGCAATGAACTCTGGTTGATTATCTTCTAACTCCTGTTGTTTAGGTTTTGAAATTTGAGAAGGTTTTGAAACTGGATCTGATTTTTTGAAAGTTTTTGGAGTTTTAGAAAACGGATATGAAATGTTATGCTGTTTAGCATATATCTCAAACCAATTAAAGAAAAGAATATGAACTTTGTATTGGTATATAAAGTCATAATATTCCTTTTGAATTTCTTTCCTTTGATCATTGAAATTTTTGAAAAACCACATTTGCGTTTTATGATTTTTAGGAGAATAAAAATCATCATGCAAATATTGTTTGTCTACTTCAAATTCTTTTTCAAACACATTAAGTTCATAGTTTACATTTTCTGGAATGGCTGAAAAGGTAGGAGAAGTAAGTTTTGACTCTATTTGGGTTTCAACCTGAACAGACTCGTTTTGTAAATTTGTATAAACTGGATGTGGAACATTTGTAGAGCAATCTACGTTTTGTAAAGTGGATCTAGGTATTTCTGAAATAGAAAACCTAGAAGAGCTAGGTAAGTCTGAGGTAGAATACCTAGGCCGAATATTTTGTATTCCAATTGGTTTTGTAACAGGCAAACTAATGACAGAAGGTATATAAGACACTCTTCCTATGTCAATAGTACTGGATGTTGAGGAATCATCTGGAAACCTAAGGCTTCTGTTAAAGCTAAGGCTGACTCTTCCATCGTCATACTGGGTTATTTGCCTCAGTTGAATGTTTGGCTCAACTATTTTTAAAGATTCTGGTTCTACTGCACCTTCTAAGATCCATTCTTCTGGTAGGGTTATGTCCTTCCACTGGATAGATCTAGGGATTACAGTGTTGGATTTTGTAAGATCAGTTTGTAAAAACAAAGTTTCTCCTCTTTTACTTTGAAACTTATGTTTTGTAGCAAAAGCAGAAACAATAGCTTTGTAATGGATTTTGTAAATCAGTGCAAGAGGAATAGATCCTTCAAGCATTTTGTAATTGTGAGTTTTGATTTGTAAAACAAGGGATTTTGTAATATTACTATCGTTTAATGAAACAGTAAAATTTGGATAGCAATCAAAAGATAGTGGTCCACTGCACAAACTAGACTCGACTGAACTAAGCAAAGAGTCCTGGAAGTTTATGAACCTAGTATCTCTAAGAACTGCTAGGATTGAGGTATTCAATCCTTCTTTTATAAGTGGTTTAATTCCAACTTAGACTAAACCTATATGGATGTATTTGTATTGTTTTTCACGGTTTTTTTGTAAGGATTTTTGGGACAGAAGAGAAATCGTCTCAAAAGGTTTTGTAATCTGAAGATCTCTTTCTTCAGTTTTGATCGTGAAATCAATTTTGAAAAAATTGAGTTTTGTAGTCTAATAGATCTGATCCTTTTGTACTTTTAGAATTTCCCAATTATCTATACATTTTTTAAAATTTTCGATTATTATTTCTTCACTATTAACTATCTTTCTCGACTCAGAGGATGAGGTAGAAGAGTTTGAAGAAGAAAGCATCCTCTGAAAAATTGGATTCATACTTAAAGAATTTTTCTAGGTTGATCTTTTGAGTTAAGTGAGGTAATCGCCAAAGGAATCACTGCCCTAAACACGCCCTCTCGGCTACAAAGACGGGACTTACAACCCAGGCCTGTTTACACCTCTAAAGAAGCTGTTTTATCACCTTAAGATCATCTTACCAACCTCTAAAAAATGTTTAAATGTGAATCCGAACCTTAAATAGAACCTTTTAAATAGAATCTTCCCTGTGCTCACGATACCAAGGACACACCGGGATCGAAAGGGGGATGAGCTAACAGGGAAGAAGCAACAATCTAGATCTTGAACAATATATAAACAATTAAAGAAATAAACAAAATGCACAAGAAAGGAAAATCATCAGAAATGAAAATTAAATTTGTAAATTAAAGATTAAATATATATATATTCTATAGGCGGCAGAGCCAGTCCGTTAAGAATATATATACTTAACAAAAATAAAATTAAACTTGAAATTTAAATATGAATATACATGTATATATTCAATAGCCGGCAGAGCCAGTCTGTTATGAATATATATACGTATATTTATGCAGACCAGGCGGTTGAACCGACCATATGCATGCAAAATAAATATAAAATTTTGTAAAAGAAATTGAAGAAAACTTACTTCAAAATCTTATAAATTTTGTAAGATTTGTACAAAGGTTTTGGAGATGTAATTCCGGGTAGGACTTATAAAGGTTGCTCAACACATGAGATTCCTAAGGTCTACTACAAGGAAGTTACAGGGTTTGTAGGTTTATAGGTGAGGTAGAGGTAGGGCAGGATGGGAAGTGAATCAACCTTCTTGCTCCTTTCTTCACCTCGGGGTGAAACTCCTTCAAAACCTTCTTCGGATTCTCTTAGCTTTAGAAGCTTGAAAGGGAGAAGCTTGGGCTCAAGAAGCTTGAAGAATGGTTTGAACTGGCTTGAAATTGCCTTGGATGGGTGCCTCCTTATATAGAAGTGTCCAGGGGCAGTTTTGTAATTTTGTAGGTTTTGAACAGTGTCTGCCATTTGATGCTTTCACGTGTGAACAGTGCTTCTTGTCTCCTTCACATGTGAATAGTAAAAAGTGAACAGTACAAGATATGACAGGTGAACAGTGTCCTGTCTGGTTTTGAAATAAAGGAAGAGAAAAAGAGAATATTACAAAAGTAAAAATGATTACAAAAATTAAAATAAAAGGAAAATTTTGCCGCCATAAATTTCTTTTGCCGGTCTTTTCTTTTTTTTTTTTTTTTTTATAACAGATTTTGTATTTGTGAAGAGGTACCACAACCTTCTTCATCATCATCTCCCAAGTCTATGATGGGTTCTGAATCAGAATTGGCTGCAGAAGAATTGGTTTTTTTTTGCAATAATTGTTTCATTATTGCAAAATATTCTTCATCATTTTTAGCTCCTGCTAATCTTGCCATGGCATGTGATCTTTGGGCCAAAAATAATTGATTTGAAAAGTTTTGTATAGGAGTTGGTGGAAAAAGGTTTTTTCCCTTAAGCCAGGTTATTACTTCTTGGTTTGTAATTGTTTCCGGGATATTAAATGAATCCCACCATTTTATCTTGAACCTTCTGATGATTGTATTCAATCCATCTTGGGGTCGAAATTCAAAAAACCAGATAAGAACCCAAGGTAAAAAGAATTTTGAAGAAAGCAAGAGAAGAGGAGGAAACCTTTTCTCTTTAGGTGAGGGTTTGTAATGGTTTTTGAAAAGGTTTAAACTCTCTGATATTTCTGGTGTAAGAATTTCAGGTAGTGCACCAAAATACTTCCACCATTGAGCAAACCATGAAGGGGTTTTGGAAGGATCAAATGTTTTTTGGAAATAGAATAGCCATGAATGATTATTTTTGTGATTTTGCATGAGAAAGGTATTGTACCATGCCTGTTGGTAATCCCAGTAATTGAAATGTTGGCAATGGTCAATCTTGTTTTGAAATGATAATGGGAAGATTTTTGGTTTTGTAAGTTCTTGCCCCCAATCAGAAGGATTAAGGACGTTTTGAATGTGACAGGTTGAATAAGCCGGATCAGCATGGTTTTCTTTTAGGTAAAAATATTTGAATTTTGCTGAGCCAATGAATTCAAGGATTACCTGGTAGTAGGATTGGGTCTTGGTAAGATCCCATGATTTGTAATGCCATCCTTTTGGGAAAGCTTTTGAAATTGCAATAGAGGCGTCTTGGTGTAGAAATTCATCCTCTATAATCAAAACATTTTGAAAATATGTTTTTGTAATCCATTGTGAAGACTTCTTTTTTAATTTTGTCTGGGACAAAACTATTTGAGAAGAATTTGGTTGAGAAAGACTATTTTGGAATTCGATTTGTAAAATCTCATTTGCTTGAGAAATATTTTGAGAAAGGGTTTTTTGGGAGGAAGATTCTCCTTTCTCAAGGGTTTTGGAAATGGTTTTTGTAGATTTATCTTTCTGGGAAATGTTTTGTAATGCCTGAAGAACTTCAGGAGGTTTGGATAGTGATTCTATCCATTTTTGAATCTGGCTGTCAGTTTCTGGAGCCTGAGATTCAATATATTTTGTATGATCTTCTTCTTCTTCTGCTTCGGCTATGTCTGCCCAAGTTTGTATAGGCTTTGCAGAAGAGATGACTGGTTTTGTAGGGTTTGGTTTTGTAGAGGCTGAGGCTTCAGCCTTGGTATTTTTCTTTCTGGGCATTGGCCTGTTTTGAAAAAATTCTTTGGTTAGAAAGTCTGGGATAGAATTTGTATCTCCTTTTATAAATTCAATTTCAAAATAAAAAATACTTAAAATTGCTTGCTATCGTGCAAAAATTTATTTTGATGCAAGATTTTTGAACATCTTTTTGCAAAACTTCTTTGGCTGATTTGTAATAAATTCTAAGCAAAAATTTTTTATTTAATAAATCACTTTGAAATTTTTGTATGCACATGACAATTGCAAGAATCTCTTTTTTGATGGTAGAGTATTTTTTTTTACAATCATTCCAATGTGCAAAATGGAATTGAACTATTTGTTCTTTTCCATTTTGAACTTGTTTTAAAATTCCACCATAACCTAACTCTGAGGCATCTGTCTCGACTACCTTAGGGGCTAATGGATCTGCTAAATGCAGACAAGAAATGGTTTGGACCTGTTATTTAATATGACAGATCACTTCAGTGTGATGATCTGTCCATGGAATATGGTTTTTCTTTAACCTATAATGCAAGGGTTTTGCTAGACGGTCAATATTTGGACAAAAATCTAAGACATAAATCAAGCTACCTAAGAATCTCTCTGTAGCTGGGTTTTATCTAAGATTTTGTCAGGAAATTTATTTGAAAATTCTAGACTTCTCTCTATTGGAGTAATGGTTCTCTTTGGACAATATGAGTGGACAGTCATGCCTTTTGTCCTGAAAAATGCCCCATCAGAATTCCAGAGAATTATGAATGAAATCTTTAATCCACATTCAAAATTTTGCATAATCTATATAAACGATGTTCTTGTGTTCTCGGAGTCAATTGAACAACACTTCAAACATTTAAGAACATTCTTTTCAGTTACAAAACGAAATGGCCTTGCCGTTTCAAAATCAAATATTTCTCTCTTCCAAACTAGATACATATATATATTCCAGATAAATGAACACGAGGGTTGATATTAAAATTTAGCTTCAAAGTTATTGTCTATCAGTGATTGTAATTAATCCAATTCAATAATAATGGTAAAAGAGAAAAAAAAAATGAATTTCTAGAGTAATTGTAACAATTTAAGGAGAAAATAAAATCAAATTTACCCATTATTGAATAAAGAAAGAGAATTTTTTACATTGAAAATAGAATCTAAGGTAATGAATAGAGAAGTAAGAATTTATGAATTCTCTCTGTACATCAGATTATAAATCGTAAATTTATATATATAATATAATATAATAAAAATACATGTTGAGAGTATTTGGTATAAAAGGAGGTGACAAATAGGTTTTGAGAGCAAAGTTTAGCAGAAGAGATGATTATAGTATATATATTTGAAGAGTTCTATTAGGTGTAAAATGGGATAAGAGTTATTATTGAATTGGGTTGTTCAAATTACAGATATATATTTAATTTCAAAAATAATATATATATATATATATATATATATATATATATATATATATAAACAGATCATCCAATAAAATATATTTCTTTAATAAATATATTAAATTATTATTAATTAATTAATATAAATAAATAAATAAATAGATAAAATATTAAATTTATTCATCATATTTTCCAAAGTTTGGAGTGTTTGATCGTAGCAGATACAGCCCGTGTGTCCTGAGGTGGAACTCCAAAGGCAGGAGATCAGCTTCACAGCCGAATTAATATCTATGCTCATGTCTTTGTAAGAATGAATTTGGATTAATTCAGGAAGGAAGAAGCCTGAAAATGTTAGTTCGGAAATTATTATCATACGGACGTAAGTCCTTTTTTGGAGTACAAGATTTTACAAGAATTTAATTCAGTTAATTTTTTTTATTAAACTTTACGTTTAAAATGAAAGAATTCCAACCCTTTCTAATTTAAAAAAAATTATTTAAAAAATACATAAATCAATCATGAGTATGTGAGAATTTAATTAAATTTTTTCTTATAAATAATTTAGTTTGAATTATGATTCATATAAGAAGTAATTAAGAATAATTCAAAATATTTTTATTTTATTATAAATGATTTTTTTGCGTTAATTAAAAAAATTAGAATTATAAAATTTCAGCTTATGGGCTGGAGCCCAGCTCAACATGTTCAATTGTGGACTTGACCCAAAATTTAAACTATCCTAGTCCAGATTGAATTTTTTTTTTTTTTAGAATATATCAATTTTTAGTTTCGAATTATATCAAATTTAAATACCAAAGCCCATGCTTAATTCTTCATTAAGCAAAGGAGGACAATTTCACTGCTAAAGCCCAAACATTCATGTTCAAGGATTTGCACATTTAATTCTTCATATTGCTTTCAATGTTGAACAAAGAATAAAGCAGAAAACACTTGCTTCCCGGCAGAAAGAAAGGCATCTATTATTCACTGCTTTAATTCTCTTCTTTAATTATACTGCTTTCAATGATAAACAAGAAAACAAGCATAAAAGATTGTTTCTTGCCTTGATTAAATACTTACATCCTACCAAAGGGAAAGGTATAGATTTCAAATGTAATGCACAAGAATTTAAGATCCATAGCTCTTAATAAATATTTTTTGCCATTCCTCCCCATGTCTTCACAGCATTTGCCTCTTTCGCAATCACAAAATACATCTATCTATCCGCCTTTTTTTTCCAAAAATGGCCGAAGAAGTTCTCTTCAACATTGCTGGAGACATCATCAAGAAACTGGGTTCTGG
The DNA here is from genome assembly GCF_030052815.1 of Hevea brasiliensis. NCBI lineage: Eukaryota > Viridiplantae > Streptophyta > Magnoliopsida > Malpighiales > Euphorbiaceae > Hevea > Hevea brasiliensis. The sequence continues at coordinate 5,840,093 of NC_079506.1, read as the reverse complement.
AGTTCTCCAACAGATTGGGCTGTGGTGGGGTGTCAACGATGAACTCGAGAAACTCAAAAGCACACTCACCACAATCCAAGCTGTGCTTCTTGATGCAGAGGAGAAGTCTGCCTTGAATAATCAGGTCAAGCTCTGGCTCGGAAAGCTAAAAGAAGTTGTTTATGATGCTGATGACTTGCTGGATGACTTCTCCACCGAAGCTTTGCGTCGCCAAGTAATGGGAGGAAATAAAGTCTCGAAGGAGGTATGCCTTTTCTTTTCACCATCCAATCGAATTGTTTATGGTTATAAGGTGGGTCATAAGATTAAGGCAATTAGGGAGAGGCTGGATGCCATTGCCAAAGATAGGCAAGACTACCCCCTTGACCTTCTGGAGCGCTTCAGAGAGGCGCCATTGTTAAGTAGGGGAAGGGACCAAACTATCTCATATGTAGGTGAGGAAGAAGTCATTGGGAGGGAAGATGATAGAAAGGCAATTGTAGATCTTTTATTACACTCCACCACTGAAGACAATGTCTCGGTCTTTCCCATTGTAGGGATGGGAGGGTTAGGAAAGACCACGTTAGCGCAATATGTTTATAATGATGAAAAAGTCAAAACTCATTTTGACCTGAAGTTGTGGGTGTGTGTCTCTGATGTCTTTGATCTAAAAGTAATAGTAGAAAAGACATTAAAATCAATCGGAAAAGAGCTAGGAAACTTTGAGTTGGATCAATTGCAAGCACGTCTTCGAAATGAAATTAGTGGAAAGAAATATTGCTTAGTGTTGGATGATGTTTGGAATGAGGATCTTAAAAAATGGCTTGACTTAAAGGTATTATTGATGTGTGGTGCTAGGGGAAGTTGGATCTTGGTAACCACTCGCTCTGAAATGGTTGCAAAAATAACTGGTACATTGCCACATTATCCTCTAGAGGGCTTAGCTCTAGATAAGTCTTGGTCTTTGTTTAAGAAAATAGTGTTTAAGGGAGAAGAGCCAAAGAGTCCTAATGTGAAACCGATTGGAGAGCAGATTATAAAGAAATGTGGTGGAGTTCCCCTTGCAATAAAGACAATTGCAAGTATTTTATACTTTAAAGAAACAGAAGGAGAATGGTTGCGTTTTTTACAAGATGATCTTTCCAATATAGCTCAAAATGAGAATGGTATTTTACCAACACTTAAGTTGAGTTATGATCATCTCTCACCCCATTTGAAGTATTGTTTTGCATATTGTGCATTATTTCCTAAAAATTATGAGATTGATGTGAAGACACTGATTCATCAATGGATTGCACATGGATTTATTGAGTTATCAAATAAGAGTGCATGCATTGAAGATATTGGGATTGAGTATTTTATGGATTTATGTTGGAGATCATTTTTTCAAAATGTGAAAAGGGATGGATTTGGGAATATTCAAAGTTGCACAATGCATGATTTGATGCATGATCTTGCAACTTTGGTTGCTGGGAAAGAGATTAGCATAATGAATTCTAAAGAAAAAAGTGTTGATGAAAGAGTGCGTCATTTGAAATTGGACTTTCGTTTAGATTCATCAGACATAATCCCTGTTGTTTTAAGTATTCCGAAAAAATTGAGAAGTTTTATTTTGCCACATCAAGAATTCTATGATCTTGATGCAATTCGTATTTTTTCAAACTTTAAGCAGTTGCGCGTCTGTGGTATGCAAGATTGTAGAATGACAGAAGTGTCTAGTTCCATAGAAAGTCTAAAACATTTGAGATATCTTGATGTTTCAAAAAATTCAGAAATCAAAGCACTTTCAAATTCTATTACAAACCTACAGAATTTGCAAGTGCTAAATGTCTCTGGCTGTCAATATCTCAAGGAGTTGCCTGAAGATATTAAAAATTTGAGTAATCTTAGGCATTTATATTGTCATAATTGTTACTCTTTGACTCATATGCCACGTGGGCTTGGGCAACTGACTTCACTCCAGACACTGACATGGTTTGTAGTGGCAAAAGATAGTTCAATCTCAAAGAATGTTGGAGGATTAGATGAACTGAATAGCCTCTACAATTTGAACGGAAGTCTCCAAATTAGAAATTTGGGATTTGTGAAAAATGGGAAAGTAAATCCTAATTTGGAGAAGCTGCTTCTTCAATCATTGGTTCTAGTATCGAGTCGATATGGTGATGCAAGGGCTGATGTAAATGGTGATAGTGAAGAAATGGCACTGCAAAATCTCCGACCAAATTCTAATCTTAAAGAGTTAAAGGTGTATCAGTATGGAGGCAGGAGTTTCCCAAGTTGGCTTTCTTCCCTCACAAATCTTGTCCATATCCTGTTAGTGCGTTGTAGCAGTTGTAAGCATCTTCCAGCAATGGATCAAATCTGTTCTCTTCGAAAGCTAGAGATTGGTGGTCTAGATGATTTAGAATACATAGAAATTGAGGGACAAGGAACATCATTTTTTCCATCTCTGAAGTATCTCATTATAAAGTATTGTCCGAAGCTAATGGGATGGCAGAAGAAGAGGGATGATTCAACAGCTAAGCTAGCCCAATTTACGTTTCTTTCCCAGTTCATTTGTCATAATTGCCCTAAATTGAGTTGGATCCCTCAGTTTCCATCTCTCAATGAAGCACTAGAATTGAACAATGTAAGCTTGCAACTTGTGCAGGAAATATTCACACCATCAATCTCTTCTTCCTCAACCGTTCCTCCTTTCTCTCAATTGAAGACGCTCATGTTTTCTCAATTAGCAGTCGAATCTCTACAGCCATATGGACTGCAGAATCTCACTTCTCTTGAGAAACTAACAATATTTGATTGCCGAAACTTGAAGTCTCTACCTCAAGAGATGCGTTCCCTCACCTCTTTACGAAAATTGCATATTTATGGATGTCCTATATTGAGGAGAAGATGTGCAAATAAATATTGTGAGGATTGGCCTTTAGTTTCTCACAAATTTTATCTGAAATTTTATACTGATTCTTTACGTACAGGACATACAACATAGTGATGACGAAAGGAACGCAAGTTTACAGTATGCATAGTGAAATTCTAATAGATTGGAAAGTGGTGAACAAATAGAGAGGATGCTGAATCCATTGGTAGGCCATACTTCTATCCATCTTGTTCTTTTTGTTATGTTATTCAGTCTTCATTTTTTCTTCCTTGGATATTAAAGTCTAATTTTGTCTCATGTGGAGAAGTTACTATAGTGCGTTTTAATTTTGACTCTGTTGTGAATGAGATTTCAAATCTCTTGAAGGCCTTGCCGCCAGTGGTGATTTCCCATGTTCTTCATGAGGCTAATGCTGTGGCTGACTCGTTGGCTAAGGAAGGACTTGCCCGTAATTCAGATCTGGTTTCCACCCTCTGATTTTTTGCAATTCTGATTTTCTTTCAATCACTGCTTGCTTTCTGCAGCATGTGTTTCTTGGTTGGTGCTAGTTGCTGTTGGAATCTTTTCTCCTTGTGTCGGAGAGTCATCACTATTTTGCGTTGTGGCTTGGGATGTTCGGTTGTTGGCCTAGTGTGGTTTGCAGTAAGCTATTGTTAAATCTGGTTGAGTGCTTCTGTTTCTTGCTTGTTTTATGCTTGCGATTCTAGTCTTTGCTTTCCTTTCTATTTTAATTGTTTGTCTTGGTGTTTGTATCGTTCTACCTAGGTTTTTTCACTTAGCTCGTTTCTCTTTAGGTGGGTGTATTGGGGAGCCCTATTGGTCTGGGTTTAGTATGAGTTACAAGCTAAGTTTTTCCTAGCATTTTATTAATAAAGTTCTTGCTTATAAAAAAACCAAGGTGTCATGGCAGCAATTGATGCATGCATTTTAGATCATCATTTAGGTGTTATTTTTGCACATAATTTACCCTTATTCATAGCTATTATTTTAGATATTAGTATATATTTAGTCAATTTTACAATTTTCACATTTCTTAGTTTAATTTTTGGAATTTATTTGTTTTGTAGGTTGAATCTGGAGAAATTTGATGAATTTTGATCAGAATAGCCATTTGGAGGAGATTAAAGTCGAAATGCAAAAATTTTGAAGTTGAGTTAAAAATGGCCGAGAGCGACACAACTCGCAAAGACAACCAAATTAGCTTATGTCGAAGGTTGTGTCGATCGTCAGATAATCACACCGAGAACGACACAACCCGCGACACAACCGACTCGGCTTAATTCGTTTTTAATTGAAAAATGTTGACGTGGCATTTCCGTACTCCACTTTTACCTCACCTTTTCTGGATCCTTCCCCCTTTTACCCATTCTAGAACAGTCCCTTAGCCTATATAAAGACCCATTTTATCACTTTCTTTCCATATAGAGAGCAAGGGAGGCATTTTTGGCAAGATTAGAAAGAGAGCAAGGGAGGCATTTTTGGCAAGATTAGAAAGAGAGAAGGGAGCACTTTCTGCATCTTCTTCCAGCAGCAGCAAGGATCAAGTTTCTGCACTTTTCTGCAGAGATCCTGCTGCAGATTTGCTGGGTTTTTCTACCCCTTTAAGCTTACATTTCCATTATTTCTTCATTTCTTCATTTGGGTTTATGTTTAAACAATGATTTGTGAGTAGTTTATTGAGATTCTAGAGATGGGTTTGTAAATATTGATTTGTTTTGTGGTTTTGAACTGATTTAGCCATTTAAATGAAGATTGTTATATTTTGATTTATTGCTTGTGTGCTTATTTCCTTGCTTGATGAATGGGCCCTCATTAAGTTAAGTTTTAATCCTTAATAGATGGACTGAAAAGTGAATATTGGGGATAGATAATCTTGCAATAAACTTTATTTTCTTGGTGTTAGAAATAAGCTAAGAAGATTAAGGGGAACTTTCCAAAAATCAATTAGAGCATTAATTGGGTTTTTGTTAGATTTGAAATACCGTGAAAACAGGGTTTGATTTAATAAAAACCAATTTTGAGATGCTTGAAAAAGGTTTCAAAAATTTAAGAATTGATTTCCCTCAAAATTGCAATTCTCATGTGTTTAGCTAAATTAATGATAAACCACATGCAAACAATATTGAAAACCCAATCTCTAGAATCAATTTAATTTTCATTGAATTTAGATTTAAATCCTCCAAATCTCATAAATAGCAATTTCAATTTAAATCCAATATCTAGAATTACTTTATTTTTTTTAGATTTAATTCTTCTTAATTTCATAAATAGAAATTTCAAATTAATTTTTGGTAATCTAGTCTAATTAATTTTAGTTAATTGTTTGATTTAGCATTAATTCCTTAAATATCAATTTTAATTCCAAATTTCATTTTACATCTTTAATTTTTGTCTTAATTTTAATTTTTAGATTTTATTTTCAATATCTTTTAATTTTTGTCATTCTAATTAGCTTATACTTTTATTTCCAATTTAAGCACAATTCCCTGTGGGATCGATATCATTTTTTAAAACTATACTACTGTGACCCGTGCACTTGCACAACACACAGTTATCAAGTTTTTGGCGCCATTGCCGGGGAATTGTTTGTTTTTAAGTTGGATTTTAATTGTTTTAAGCTAATTAGAATTTTTATTTTCTTTTATTTTCACTATTGTTCCTTGTGTTTTTCAGGTACTTTTCTTGTTTATGAGACGATCGAAAAGCACAAGTGACACTGAATTGTTGTTCAATCCTGAAATTGAAAAATTCTGTCGAGCCAACAAAAAGGAATACAAAAGAAGAAAAGAAGCAGAAAAAGAAGAACAACAAATATTTGAGCAAGAGGAGACAATAGAAAATATGGAGAATCAAAATAGAGCTATTGGTGGAAACAATGGAGGAAATGAGCAAAACGGGCAAAATGCTGTGGTTAATCAAAATGATCCTCAAAGAAGATCCATGTTAGACTATGCCTTTCCTAGATGTACTGATGTGAGAGATAACAGACCTATTATTGGAGCTAATCAATTTGAATTAAAAACTGGTCTTATTCAAATGGTTCAGAATTCACAATTTGGAGGTACCCCACTTGAAAATCCTCATTCTCATTTGAAGAAATTTTTAATGATATGTGGCACACAAAGGCAGCCTGGAGTTTCTGATGAAGTGATTCGACTCACTTTATTTCCATTCTCTCTTCGGGATTCAGCATTGGAGTGGTATGACTCACTTCCACAAGCTATTATAGCTACTTGGGAGCAGCTATCTCAAGCTTTTCTATCTCAATTTTTCCCACCTGGGAAAACCACTCATTTGAGGAATTTGATGGTAGCTTTTAAACCAAGGGATGATGAAACTTTATATGAATCTTGGATGAGATTTAAGGAGCTTGAAAGGCAATGTCCTCATCATGAAATACCCAAATGGATGATTGTTCAGAATTTCTACACCAGAGTTACTCCAGCCATAAGAAACACAATTGATTCACAAGCAGGAGGAGATTTCATGAGAATGACAAGTGAAGAATGCTATGATCTATTAGAGAAGATTGCTCATAATACCCATTTATGGGGAAATCCTAGAGCACTTGAGCCAAAGAAAGCTGGGATCTATGAACTTGACTCAGTTAACTACATGAATGCAAAATTTGATCAGTTGACTCAGCTTCTTAGTGATTTTTGCACAAAGGCAACAACCTCAACTCCTACAACTATGCAACAAGTTGCCTTCACAAATGGAACTCAAAGTTGTGGAGTTGATTATTCTTCTTATGGTGATGATTATTTACAAGAACAAGCTGCTTATGCAGGAGGTTATCAACAGAAACCTATGGGAAATGCTTATTCTAATGTGAACAACTCAACATGGAGACCACAAGCAACTTTTGCTCAACAAGGCCAAAGCTCAAATTATGCTCATAACCAGCAGTTTATGCAGCAAAATAGGCCTCAATTTCAGCCTCAATTTCAGCCCACAAGGCAGCCACCACCTGGATATCAAGCAAGAGCACAACAATGCCTTCCACCTCATGAACCGAAGCCAACCTTGGAGAGCATGATGGAGAAATTTTTTGCTGAACAAAGTAAGATGAATAGCAAATTGGAGGAAGAAATGCAACACATGAGACAAACCATGGATCAATTACAAGTCCACAACCGCATGTTGGAGACTCAATTGGCGCAACAAGCAAGCTCATCAGGAAGCAATTCCTATGGGAAACTACCTAGCCAACCACAAAACCCTCATGAACAATGTAAGTTTGTAACCTTGAGAAGTGGTAAAAAAGTTGGTCAAGAGAGTGAAAATAAGAGAGAAGAAAAAGAGAGCACAAAAGAAGAAAATTCAGTTGAGAGCAAGAAAAATGAAAAAGAAGAAGAAAGCAAAAGTGAGCAAGATGAAGGAGAGAAACCATACATCCCACCTGAACCTTACAAACCCACCCTTCCCTACCCTCAAAGATTCATTAAGCACAAGCTAGACAAACAATTTGGCAAGTTCCTTGAAGTGCTAAAGAAATTGTATATCAATGTGCCATTCACTGAGGCACTATCCCAAATGCCAAGTTATGCCAAGTTTTTGAAGGAGATTCTTTCCAACAAGAGAAGACTAGAAGATTATGACACCATCAATTTGGGAGAGCAATGCAGTGCTATAATTCAGAAAAAGTTACCTCCCAAACTCAAAGATCCGGGTGTGTTTTCCATCCCTTGTCATATTGGTGATAATTGTGTGGCAAATGCCTTATGTGACCTTGGAGCTAGCGTCAGCCTAATGCCTCTTTCAATATATGAGAAGTTGAATATGGGAGAATTGAAGCCCACAAACATGTATCTTTCATTAGTCGACTGCTCAATTAAGTATCCGGAAGGCATTCTTGAAAATGTGCCTATCAAGGTGGGGAAATTCTACATTCCGGTGGACTTTGTCATTTTGGATATGGAAGAAGACACAAAAGTTCCTATCTTATTGGGAAGACCCTTTTTGGCAACAGCTGGTGCATTAATTGATGTAAAGGGTGAGCAATTGACACTTAGAGTGGGAGATGATCAAATGATATTCAACATCAATCCAGCCATGAAAAGGAAACATGAAGAAGTTGAGTCTTGTTTGCGGGTAGACATTATTGATGAGATTGTTCAAGAGCATTTCAGAAAAAGCTACCCACAAGACCCACTTGAAAATTGCTTAGTCCATGGTGGGAGCATTGATGATGATAATCACAACATGGCTATTTTTGCGCAATACTTGGAAAGCTCTCCACCACATCCTGAAGCCACAATTTTTCAACTTGAAGGAGTACAAAATCTGGAGATCAAACCACCATCATTAAAGGTAGAGGATGCCCCAAAGGTAGATCTTAAACCTCTTCCTTCCAACCTCAGGTATGCTTTTCTTGGACCCAATGAAACATATCCTGTTATAATTAATGCATGTTTGACTGATATTGAGATTGACAAATTGTTGAGAGTTTTGAGAGAATATAGGAGAGTTTTGGGTTATGCAATTGATGATATAAAGGGAATTAGTCCAACAGTTTGTATGCATAGGATTTTCCTTGAGCCAAATAGTAAACCTTCCATTGAACACCAAAGAAGATTGAATCCTACAATGAAGGATGTTGTGAAAAAGGAAATCCTAAAATTACTAGTTGCTGGAATTATTTACCCCATTTCTGACAGTGAGTGGGTTAGTCCTGTGCATGTTGTACCCAAAAAGGTGGGGTGACATTGTTAAAAATGAGAATAATGAATTGATACCCACTAGAATCAAGTACAGGTTGGAGAATGTGCATAGACTATAGGAAGTTGAACAATGCCACAAGAAAAGACCATTTTCCCCTTCCTTTTATGGATCAAATGTTAGAGAGATTAGCCAAGCATTCATTCTTTTGTTACTTAGATGGATATTCTGGTTTCTTTCAAATTCCAATACATCCTGATGACCAAGAAAAAACTACCTTTACCTGTCCCTATGGCACCTTTGCCTATCGAAGGATGCCATTCGGATTGTGTAATGCGCCTGGCACATTTCAAAGGTGCATGATGGCCATTTTTTCTGATTTTATTGAAGAAATTATGGAGGTCTTCATGGATGACTTTTCAGTATATGGCACTAATTTTGATTCATGCTTGACTAATTTGTCTAAAATTTTGCAGAGGTGTGCTGATAATGATTTGGTGTTGAATTGGGAGAAATGTCACTTTATGGTCCAAGAGGGGATCGTTTTAGGGCATTTAATCTCAAATAGGGGAATTGAAGTGGATAGAGCTAAAATAGAAATTATTGAAAAAATGCCCCCTCCAACCACTGTCAAAGGAGTGCGGAGTTTCCTTGGACATGCTGGGTTTTACCGGCGATTTATTCAAGATTTTTCTAAACTTGCTAAACCCTTAACAAATCTTTTGAATCATGATGTTAAATTTGATTTTAATCAAGATTGTATGGTTGCTTTTTGCAGGTTAAAGACGGCATTAACAACAGCTCCTATCATGCAACCCCCGGATTGGACTTTGCCATTCGAAATCATGTGTGATGCAAGTGAGTTTGCTGTTGGAGCTGTCCTTGGCCAGCGGAAAGATAGGAAACCTTATGCCATTTACTATGCAAGCCGAACCCTTGATGAAGCTCAAGTCAATTACGCCACAACTGAAAAGGAGTTCCTTGCGGTAGTATTTGCACTCAATAAATTTCGTTCTTATTTGGTCAACTCAAAGGTAATTGTTTTCACTGATCATGCAGCAATAAAGTATTTAATGAGCAAGAAAGAAGCTAAATCTAGGTTGATTAGATGGATTCTATTACTTCAAGAATTTGATTTGGAAATAAGAGATAAAAAGGGTGTTGAGAATGTGGTGGCTGATCACCTTTCTAGGATGAAAACTGAAAATAAAGATGATGAAGTTGTGCCAATTGATGAGTTTTTCATGAATGAGCAATTGTATGTGTTGAATTCTGCACTTCCATGGTTTGTTGATATTGTGAATTTCTTATCTTGTGGTGTCTTGCCACCTGATTTGTCTTGGCAGCAAAAGAAAAGATTCTTGCATGATATTAAATTTTATTCTTGGGAAGAACCTCTTTTGTTTAGGAGATGCAATGATGGAATAATTAGAAGATGTATACCAGAGGAAGAAATACATGATGTTATTTACCATTGTCATTCCTCTGAATATGGTGGTCATTTTAGTGTCTCAAAAACTGTTGAAAAAGTCTTGACATCAGGTTTCTATTGGCCTAAAATGTTTAAACATGTGAGAGACTTTGTAAGCAAGTGTGATAGGTGTCAAAGGGTAGGCAACATTTCCAAAAGAGATGAGATGCCTCAACAATCCATATTAGAAGTTGAATTATTTGATGTGTGGGGAATTGATTTCATGGGGCCATTTCCATCTTCTTATGGAAATAAATATATCTTGGTAGGGGTGGACTATGTATCTAAATGGGTAGAAGCTATTGCTACACCTACCAATGACGCAAAAGTTGTGGTGAAATTTCTGAAAAAATTTGTTTTGACCAGGTTTGGTGCCCCACGTGCTATAATCAGTGATGGTGGTAGCCATTTTTGCAACCACCAATTTGAAAAATTGATGAGAAAATATGGGGTAAAGCATAGGATTGCCACACCATATCACCCTCAAACAAATGGCCAAGTAGAAATCACAAATAGAGAAATCAAGCAGATCTTGGAGAAAACTGTCAATAAGTCCAGAAAAGATTGGTCCCTTAAATTAGATGACACTCTTTGGGCATATAGAACAGCATTTAAAACCCCCATAGGAACTACACCTTATAGGTTAGTTTTTGGGAAATCATGCCATTTGCCCGTAGAGTTAGAACATAAAGCTTATTGGGCCATAAGAGCAATCAATTTTGATTTACAAGCTGCTGGACACAAAAGACTTTTGCAACTTGATGAATTAGATGAATTGAGACTTGATGCTTATGAAAATGCTAGGATCTATAAAGAAAGAACAAAAAAATGGCATGATAAGCATATCAAGAAAAAGGACTTTAAAGAAGGAGATTTGGTTCTCTTATTCAATTCAAGGTTAAAATTTTTTCCAGGAAAATTAAAATCAAGGTGGTCCGGCCCATTTAAAATTGTGAAAGTTTTCCCCCATGGTGCTGTTGAAATTTTTGGTGAAAAATCTGGTAATTTCAAGGTAAATGGGCAAAGGTTGAGGCACTATTCAGTTGGTGAGCCAATTGAGAAGATAGCAACTTGCTATCTTTCTCATTCTCCATAACATTTTGAGTTAGTATGGTCAAGCTAAAGACCTAAACTTAGCATTTTTGGGCATAACTCATAATTTTTCATTGATTTTTTATTTCTTTCATATATATATTTGTTTTAAGTTTTTCTATACTCCTTATTCAGAGTTTAACATTGTTCTAATTTCCTTGTGCAGATGGGATATAATGCATTGCAAGCAAATGAGCATAAAAAAAAAAAAAAAAAAAAAAAAAAAAAAAAAAAACATTTCATGTCTTTATTTTAGTTGCTTAATTCATTAGTGTTTTTAACTTGTTTAGTTAATATTCTGCTTGTGTTGTTTTTCCTTTACTTGAACCATTTACTTATTCAGTTTTTTTTAGTTCCTCATAAAATACATTTTTCTTTTATATCTCTAGTACATTGCTCACTTGCTTTTATGTGCTACTTCGGATTTACACATGATGGTTACATTTTTTAACTTCCTATTTCAACTTTTTGAGTTTAATTGATTTAATGGATTCCATTGCACTGTTTCTTTTGCAATGAGTGCAGCAGCTGTCCAAATTTTATCTAATTAAATTGGCTGCACTTCAATGAGGTAACAATTCTCATCTCAGCTTGTGTCACTTTCAACACAAGTTGTGCTATCGCTTATGCAACAGGGTAATAATTCTTTATGCACATATGAGCTACCCATTTCTTTATCCCATTTCTTTATGCACATAATTATCCCATTCCTTGCACATTTTTTAACATTGAGGACAATGTTCATTCTGAGTATGGGGGAGAGGGTAAATTTTTTGCAAAAATTATTTTTCCTTGCAAAAATTATTTTTCCTTTTTCATTTGCATATAGTGACACACTCATTACTTCATACTTGTACATATTCACATACATACACTGCATATAGCTTCATATATACTTAGTACTTAGTTGCATATAGGTTGACTATACATTTATACACTCATGCATTTCATTCATTCATTCACAATTTTTGGATTTTTAAACCAGTCTTTGAATTCCATAAGCCACTTATTCAAGCAATCCAACTTGCCTTTAGATGGTTAGTGGAATGAAAGTTCCAGCTGGGTACAAAGTCTTAAGCATTATTCTTTCTCTTACTTAATAGCTGAAAATTAATATATCAATCTAGGTATGCAGTGCTAGTTAGTTATTTTGAGTTTTGAGTGTCTGGATAAGCCTTTAAGGAAGAAAATGGTCCTTGTCGTCTCACCATTCCTAGAACAAGCATCTTAGATCTTTCAAAGCGAAATTTTTAACTTGCATTTGATAAGAATATGATTTAGGCATTTCTTCATATTTCAAACCTCGCATTTAGCCTTAACCTACCTTAATTTCATTTTAACCCTTGCAAACCCCCTTGAACCTTAATTCCCTAATTTCTTTGGAACCCAAATCATTTACCTAGCCATAAAACCTAAACACTACCACCTATCTATGAGAATAATATTTTAGCAATTAAGTGCATAAAAAAAAAAAAAAAAAAATTCGGAGGATTGAAACATCTTGAAAAGTGCTAGAGTAATTGTGAAAAGTTGAAAAGGTCACCAAAATATCCCAAAGGTAATTTTGGGTGTGACGTGAAATAGGGACACATACAAAATAAAAAAATATATTATAAAAGTAGTCCCTTTATTGTGTTAGCACTTAAGATTCATTGTGAATTTCTTTCCTCTTGATAAAAAAAAAAAAAAAAATTAGTATTATAAAAAATAAAAAAAAAATAAAAAATAAAAAAAATATTTGAAAAAAAAAAAAAAAAAAAAAAAAAAAAAAAAGGATGCACTTTGAGTTTCATGATTAATATTATTCTCATATTTTGTTTACCTCATTCCCTTTCTTTGTTAACCACAATCTTACCCTATTAGACCCCATTACAACCCTTAAAAAGACCTAATGATTCTTTGAAAGATGCTTGTTACATTAGTAGAGTTAGATCTTTTATGCTTGCATATGGGTTTGGCAATATAATCTTTCATACATTACTCACCATCTATTTGAGACGCATTGGCTATCTATTTCATTTAGGTTTGTTTTGGCACAATTGACTCTTGTAGTTGGTTGGTATTTGTTGCTTGGGTTGATTGGTTAATTCTTAGCTATTCTGTAATAGTTGAGAGTGCTTGCTTCATTCTTTGTGCTTTTGCTGGTGGGAATTTGGAATGTTGGTGGCTAGAGGTAAGTTGGTAGTTTGGATTAGTGAATTTTGTGTTTTCAAAGACTGATTCTATTCCCTTCCAAATGAGTTTTAATGAAATTTTGCTTGAGGACAAGCAAGAGTTTGAGTATGGGGGAATTTGATGCATGCATTTTAGATCATCATTTAGGTGTTATTTTTGCACATAATTTACCCTTATTCATAGCTATTATTTTAGATATTAGTATATATTTAGTCAATTTTACAATTTTCACATTTCTTAGTTTAATTTTTGGAATTTATTTGTTTTGTAGGTTGAATCTGGAGAAATTTGATGAATTTTGATCAGAATAGCCATTTGGAGGAGATTAAAGTCGAAATGCAAAAATTTTGAAGTTGAGTTAAAAATGGCCGAGAGCGACACAACCTGCAGCACAACCAAATTAGCTTATGTCGAAGGTTGTGTCGATCGTCAGATATTCACACCGAGAACGACACAACCCGCGACACAACCGACTCGGCTTATGTCGCTTTTATCGAAAATTGTTGACGTGGCATTTCCGCATCTACCTTTTACCTCACCTTTCTCGGATCCTTCCCTTTTACCCATTCTAGAACAGTCCCTTAGCCTATATAAAGACCCATTTTATCACTTTCTTTCCATATAGAGAGCAAGGGAGGCATTTTTGGCAAGATTAGAAAGAGAGCAAGGGAGGCATTTTTGGCAAGATTAGAAAGAGAGAAGGGAGCACTTTCTGCATCTTCTTCCAGCAGCAGCAAGGATCAAGTTTCTGCACTTTTCTGCAGAGATCCTGCTGCAGATTTGCTGGGTTTTTCTACCCCTTTAAGCTTACATTTCCATTATTTCTTCATTTCTTCATTTGGGTTTATGTTTAAACAATGATTTGTGAGTAGTTTATTGAGATTCTAGAGATGGGTTTGTAAATATTGATTTGTTTTGTGGTTTTGAACTGATTTAGCCATTTAAATGAAGATTGTTATATTTTGATTTATTGCTTGTGTGCTTATTTCCTTGCTTGATGAATGGGCCCTCATTAAGTTAAGTTTTAATCCTTAATAGATGGACTGAAAAGTGAATATTGGGGATAGATAATCTTGCAATAAACTTTATTTTCTTGGTGTTAGAAATAAGCTAAGAAGATTAAGGGGAACTTTCCAAAAATCAATTAGAGCATTAATTGGGTTTTTGTTAGATTTGAAATACCGTGAAAACAGGGTTTGATTTAATGAAAACCAATTTTGAGATGCTTGAAAAAGGTTTCAAAAATTTAAGAATTGATTTCCCTCAAAATTGCAATTCTCATGTGTTTGGCTAAATTAATGATAAACCACATGCAAACAATATTGAAAACCCAATCTCTAGAATCAATTTAATTTTCATTGAATTTAGATTTAAATCCTCCAAATCTCATAAATAGCAATTTCAATTTAAATCCAATATCTAGAATTACTTTATTTTTTTTAGATTTAATTCTTCTTAATTTCATAAATAGAAATTTCAAATTAATTTTTGGTAATCTAGTCTAATTAATTTTAGTTAATTGTTTGATTTAGCATTAATTCCTTAAATATCAATTTTAATTCCAAATTTCATTTTACATCTTTAATTTTTGTCTTAATTTTAATTTTTAGATTTTATTTTCAATATCTTTTAATTTTTGTCATTCTAATTAGCTTATACTTTTATTTCCAATTTAAGCACAATTCCCTGTGGGATCGATATCATTTTTTAAAACTATACTACTGTGACCCGTGCACTTGCGGACACACCGTATCAGCAATATATGTAAGAAATCCATAAGTTTCCTTATAGTACTATAATCTTTTTATTTAAATTATATATTTTAAATAAAATTTTTTAATTTATTTAAAATGTCAAATGATTTAAAAAATTATTATTTTATCATTTTTTCTTTTAAATTCATACTTTAAACACACTACAAAATTCCTGCACAATGCATGGGCTTTGGACTAGTTCTAATCAACTGGGAAGTGGTGAACAAATTCAAAGGGTGCTAAATGAATTAGCTGGTAATGCTTCTATCCAGAGTATTCTTCTTTATTCATTTTCTTTAATGCATTTAAAAAGTTTGACGTTGATTCCATTCGCAGAAGTTAATAGTGCAGATATTGAGAAACCAAGGCATGATGATAAGGGAGCAGTTACTTGTAACTCCATCTTCTTATATGCTAAGTGTTGCAAGAAATTGGTGGTATGCTATTTTTCATTAGTTTTATGTTTCTTTTGTTCCAGCGGGTGAAATTTTTTCTTACACGAGTAACTTGAATTTCTAATACAACCACAATTAATTTGATATTTTCAGGATGTTATAAGAATTTAGAATTTCCCAACTCCTGGAGAAGTGAGGACAATGATCCAGGTTCTTTTGTGTTTGCCTTATGTGTCTAGAAACATCCAACATCTCGCCTCCCTTGAAAGTTGAGCAACAATTGGTTCTATGACCTAGCATGATGGAATGATGAAGGCGACTTGTGATGGCAAGCCCTTAAAGGCCATACCGGAGATTACTTTCCAGTACTCAAAATGATCAGATGCCTTCATGATGGAATGCTTTTGCCCAACTTGAGGTAATGGGACATCATTTATTACTAAGAAGTTAGGCATGTTCATATCCTTCAAATTCAATAGAGTTTAGAAGGTTATTTTTTTACACCATGTATAATATATATGTTCTGCAATTCTGTTAACTGCCCTGCATATGATATCACTTAACAAGTACATAAAACTATTCAAGTCCTTTTTTTTTTCCCCTTATTCTCTTTAGTAATGATGTCATTAAATCTTGAATTATGCTAAAAGGTTTATGCATTTGGTTGTCTTTTCAATCACTTGTGTACTGAATCTACACTACTTGCTGCCTTTGCTTTGGAGTGAAATACTGGTGAAGAATCAAATTTCGCTGTTGAGTTTTCTTCTCAATCAATAGAGGCTTTGATCTGTAAATATTTTCTTTTAATCCTCACAGAGAGGATATATGTATGGTTGTGTATTTAATTATGTTTGATGGGCAAGGAGCTTAATAGGTTTTATGGTTTCTTTTAGCTGTAAAATTTAGGGGAAATTCTATAGGTTAGGGACGGGCGTGTCACAAGCTATTCTGCAAGATGTTTTATGCAGGTTTCTGTGGGCAGAGTGGACTTGTTATCCCTATGGATGAGCTTTTGCCAGGTATTAATTTTGTTATTAGTTTTTGTGTATATTTATCATCAGATAAGTAATTGGGTTACTATGTGCTACACTAAAACCTTACAAACCATGATTTCGGCTAATTAACGAAAATCAAATATGAAAATCAGATGTGAATATCTAATCAAATTCTCAATTGCCTCTTCTGCAGAATGCTAACCCTATATGTTCACTGGACATGGGATACTCCCGAAGTTTCTTGGACCAACAATACGAGTTATTTGAGAATGTTTTCCTCAACTGTCTGCTCAATTCCACATTCAACCACCCTTCTGCCTATGAGAGATTTACATGGATGGAAAATTTCTAATCAAAGTTTCTTGTTGTCTCAAAGACCTGTAGAGGAGCCTCTCAAATTGCAGGCATTTCTCATCAAGCAAATCTAATTTAACAAAATGATCCACACCCCTCAAATGTCAACACTTCATTAGTTGTCCCACCAAGTGGATGCTCTTGTTGACGGCAGATCCACAACCAGTTCCCAATCTTTAAGTTTATCAAGATTTTTGTGTTGTAATTATAACTATTTGATTATGTAATGTTTTTCAGGCAGTTGTTGAGATTGTAGCCATAGATATTATCCCTTCACATGTTTTCTATAATAATCAAACAGAATTAAGCTTCAATTTCTTCTCTGTTTGCCCTATTTACTAATATTGGAACTTCATAATTACTAGCCATGTGTATTTTTGCCTTAATAATTACTATAACCATTTTTTTTTTCATCTTCTCTTCTCTGGCTGATGAAAAGCCTTTGAATTACCAGCCAAGGTTGAATTGAGCTACTATAAAATTTTTAATTTGGTCCAATTTGTTTTTTAATATACTTTATAATAATTTTTTAATTATAAAATATATTAATAATCTTTTTAATTTTTAAAATAATAAATTATTTTTTATTATTAATAACAATTTAGTGCATTTCCTATGTTTTGTTAAAAAAAATGTTCTTAAAATTTAAAAATAAATAATAAATAATTATTTTTCACAAATAAATATGGCGCAACTCTTCTTTTGAAAAAATTACTTCCAAATAAGAGTCCTCAATGTGCACATCATTTTAAAAAGGATATAAGTTCAAATCAACTACCAATAGTTTTAAAAATGACACCCATAGTTTCATAGTTTCATTTGGAGGGAGACTCGATTTCAGACTTTCAACCTCGATAGCACGACCTAACAGTTTCCTCTCATCTTTTTCTTCTCGGGAAGCTCCCTTTCCATTTGAGAGGGACGAGTTCAGAGCTTTTAGTGGCCTTGGAGTAGGAAATTGGAAGAAGCAGCTGGTGGAGGAAATAGAATGAATTTTGAATTTCGCTTGATTGGGTTTTTGAGTTTGTAAGTCTCTCCCTTACTGATTTGTTTTGTTTCTGGGTTTATTGCTTTAGCTATAATAGGTGATTTCTTGTTTTATGGAGTTTTTGAATTTCTAAATTTATGGATTTCAGAGATTTTGTAGGTGTCACGATTCAAAATTCTGAGCCATGAGCGACGCATAATTTAAGTATTCTTAAATCATGCAAGCCTTATCTTAAATAAATATATTATCAATTACTAATCTCAAAAAATAGACAAAATCCAAATAAACAAAATGCTGAATAAACATCATAAATATTCCATAAGTAGACTGCGGAGTCTCTACAGATTTTAAATATTCCATTAGTTCAATGAACTAAACTAATTATTAGCCTGATGAAACATGAATTCGGGCATACCATGAGAACAAATCAAAGATTGTCCTTCTCCAGAAAATGGACTGAATATTTGAATCAGTTACAGAATTCTACTGATCTGAATCAGATAATAGACAAAGAAAACGTGGTTTGAGGTAATGCTAAGTAAATGATAATTATAGCACACAACGGAATAGGAACAAACAGACGTTTGATTAATTTCACAATAAATTTTCTATTCAATAAAATCATGCTCATGCTATCAAATCATTAATAAAATAATTTCATAAAATATATATACAAAAGAAATTCATTCAATAAAAATTTTATGGTACAGTGCACCAGGGTGATGATATCCCACATCACCAAAGGCCAGATGGTAAGCGCGCTACCAGATATTAGATACCTTCCTCCTCCTCCTTCACAGATATCAATGTATATGATACTAATGCAACCCATAAACTGCAATGATGCATGATTTGACAATGCAACTTAATACCGTAATAGTCCACACGGTGGGGCCAGATAACAGAAACTGGCACAGGTAGCAATTCAAAACAGAAAATCAATTTGTACAAATCAATAAAAATCAACAAAAAATTTCAGATAGCAAAATAATAACTGATAATGCAAATTCAACATTTTATTTTAATAATTTAGGAGAGTCAATAAGATCAAATCAGTCTCAAATAAATTCAGTATAACATATCAGTAAATTTTATAGTCAGATATCAATCAATATAAAGACATTAAAGGCCTGTTTCCTGGATCCTAATGGCTCTAATGCAGAGATAATTGACAAAATCAATTATTTAATCAAAATCGAAATAAAATTCAATAATAAAATAAAACTTTAGAACCTCATGTAAAATAATTATTAAAATACTGATTTAAAATTTCATTTAATAATAATTTTAATGCTAAAAAATTTTAAAGGGACTAAAATGGTGTCATGTACTATAATTACCACTCATCTATAACCTCCAAGACAATAGTTATTTTCAATGGAAGAGAGACAATTTCAACTGAAAGATTGAGTATTCGAATCTCCTACACACTCAAAATATAAAAGAAAAAATATCAAATAATAATAAAAAAAATTAACTTTAATATATATATAAAATAACTTTAATATATATATATATATATATATATATATAACAATTAATTATTGTCTAACAGCAATTATGATCAACCCAATTCAATACCAATTATCAAAGAGGAAAAAAATCAAGAAAAGAAAATAAAATTAGATTCACCCATTATTGAACAAAGAACGATAATTTTTACCTTGAAAATAGAATCAAAGGTAATGAATTAAGAAATAAAAATTTAGAAATTCTCTGCGCACATCAGATTATAAATCGTAAATATATATATATATATATATATATATATAAGATGATGAAAATACCTGTTGAGAGTATTTGGTAGGAAAAGGAGGTGACAAACAGGTTTTGAGAGTAAAATTTAGCAGAAGAGATGATTATGGTATATATATTTCAAGAGTTCTATTAGGTGTAGAATGGGATAAGAGTTATTACTGAATTGGGTTGTTCAGATTATAGATGTATATTTAATTTCGAAAATAATATATATATAAGAATAATTAAACAGGTCATCCAATAAAATATTCTTTATTTTATTTTATTGTTATTATTTTTAGATAAATATTTTAAATTATTGTTAGATATTTAAAATAAATAAATAATTAAATAGATAAATATTGGGTTTCCACATACTTCCCCCTTAAAAGAAATTCGGTCTCTGAATTTAAACAGACAAAATTCTAACCTAAAGAATCAAATAAGTGGGGATATTTGGCCTGCATTTCAGATTCTGCCTCCCATGTGGTCTCACTACTTGAGTGATTATGCCACAAGACTTTGACCCAAGCCACTTCCTTAGACTGGAGTTTCCTAATTTATCGATCTAAAATCTTTACTGGTTGCTCATCATATAACATATCATCCTTAAATTGTATGGTTTGAGGTTGTAAAACATGAGATGGATTTGATACATACTTTCTAAGCATAGAAGTATGGAAAACTGGATGTACATGTGTAAAATCAGGTGGAAGGGCTAAACGGTAAGCAACTGCTCCAATTCTCTCCAAAATTTCAAATGGACCAACAAAACGAGGGCTAAGCTTCCCTTTCTTCCCAAACCTCATGATTCCTTTCATAGGTGAAACTCTCAGAAATACATGATTACCAACCATAAACTCTACATCTTTACGCTTAGGGTCAGCATAACTTCTCTGTCGACTTTGGGCAGTCAAAAGTCTATCACTAACTAGTCGAACCTTCTCTGAAGTTAACTGTATCAACTCTGGTCTAGTAAGCCTTCTTTCTCCAACTTCATCCCTACAAATCTGTGACCTACACCTTCGACCATATAATGCCTCATATGGAGCCATCTCTATACTTGCCTGATAACTGTTATTATAAGCAAACTCCACTAAAGGCAAATGATGATCCCAACAGCCACCAAAAACCATAACACATGCACGAAGCATGTCCTCTAATGTCTGTATGGTCCTTTCTGACTGTCCATCTGTCTAAGGGTGAAAAGCAGTACTAAAGTCTACTTGTGTTCCTAAAGCTTCTTGGAATTTCTTCCAAAATCGAGAAGTAAACTGAATACCACGATCAGACATGAAGACTAACAATCTTGTCTATATACAACTGTGCAAGTTTAGTAAAGTTATATGTAGTCTTCACAGGAAGGAAATGAGCAGATTTTGTCAATCTGTCCACTATCACCCAGATTACATTGTAACCACCTTGTGTACTAGGTAAACCCACAACAAAGTCCATAGCAATGTGCTCCCACTTTCACTCGGGAATAGGCAATGGCTGAAGTAACCCAGATGGTCTCTAATGTTCTGCCTTAACCTGTTGACAAGTCAAACATTTAGCAACAAAGTCTGCAACATCCCTCTTCATGCCACCCCACCAATAATGCTCCCTTAAATCACGGTATATCTTAGTTGAACCTGGGTGTACTGTGTAAGCAGAATGGTGTGCCTCCTCCATGATTTCTCTTCTCAATTCATCAACATTGGGGACACAAGTCTACTGCCATAACGAAGAACTCCATCATCATTTAACATGACCCTTGAGCTTGGCCTTGATGGATACTATCTATAATCTTATACAACTGAGAATCCCTTTTCTGAGTAGCCTTAATTCGATCAATCAAGATAGGCCTAACTCGAAATTGTGCTAAGAATGATCTAGATAAGATTTCAAACTCTACTCCCTGATCTAGTAACTCATGTAATTCACCAATCAGAGGCCTCCACTTGGTAGATATATGGGCTAAACTACCAGAAGATTTCATGCTTAGAGCATCAGCCACCACATTAGCTTTTTTCAGGGTGATATTGTATGGTGCAATCATAATCTTTCAGCAATTCTACCCATCTCCTTTGCCTAAGATTAAGTTCACGTTGGTCAAAGATGTATTTGAGACTTTTGTGGTCTGTGAAGATTTCACAAGTCTCACCATACAGATAGTGCTTCCAGATTTTCAAAGCAAAAATTACTGCAGTCATTTCCAAATCATGAGTTGGATAATTTTGCTCATGCTTTTTCAACTGACGAGAAGCATATGCAATAACCCGTCCATGCTGCATCAAAACACATCCCAAACCAATTCTAGAAGCATCACAATACACTGCATAACCCCCTGCTCCAGACGGAAGGGCTAACACTGGTGCAGTAGTTAAACGAGTCTTAAGCTCCTGAAAACTTTTTTCACAAACCTCAGTCCACTGAAATTTTACATTCTTCTGTGTGAACTTAGTTAAAGGTGCTGCAATACGAGAGGAATCTTGAACAAATCGTCTATAATACCCTGCTAAATCCAAGAAACTACGAATTTCTGACACAGTTATGGGTCTAGGCCAATGAAGCACTACCTCAACTTTCTTCTTATCAATACACACCCCATCCTTAGATACTGTATGGCCTAGGAAAGCCACACTATCTAACCAGAACTCACATTTTGAGAACTTAGCATATAGCTTGTGTTCCCGTAAGGTCTGAAGGACAATTCTCAAATGCTGCTCATGCTCCTCTTTACTCTTTGAATATACTAGAATGTCATCGATGAATACTATAACAAATTGATCTAAGAAAGGCTTGAAAACTCTATTCATGAGATCCATAAAAGAGGATGGAGCATTGGTAAGATCAAAAGACATTACAAGAAATTCATAGTGTCCATACCTAGTCCTAAAGGTCGTCTTGAGTATGTCTTCTTTCTTGACTCTCAATTGATGATACCCAGATCAAAGATCAATCTTGGAAAAATACTTTACACCTTGAAGTTGGTCAAACAGGTCATCTATGCGTGGAAGAAGATACTTATTACACACAGTCACCTTATTCAATTGCCTATAATCAATGCACATTCTCAAAGACCCATTCTTCTTCCGTACAAATAACACAGGAGCACCCTATGGAGAAACACTAGGGCAAATAAACCCCTTATCTAGTAGGTCAAGTAGCTGCTCCTTCAACTCCTTAAGTTCTGCAGGTGCCATACGATAAGGTGGCATAGATATGGGCTCGTTCCAGGAACTAAGTCTATACCAAACTCTACCTCTCGCTCTGGGGGTAAACCTGATAAATCTTTTGAAAACACATCAGGAAACTCCTTAACCACTACAACATTCTCCAAACTTGCACCTTCTATATGAACGTCTTTAACATAAGCTAGATACCCCTTACACCTCTTTCGCAATAATCGTCTAGCACTCACTACTGAGATAAGATTACTAGAGGCTATACTGCGATCTCCCTGAAATTGAAAATTTGCCTCCCCAGGAATTTTAAAGAGTACAACTTTATTATGATAATCCAATGAAACTTGATAAGTAGCTACCTAAAATCATATTAAACTCAAACATATCCAAAGAATCAAGATCTGTAGCTAATTCCCTATCTCCAATGTGAACTACACATCCCCTATACACTATATCAGTGTCTATTGCATTCCCCATAGGTGTTGATACAGATAAAGGATACTCTAACAAAGTAGGTGTACTAAATATCATGGAAAAGTATGGAGAAATAAAGGAATGGTTGTGCCCCAGTCTTAGCCATAGGCGTCTGTTTAGATGTCTAATTAATAGTTTATGGTGGTACTTCCCTTGTTGGATCAAGGTTTGCACCATTAACACCCTTGGCTCTAGCTCTCCTCTTACGTTTAATAGACTCAGGCACCTATTCATTTTAATAAATAAGTATTAAATCTGAAAATGTGAGCCAAATTAAGACAGGTGAAAAGTACAAAGGACGCAGATATCTAAAGTAATGATAAACTGAAAAGACGTTAAGGATCCTATGCTCCGCAAGTTTACTAGACCTCAACCTGGCTCTGATACTAACTTTGTCACGACCCAAAATTCTGAGCCATGACCAGCGCATAATTTAAGTATTCTTAAATCATGCAAGCTTTATCAGAGTATCTTGAATAAATATATTGTCACTTACTAATCCCAAAAAAATACACAAAATCCAAATAAACAAAATACTGAATAAACATCATAAATATCCCTTAAGTAAACTGCGGAGTCTCTACAGATTTCAAATAAAAACTTAAACTGTTCAATAAACTAAACTAATTATTAACCCGAAGAAACATGAATTCGGGCATACTAGAAGAACAAATCAAAGATTGTCCTTCTCCATAAAATGGATTGAATATTTAAATCAACTACAGAATTCTACTGATCTGAAATAGATAACAGACAGAGAAAACGTGGTTTGATCTAATACTTAGTGAATGATAATTATAGCACACAACAGAATAGCAACAGGCAAACGTTTGATTAATTTCGCAATAAATTTTCTATCCAATAAAATCATGCTCATGCTATCAAAATCATTAATAAAATAATTTCATAAAACATATATACAAAAGAAATTCATTCAATAAAAATTTTATAGTACAGTGCACCAAAGTGATGATACCCCACATCACCAAAGGCCATATGGTAAGCATGCTACTAGATATTAAATACCTTCCTCCTCCTTCACAGATATCAATGCATATAATACTAATGCAAACCATAAACTGCAATGATGCATGACTCGAGGATGCAACCTAATACCGTGATAGTCCACACGGTGGGTCAGATAACAGAAACAGATATTGGGCACAGGTACCAATTCAAAACAGAAAATCAATTTGTATAAATCAATCAAAATCAACAAAAAATTTCAGATAGCAAAATAATAACTGATAATGCAATTCTATAGTTTATTTCAATAATTTCAGAGAGTCAATAAAATCAAATTAATCTCAAATAAATTCAGTATAACACATCAGTAAATTTTATAGTCAGATATTAATCAATATAAAGACACTAAATGCCTGTTTCTTAGATCCTAATAGCTCTAATGCAGAGATAATTGACAAAATCAATTATTTAATTAAAATCAGAATAAAATTCAATAATAAAATAAAATTCTAGAACCTCACATGTAAAATAATTATTAAAATACTGATTTAAAATTTCATTTAATAACAATTTTAATGCCTAAGGAATTTTAAAAGGGACTAAAACGGTGCCATGTACTATAATTACCAATCACCTGTAACCTCTAAGAGAATAGTTATTTTCAATGAAAGAGAGACAATTTCAACTGACAGATTGAATATTCGAATATCTTACACGCTCAAAATATAAAAGAAAAAAATATCAAATAATAATAAAAAAAATAACTTTAATATATATATATATATATATATATATATATATATATATATATATATATATATATATATATATATATATATATATATATATTTCCGGTGGGGACGTGATGAATGGGATGGATGAATGGGACGACGTGATGAATGGGATTGATGGGACGCAAAGCATTAAGGGACCCAGAGCCAATTCTTTTGTGTATATATATATATATATATATTTTTTTTTTTTTTTCTGACGGGGACGTGATAAATGGGACGAATGGATGGGATGAATGAGACGCAGAGCGTTAAGGGACGCAGAGCCAATTCTTTTGTATATGTATATATATAACAATTAATTATTGTCTAACAATAATTATGATCAACTCAATTCAATACCAATGATCAAAGATGAAAAAAATAAATAAATTTCTAGAATAGTTGTAACAGATCAAGGAAAGAAAATAAAATTAGATTCACCCATTATTGAACAAAAAACGAGAATTTTTACCTTAAAAACAAAATCAAAGGTAATGAATTGAGTAATAAAAATTTACGAATTTTCTGTGCACATCATATTATAAATCGTAAATTTATATATATATATATATATATATATATATATATATATATATATATATATAACAATAAATAAAAGATGATGAAAATAACTGTTGAGAGTATTTGGTAGGAAAAAGAGGTGACAAACAGGTTTTGAGAATAAAGTTTAGCAGAAGATATGATTAGGGTATATATATTTCAAGAGTTCTATTAGGTGTAGAATGGGATGAGAGTTATTATTGAATTGGGTTGTTCAGATTATAGATGTATATTTAATTTCAAAAATAATATATATATAAGAATAATTAACAAGCCATCCAATAAAATATTTTTTATTTTATTTTATTATTAATTTTTTTAGATAAATATTTAAATTATTATTAAATAATTAAAATAAATAAATAATTACATAAATAAATATTGGGTTTCCACAGTGAGTTTCGGGTTGAATTTTGATTTTGTAGTTTTTGGATTTTAAACAGAAATCACCAACTGCAGCTATGGTGTTCCAAATTCAAATAAAACTAGTTATTTTTTTGCACATTGGGTGGCTTATTTATTTTTTATTTTAATATATAATTTAGTATTTATTTTTATAAAATTTTATATTTTAAAATTATAATATAAAATTTAATCATAATATAAAATTTAATCAATAATAAAATTTTTAGTTAATTATATTAAATACAATTAAAATTTTTATTAAAATTTTGAATAATTAGAAATAGTTTGTCCAAAATAAAATCTTAAATATTAGGATAATATTTAAGAAGAAATAATAATAATAATAATAATAATAATAATAATAATAATAATAATAATTAAGTGTTAAATAATTTCTTAATTTATGATTTATATTTTATTTTTCTCTCTTTAAAAGAAAAAAGAAAAAGAAAAAGAAAATTTTAAATTTTATAATTAAATATAATAATTTAATTTTAAAATAATCAATATTTAAGATAAGTGGTTATTATTTAACAAATCTTTAAATTATGTAGATTAAAAAATATGATATATAATAAATTTTTAAATACATTAATAAATTAAAAGACTTAATTTTATGAGATCAATTTTATAATATATATATATATATATATATATATATATATATATATATATATATATATATATATATATATATATTTCTCTGATTATATATATTTCTCTGATTTCTGTTTGAATTTATTTGTAGCCATGGTTTTCTGGGTGTTCTTCAATATTTATTTTTATTTTAATTAAAAATAATAATTTCATTATTAAAATATAATATTTTACTAAATTAAGACTAAGATGAGTTTGTAAAAAATTAAAAATTGACTTATTTGGTCAGGGCATTTTTATGCTTGCTTCAATTATGAAAACTCAATATATTACCCAAAAGCTTCATTGCAAACAGAGTGCCGGCGAACGTTCAACCGTTTTCAGGTCCTCTCGATGTCTGCAAAGAGTCATCTCAGCCTCTGTGATTCTCCGATTCTCATCGACGATGGTAGAAAGGTAATCTAGCTCCCTTCTCCTCCTCCAATTCCTGCTTCTCAGATTAACTGTATCTTATCATGTCCTTTCCATTAACAGAGCTTTGCATTGGAGAAATGGACCGGGAGGAAATGCTACATGCTTTCTGCAAGGGACCTTACAATTACCTGGTCCAATTCTCCAGATTATTGGAGATGGGTACCCGACCCAGATTCCAGGTTCTCCATTTCTCTCTTTTATTTTCCATCTAATTTTTTGATTAAGAAACTTACTGAAGCTTTGCGCGAACAGATTTTCGGAAGTGGCTGAGCTTATTGATGTTTGTTGGTTTGAAATCAATGGCGAAATTAGTATCCAGATGTTGTCCCCAGAAACATCATATGCGGCGTACTTGGTGTTCAAATTGACAACAAGTGCTTATGGGTTTGAAGGACATCCAGCAGAGATCACTGTAGAACTTGCTGGAAGTGAAAAGGATAAGCGTAGTGTTTTTTTGGTTCCAGTACGAGGACAGAGGCGCCAACACCAAACTTTAAGAAGGCTAACTGGTTTGTTTAACTGCAGCCGGGTTTCGGGTTCGCAACCCTCTGTGCCTGCCGGAAAAAGCTACGGCAAATACCCGAAAGAGAGAGTAGATGGGTGGCTGGAGATTGAATTGGTTGAGTTCTATAACAAGAAAGGCGGAGATGGAAAATTGAAGATATGTTTACGGGAAACAGGTGGTCACTGGAAAGGTGGTGTCATTGTTCAAGGGATAGAGATTAGGCCGAAAGGAGAAAACAAAATTAAGCAAGCAATCGCTACTTGAAGATTGGGCCAAAGACTAATTTTTTTTTTCAGGATTTTATATTAATATGTTGTAATTTATTATATTATATATAACAACAATTGAAGCTTCATTCTCTTTGCCTTATTTACTGTGAAGTTAACAATTTGTGGTAAAGAAATGCATAGAAACTACCTCTGAGATTTTGCAATGATAATGGTTAACTTTGCTTTGCTTTATTGTCGAATATAAAGCTCAATTTTTTCCATTGCTGCCTTGCCACAGCATATATAAGACTTCTCTGGCTGATGACTTAGAGAATGCCCTAGAATTATTTACTAACCAAGGTTGAATTGATCTACTATAATTTTTTTTGTCCAATTATATTTTTTTTTAGTTTCCAAAAAATTAATAATTAGGCTCTAGCTAAGTTAACAGCCTTAATTTACATCATTGATAAATAAGTAAAATAGATTTCTGAAAAAAAGATGGCTTTCCCACCTCATAATGCATTCTCGAGAGAATCAATCCTTTTGGTATTCTTCTCCTTTTGGCATTTCTCCTTTATTCAATTCAATCTCAGCCGAAAATTCCATTCTGCCAATAGTTCAAGGGTATTGGAGTGTTTTTATGGTTGTTCAGCCTCGAGTTTGAGTCTATTATGTGGCAGATTCCCTAACAACAAGATCTCAAATAGCAGAAATAATAGAAATAGAGTTTAAAGGAGAAGAGAATAGAGAAAATGAGAGAGAAATTGAATAGGCTCTTGATATTTTTCCAGAAATCAATCTTCTTCAAATACAATAGCTATTATTTATATAGTTACCAGCTCTTTCCATGAATGTTCATGCCAATTACAACCTTCTTTGCAAATTTCAATTTTTCAATTAACTACCACAGGCCATCCTAACTATTCTATTTCTTTCACATACAATCGCAGTCCCTTATTCTCCTTATTAATCATAACAGAGTACTAGTCAAACTCAATTCTATAAATCTATGGGTATCCAAAGTCTCCGTTTGGTTGCTTTTGTTTTTAATGCTTTTTAGTGTTTTAATTAACACATGAACTCTTGCCTTCTAGTAATCTTGACTTTGATCTTTGGATGAAATCTTGCATGAGGAATAATGCTAGTGATGTTATTTTGTTTCCTTCCATTACAGTTATCTAGAGATTGTTAGTTAGATATTCTTCGCTTTCTGCCCTCATTTGCGTTTTTCTCTTCAGGACTTGGCCTATGTTTTCTGACTTGTTACTTCAAAAGTCAACTTCTATTGAGAATATGGAGGTTGCTAAATAATTAAAGTTGAAAGGTTTAAATTCATTCTAAGAATTATAAATCTGTTCAAATTAAGCGAATTTAAATTACTTTATAATCTTTTTACCTCTACAATTTGATGAAAAAAAAAAAAAGAATTTTCATTGAAGACATAAGAAAAATAGCTTCGAGATTGTATAGCTAAAGGCTAATTTTCTTCTTATTAAAGAAAAAAAAATCATTTTTTTTAATTAATCAAGTAAAAAATGAATAAATAAATCATTTTTTTAATTTTTTTTCAGTATATATTGGACTAGTAATTAATCAATTGATGATCTTTTGATTCAGTAAACAGAAATTTTTAGATAATGAATAAATAAATCATATATATTAACAAATTTAAAAAGGGAAAAAAATAAAACTTGGAAAAAATAATATCTTGTATTATTTACATAAAAAAGAAATAACAATTCATCGTGATTTTAATTAATGTCATTTGTTGATTAACTATGAATGTGTATGTGCTCAGATATAGAGAAGACTTACTCAATTTTCTCTATTTTTAAAGAAAAAGATCAATTTTTTTTTTTAATTTATAACTTTTCTTCGTCTTTATTTATTATGTAATTAATATTTTTTTAAATAAATATATGTGGAAGCATTAAACCAATGCGAAGGATGGTAAGTTTTCTACATGTGAAATTATTTAAATTTAAAATTTTTAGTAATTATTTTTTAATTATTCATATAATTATTTATTTGCCACTTGTGGATGGATTAAACGATATATGAAATG
Organism: Hevea brasiliensis; assembly: GCF_030052815.1. Lineage (NCBI taxonomy): Eukaryota > Viridiplantae > Streptophyta > Magnoliopsida > Malpighiales > Euphorbiaceae > Hevea > Hevea brasiliensis. Next base: position 5,810,412 of record NC_079506.1, on the reverse strand, counting down.
AATGGTTCTACCTTTTATTTGACAAAAAAAATATGAATTTATTATAATTAACATTTTTGGTATAATTTTTTTTATAATTAATTATTTATTTGAGGTTTGACAAATAAAAATAAATACAAATAAAATATTAGATAGTTCTTTAATTTTAAAAACTATTTAAGCTTAATTAAAAAAAAAATACTCTTTCCTTGTTATTATATTTTGTGTTTGATCCTTATATAATGGATAAATTTAGAAAAAGCAACTTAATCTTTCGAATATGTAAATTTCATACTCTCTATGTATATCAATTGCAATTAAATTCTTTTAATCTTTCATCAAACTCAACTAAACTCCATTATCTTTTTTAGAGAAAAGATTTCATATAATCTTTATGTGAGCACAAGTTGCAATTAATTTAAAGAATCCCAACATTTATATTTTCATATTAAAATATATAGTTAGTATTAGAAACCTATATTTACTAATATATTTTCATAACAATTGAAAATAAATATATAACAAGGAAGAGCAAAACTAAATTGATTTAAGTCATTTTAATGGAAGTAATTTCAAACTCAATATTATGAACCGACACTAATAATTATCCACACTCTCTAAATTAGAAAAAATTTCACAATTTTATTGAGTTCATCTTATTACATTGGGAAAAATCTTTATTTTAGAATTTCATTGAGAAAATTTTGCCTGCAAAATTTCTTTTCTCAAAACTTTTTCTTTGTTTGTGTTAGGAATAATGGAAATGGATCCAAATGTGATCTTAGTAGGAACAACTCCATCCCATTCTAGTCACTTTTTACTGTTTTCTATTGTCGTTTTTTGTTAATGCGTGAAGCCTAGCTGGGCCATTTTGTGAAATAGTCATACATCACTTAGTGTTGCTCACTTTTGTTTGTTTCTGGTGGAAACCCTTTATCCACATATATATATATATATAATCTTATCTTCATTATTATCTTTTCTTTTCATTATTAAGGTCTTTAATTAATTTTCTTGCATTCACACTAACCCTTTCTATTTTTTCTTTCACATCATCACCATTAATTCACATTTACCTTTCTTCATTGTCCCACTATTAATTTGACTAATTTTATTGAATTTTTCTTTTTTTATATATTTATTATTAAATATTAAAAATTTACATAAAAATTATAAGTTATAGTTTTCGAAGATAATCAATTGTTGTCAATTGCCACTTGAATACTATTACAAAATATTAAAAATAATAATTAAAAGACTAATGAATAGTAAAAATGAATGATAAGAATCTATATATCTGTATAAAAGAAGATGTATAAAAGCTGAAACAAAAAAAAAATTATTTCATATTTTCATGAATTTTTCTTCAATTAGTTATTTTTTTTTATAAAATATTACCCATTATAAAGAATAATTTAGAATATCATTTAATAAAAATTAATTTTTTATCCTTTAAATGGTAAAATATTGAATTATATTATATTAAATTATATTTTTGTATCTATTAAAAAATTATTTTTATTAAAATATTAATTATATAATCTATAAATATAATTGTAATAATTATTTGCATGTAGAGCAATAATTCAACTAGTGAACATTGTTGGTCTCAATTGAGAAATACAATTATTACTTGGTTGTTAAGGGGGTAGTAGGTGTATGGTGGGGCTTATCATTTGTTCTCTTCTCTTATGATTTAATTTTAAACTGTGTATTGACTAATTAAAGTGAATTTCATATAAATGTTAGGTATATGAAAGTGACTAATGGAGTTGAGACGAAGGAGAATGAGAAGAAGCCGGCAGGGAGGGAGTAGAAAACAATGCTTTGATAAACAGAAGAATGGTGCTGCGCAGAAAGAAAATTTGATGAATAGATGGAGGAAGAGAGAGGAATTTACCGACAAACATAAAGACAAAATAATGGTCCTAAAGTTTTTCTTTTTCTCTTTAATAAATCTGCTTTAGCTTAAAGTTGATAAAGAAATTGCTTTTAGGAGAAAAAAGACTTGCATAATGAAAGAAAGGAGCTCATCATCCCAATATTGAATTTTCTCACACAATGATTGAAAGGAAAAAAAAAAAAAAACAAATTGATTAGTAGTTATTTTTTATTAGATCAAGTCAATTTAAATGTATCATACTCAAATTAGATCATACAAATTAGCCCTTAATTATGTGGGTCATTTGAATTTAAGTTATTTCAAATTTTTAGTTCATTCAAACATAATTATGGATTTGAAAAAAAATTTAAACTATCCTAGCTACCTCATTCTATATATATCCTTCAGAAACAGATCAGTCTGTTCTTATTGATAAATTGAGTTTTATCTCCTTTTTGTGAGGATTTGGTATTTCCTCAATTTGTTGCTTCCTCAATTGCAAGGATCTTTTTTTTTTCTTTTTATTTTTCTTTTTTTATCTAGGTGTTTTGTTTTGTTATTTGGGTAAAAGTGCAATGATAAAAAATTAGGTTTTTCTCTTCACGATGATATTAAAATTTAATAATTTATAAATTGGGTCCATAGAAAAATCATGAAGTTAAACAGTAGTAAATTACCATTAAGTGGAGTATGCTTTCCATCGAATGGCTAAATCAAATACTCCATCTTTTATTTTTTTTTTTTTTAAAAAAAGGAAAAACTATTCTAGTCTAGAATGAAAACTTAATTTTTATAAAGTCCTTGCAATTGGTCTGTTCAATTTTGAATTGAATAGAATTTAAATAACTAAAAAATTGAAGTAAAAATCAAATACAATAAAAAAAAATTACACACATTTTAAATATATAGTCAATTTCAAAAATTCTCTCCCTTTCATCTTTTCATCATCTCTCTTCTTCTTTCTTTAGTCCCCTTAGCTTCTCTTTGGGTGGTTATCAAAGAGTTTCTTACCGATGACTCTCCCTCCCCCCCTTTTTTTTTGTATTTTCTTCAAATAATTCTTAGATTTGGATTCATTTAAAATGGATTTTGGGTTTATTCCTCTGATCTATGCATGTTGATAGATCTAGAGTGTTTAGTTCCCTTTGATGAGGTTTTATTGGTGTTTTGACTTCTTTCATGGAGGTGTGTCTCTTTAGTTCTCTTTGCTGTAGAGCCTTTCTAAGTATTTTTTTTTTATTGTGTTATTTTATTAGATGGTGATGCATTCATTTTATATAGACATTTATGACATGTTTGACATTTTTTCTGCCCCTTAAATAGCTAATTTATATAGATTTTCCTATGCTTTTCATTCATTTACATTCTTTCTATAATTTTGCATTTAATGGTCAATTTCTTGCCTTCATTCATTTACAAGCTTTAGAGGTCATGGATATGAGTGGGGAAGAGAAGCATGTTGAATTAAAGGTCAAATTGCTTGTTGAAGAAAAGAGGAAAACGTTAAATTATAAGAAAAAGCAGGAAGTTGCACAATCAGTTGCGCGGCCCCATGTCTCTGGCCGTGGAACCACAGCTTTTAAATTACACAGTAGGTGCTTCCTGTGCACAGCCGTGCAATCTTGAAAACAAGAGCCAAAGTGAGACACAAAGTTACATGAGTCAGGCTCATGTAAATTAAAGGAAATTTGCACGAGCAATGCAATCTGTCTTATGCTTACTCAACCAATCCGTTTTGCCTTTCCTCTCTAGACCTAAAGTACTGTTTTAGCCTATATTAGGGCTTCTTTTCTGTCAAATATTATTTGGCAAATCGAATTAAAAACAGAGGTTGAGTTGAATTGAATCGATTCCATTCAATTCAATTTGATTTATTTATTTGAACCTATTATGTTAGACCTTTTTAATTTGTTATATTTTATATTCTTATCCTTTGGACATACTATAAATTTCATAAATTACAGATCATATTCCATAAAAGTTCATAAAATCAACAAAAATTATTCATAAATTGGACAAATTAGTTGATTTAATTTTTGTAATTTTTGATTTAAAAATAACTGAATTAAATCAAAAATTAAACTTTTTAAAAAATACTAATTGAATCGAATTAAATCAATTAAAAAAATTAATTAAAATGATTTGATTCAATTTTTCAATTATATTTTATTTTTACTTACTCCTAGTTTTATGAAATTAATTCACGAAATTAAATGGCTGGCCCGCCTTATCCCAATGATTTAGAACTTGTTTGCTTTTGAATGATCCTTAAAGTAGGGCTGAGCAGATTTCGGTTCAAATTAAAAAATTGAACTGAACCGAGTTAATTCTGTTCAATCGGTTCCGTTTTAAAATTTAATCGGTTCTGTTCGGTTTTATATTATAAAAATTTTAGTTATTTCGGTTCGGTTTAGTTTTGAAAAGAAAAAAATCGATTAAACCGAACCAAATAGTAATTTATATGTTCAAATCAAACCAAATCAAATCGAATTGATTTTTGAATTGATTTATTTTTATGTGAAATTTATGGATTATATTTAATTATATATATATTAACTGTTTAATTTCATTGATTAATGGTTGTTAGGTTTAAACCAAAGTCAAAATTAGACCAAATAACTTGAAAATCAAGTCTAAATTAAAAAATCAATCAAAAATTAAAACTGATCAGTTTAAACCGGATCAAACCAAAATAGAGCATTTCGATTCGATTCGATTTTTCACTCATTTCTAAAATATATAATGGAAATGGATCCAAATGTGATCTTAGTAGGAATGACTCCATCTTGTGATCCAAATGTCACTTTTTACTGTTTTCTATTGTCGTTTTTGTTGATGCGTGGAGCCTAGCTGGGCCATTTTGTGAAATAGTCATATATCACTTAGTGTTGCTCACTTTTGTTTGTTTGTGGTGGAAACCCTTTATCCACATATATATATATAATCTTATCTTCATTATTATCTTTTCTTTTCATTATTAAGGTCTTTAATTAATTTTCTTGCATTCACACTAACCCTTTCTATTTTTTATTGCACATCATCACCATTAATTCACATTTACCTTTCTTCATTGTCCCATTATTAATTTGACTAATTTTATTGAATTTTTCTTTTTTTTATATATTTATTATTAAATATTAAAAATTTAGATAAAAATTATAAGTTATAGTTTTCGAAGATAATCAATTGTTGTCAATTGCCACTTGAATACTATTACAAAATATTAAAAATAATAATATAAAGACTAATGAATAGTAAAAATGAATGATAAGAATCTATATATCTGTATAAAAGAAGATGTATAAAAGCTGAAAAAAAAAAGTATTTCATATTTTCAAGAATTTTTCTTTAATTAGTTATTTTTTTTTATAAAATATTACCCATTATAAAGAATAATTTAGAATATCATTTAATAAAAATTAATTTTTTATCCTTTAAATGGTAAAATATTGAATTATATTATATTAAATTATATTTTTGTATCTATTAAAAAATTATTTTTATTAAAATATTAATTATATAATCTATAAATATAATTGTAATAATTATTTGCATGTAGAGCAATAATTCAACTAGTGAACATTGTTGGTCTCAATTGAGAAATACAATTATTACTTTGTTGTTAAGGTGGTAGTAGGTGTATGGTGGGGCTTATCATTTGTTCTCTTTTCTTATGATTTAATTTTAAACTGTGTATTGACTAATTAAAGTGAATTTCATATAAATGTTAGGTATATGAAAGTGACTAATGGAGTTGAGACGAAGGAGAATGAGAAGAAGCCGGCAGGGAGGGAGTAGAAAGCAATGCTTTGATAAACAAAAGAATGGTGCTGCGCAGAAAGAAAATTTGATGAATAGATGGAGGAAGAGAGAGGAATTTACCGACAAACATAAAGACAAAAAAATGGTCCTAAAGTTTTTCTTTTTCTCTTTAATGAATCTGCTTTAGCTTAAAGTTGATAAAGAAATTGCTTTTAGGAGAAAAAAGACTTGCATAATGAAAGAAAGGAGCTCATCATCCCAATATTGAATTTTCTCACACAATGATTGAAAGGAAAAAAAAAAAAAAACAAATTGATTAGTAGTTATTTTTTATTAGATCAAGTCAATTTAAATGTATCATACTCAAATTAGATCATACAAATTAGCCCTTAATTATGTGGGTCATTTGAATTTAAGTTATTTCAAATTTTGAGTTCATTCAAACATAATTATGGATTTGACAAAAAATTTAAACTATCCTAGCTACCTTATTCTATATATATCCTTTAGAAATAGATCAGTCTGTTCTTATTGATAAATTGAGTTTTATCTCCATTTTGTAAGGATTTGGTATTTCCTCAAATTGTTGCTTCCTCCATTGCAAGGATTTTTTTTTTTTCTTTTTTTATCTAGGTGTTTTGTTTTGTTATTTGGGTAAAAGTGCAATGACAAAAAATTAGGTTTTTTCTTCACGATGATATTAAAATTTAATAATTTCTAAATTAGGTCCATAGAAAAATCATAAAGTTAAACAGTAGTAAATTACCATTAAGTGGGGTATGCTTTCCATCGAATGGCTAAATCAAATACTCCATCTTTTATTTTTTTTTTTTTAAAAAAGGAAAAACTATTCTAGTCTAGAATGAAAACTTAATTTTTATAAAGGCCTTGCAATTGGTCTGTTCAATTTTGAATTGAATAGAATTTAAATAACTAAAAAATTGAAGTAAAAATCAAATACAATAAAAAAAAAAAAAATTACACACATTTTAGATATATAGTCAATTTCTAAAATTCTCTCCCTTTCATCTTTTCATAATCTCTCTTCTTCTTTCTTTAGTCCCCTTAGCTTCTCTTTGGGTTGTTATCAATGAGTTTCTTACCGATGACTCTCTCTCCCTTTTAATGGGGGTAATTCAAAATTTAATATTGTGAACTGATACCAATAATCATCTGCACTATCTGAATTAGAAAAACTTTCATAATTTTAAATTTTCAGAAAAATATCCGCACTCTCTTTCAATTATTGAGTTCATTGTATTACGTTGGAAAAATCTTTATTTTAGAATTTCATTGAAAATTTACCTGCAAAATTTCTCAAAACTTTTTCTTTGTGTTAGGAATAATGGAACTGGATCCAAATGTGATCTCAGTATGAACTACTCCATCTCATCATAATTTTTTAGTGTTTTGTATTATTCTTTTTGTTGATGCATGGAGCCTAGCTGGGCCATTTTGTGAAATAGTCATACATCACCTCATGTTGCGCACTTTTGTTTGTTTGTGCTGGAGGCCTCCTTTTTTGTTCTTTTATTAATTATCTTATGTTCATTATTATCGTTTCTTTTCATCTTCAAGGTCTTTAATTAATTTTCTTGCTTTCACACTAGCCCATTTCAATTATCTTTTTTTAACTTTCTTTCACATCATCACCATTAATTCACATTTACCTTTCATCATTGTCCCACTATTAATTTGACTAATTTTATTGAATGTTTCTATCTTTTATTTATCATTAAATATTAAAAATTTACACAAAAATTATAAGTTATAGTTTTCGAGGATAATCAATTGATGTCGATTGCCACTTAAATACTATGATAACATATTAAAAATAATTAATAGATTAATTGATAATAAAAATAAATTATAAGAATCAATATATCAATATAAAAGCTAAAATAAAAAAAAAATTCATATTTTCAAGAATCTCTCCCTAATTAGTTTTTTATTTATTTTTTACAAAATATTAACATTTTAAAGAATAGTTTAGTATACCATTTTAATGAAAATTAATTTTTTATCCTTTAAGTGATAAAATATTGAATTATATGAAATAAAATTATATTTTTGTATTCGTTATTTAAAATATTAATTATATAATTGTAATAATTGTTCGCATTTAGCGCAATAGTTCGACTAGTTAATATTGTTGGTCCCAATGACATGCAATTATTACTTAGGCGTAGTAAGTGTGTGGGCTTTATCATTTGTTCTCTTTTCTTATGATTTTGAAAATAATTCCGATTTATTATATCAAAGCTCATGATAGATAGGGTATGTCATAATTGAAGGAATAAACCCAGTTAGATTTTTATTTTCTCCTATATATTACCTTGAAATTTATAATTTTAAAATTTAATAAAATTAAAAAAAAAAAGAGATGGTGGATATTGGCTAGTGGCGTTGAGACGAAAGAGAATGAGAAGACGCAGGCAGGGAGGAGGGAGTAGAAACCAATGCTTTGAAAAACAGAAGAATGGTGCTCCACAAAAAGAAAATTTGAATACATGGAGACAGAGAGGAATTTACCAACAAACATAAAGACAAAATAATGATCCTAAAGTTTTTCTTTTTCTAAAGTTGATGAAGAATTTGGTTTTATGAAAAGAAAAAAAAAACTTAAATAGTGAAAAAGGAGCTCGTCATTCCAATATTGAATTTTCTAACACAATGATTGAAGAAAAAAAAAAAATTAGTATTTAATTTTGATTAAAATTTGAAAAAAATTAGCCGAGTTTAACTCACCTTTAGAAGAGAAGAGAAGTGCTAAATGCATGTAGAATATTAATATATTCTCTTACATTCAAGGCTAAACATCTGAAGCCAATGACAAAACTAAAAATTAAAGTTAAGGGGCGATTTTTATTTATTTATATATTTATTTTTCTTTTTAAGTGTCGCTTTCTATTGAAAATAAAATAATAAATTTTAAATTTTAAGAAATTATTTTCATAAAATATGCATCAATAATTTTATTTTTATTTGTAACGTTAACTCTTACAAAAATAAAACACAAATTATTAAAATTTATTAAAAGTTTTCATCAAAATCTCCATTCATCTATACTAAATATCAAAACTTAACAAAACCCCTAATTACTTTCTGTGCTCGTGGCATATTCGCATAGACTTCACCTCCAAGGCAATAACATTCCGTGAGTGTCTTATAAATATTAGCATTGCTTTGCCATCTTCTTCACAGCAACATTTCATCCTATCACAACCTCAAAAACACCTAACAAAAATACCCAGAATGGCCGAAGTACTCTTTGATATTGCTTGGGAGATCATTAAGAAGCTGGTTTCTCGAGCCCTGCAAGAGATTGGAGTGTGGTGGGGTGTCAAAGATGAGCTTCAGAAACTCGAAGGCACAGTCTCCACAATTCGGGCTGTACTTCTCGATGCTGAGAAGAAGAAGGCCCTAAACGAACAAGTCAAAGTTCGGCTTGGAAAGCTTCAAGAAATTGTTTATGATGCTGATGACTTAATAGATGACTTTGCCACTGAAGCTTTGCAGCGCCAAGTGATGACTGGAAATAGAATGACAAAGGAGGTAAGCCTTTTCTTTTCTTCTTCGAATCGGCTTGTTTATGGTTTTGAGATGGGTCATAAAATTAAGGCAATTAGGGAGAGATTACTTGAGATAGATGCTGATACAGAATCATTCAACTTAGAGGTTCACAATGAGGAGAGGGATTATACAACTAAGGTCAGGGATCAAACTGAATCCTCTGTGCCTGAAGTTGTTATTGGGAGAGAGGGTGACAAAAAGGCAATTATAGAACTTCTGTTGGCTTCCAACAGTGAAGAGAATGTTTCAGTTCTCTCAATTGTTGGAATTGGGGGATTAGGGAAGACTACACTTGCTCAATTCATATTCAATGATGAGCAAGTTAGTAAACGTTTTGAAGTAAAGTTGTGGGTTTGTGTATCAGATCCTTTTGATGTGAAAATGATTGTTAAAAAAATCTTAGGGCCTGCAAAGGGTACAAAGTCAGAAGAACCTGAGCTAGAGACATTGAAAACTGACCTTGGAAAAATTATTAATGGAAAAAAATATATGCTAGTGTTGGATGATGTATGGAATGAAAATCGTGAAAAATGGGATAGTTTGAAGAAATTATTAGTGGGTGGTTCTGGCGGGAGTAAAATATTAATAACCACTCGCTCTAGAAAAGTAGCAGAGGTAGCTAGCACAGTGGAACCCTACGTTTTGGAAGGCTTATCTCCAACTGAATCTTGGTCTTTGTTCCTTCGAGTAGCTCTCAAAGGACAAGAACCAAAAGATTCAAGTGTTAAAAAAATAGGGGAGCAGATTTTAAAGAAATGTGTTGGAGTTCCCCTTGCAATAAAGACAATTGCAGGTCTTTTATACTTCAGATATCCAGAAACTCAATGGTTAGTTTTCTTACAAGAGGAACTCTCTATGATAGCTCCGAATGAGAATGACATTTTGCCAACCCTTAAATTGAGTTATGATCATCTGCCATCACATTTGAAACATTGTTTTGCATTTTGTGCATTATTTCCCAAAGATTATGTGATTGATGTGAAAACATTAATTCATCTTTGTATTGCCCAAGGATTCATTGAGTCATCAAATTCAAATCTATGTGTTGAAGACATTGGGCTACAGTATTTTACAGAGTTGTGGTGGAGGTCATTTTTTCAGGAAGTAGAGAGGGATGAATTAGGCAGTGTAGAAAGTTGCAAAATGCATGATTTGATGCATGACCTCGCAACTTCAGTTGCTGGGAAGAGCATTTGCATAATAAATTCTGAAGAAAAAAGTGTGGATGAAAGTGTCCGTCACGTGTCATTTGACTTCTGCTTAAATTCATCCCAACAAATTCCTACTGGATTAAGCAATGCACTAAAATTGAGAACGCTTCTTTTTAATCGTACTGGTGGAAGTAGGTTGTCAATCTCTGAAGTTATTGTTTCAAACTTTAGAGTGTTACGGGTGTGTGATATGAATTGGGCAAAGATTGAAGAAGTGCCCAATTCCATAAATAAACTAAAACATCTGAGATATCTTGATGTTTCTCATAATGAGAAAATCGTAGCACTTCCAAATTCTATTACGAATCTACAAAATTTACAAGTGCTAAATGTCTCATGGTGTAGTAGTCTAAAGGAACTGCCTGAAGATATTAAAAAATTGATTAATCTTAGGCATTTGTATTGCGATTACTGTTCGAATTTGACCCATATGCCACGTGGGCTTGGGCAATTGACTTCACTTCGAACGTTGACATGGTTTGTAGTGGCAAAAGATAATTCAGTGGCAAAGAATGTTGGAGGATTAAATGAATTGAATAGCCTCAACAATTTGAGAGGAAGTCTTAAAATTTGGAATTTGGGATATGTGAAAAATGGGATAAAAAATCCTATTTTGAAAGACAAGTCGCTTCTTCAATCATTGTCTTTATCTTCGGATCGAGATGATGATGCAAATGTTGAAAGTGAAGAAATGGCATTCAAATATCTCGAACCGCATCCTAATCTTAAAGAGTTAAAGGTGTTTTCGTACAGAGGCACGGGGTTTCCAAGTTGGGTTTCTTCCCTCACAAATCTTGTCAATATTCGGTTAGGGAATTCCAGATGTCAGCATCTCCCACCGCTGGATCAATTCCCTTCACTTCAAATGTTAAGTATTTGGGGATTAGATGATTTAGAATACATAGAAATTAAGGGACAGGCAACATCATTCTTTCCATCCCTCAAGTTTCTAAGATTGGGTTGTTGTCGTAAGCTGATAGGAATGAAGAGGTATGAAGATGACAGTGATGATTCAACCACCATATCATCACCAGACCTACTCCAATTTCCTTGTCTTTCTCGGTTCATTTGCTTTGATTGCCCTAACTTGAGTTTGATCCCTCAGTTTCCATCTCTCGGTGAAGAATTAGAATTGAGGGAAGTGAGAGTGGGACTTGTGCTGCAAATATTCACAACACCAACTTCTTCTTCTTCTTCCTCAATCGTTCCTCCTCTCTCTAAATTGAAGAAGCTCATTATTGGGGGCATTAAGGGTCTCGAATTTCTCGAATTTCTAACTCCAGATGGACTGCAATATCTCACTTCTTATCTGCACAATCTCACTTCTCTTCAACAATTAGAGATTAGGGGTTGTCCCCTGTTGAGCGAAAGATGTGCAGATAAAGAGGGTCAGGATTGGCGTCTTATTTCTCACATCCCAAATGTTGAAGTTGATGGCAAGAGAATTCAATGGGAGGGCTGCTATCTACTAGAGGACGAAGAAAAATCTTCTACCACATCTGTAAGTTGTGCTTTTATCTTCAATTGGCAACTTCTTTTTAATTTTTTATGTGAAATATGACACTCTGATTCTTTGCGCACAGGAAAATTGAAATGATAAGTTATGAAGATTAATTGCTGCCTCCTTCTTGAAAAACGTGTATGAAGTTCTGGAGGGGAACTTCTAACTCATTGACTCTATCGGCAGTGGACAGCAGTAAAAACACAAGAAATACAATTAAGTTGCAGGTACCAATTTCACTTGTCGACATTTCTGAAAATTCTAATTGATAAATTGATATCTGGCACTAATGCTAAGGGCACTCGGAAGGTAGTTTCTTGATTCGATCATCTGAATTTTTTTCTTTATATTTATTCTCTCCATTTTCTTCATGTAGAAGGAATGCTGGTTATAGAACAAGACAAGATATGAGAAACTCCGGAACTGCAATTACAACCTCGCCGCTATTCCAAATGTGTTAGAAGCGGAAAATATTTAGTGGTATGGCATATTTCTTTGTGTTCTATTTCTTGTCCTTTCCAACATTTTCCAGTACATGAATAAGTTGAACAATAAACTGATTTTCACACCATTTCTTTATTGTTTGACTTTTAGAATCTCTGTGGAAGTGTTCTGGTTGCAACTTTGGTTTCTGCGATACGCATTGGCAGGAGGTTCTGTGGTTAACTTTCTTCCCTCACAATTCTTCAGCAGTTAACCATTTTGGGAATGGAGTCTTTGCCTTGACAGATGTGTTCTCTCACCTCTTTACGAGAATTTGAAATTAATGATTGTCCCCTGTTGAAGGAAAGATGTGGAATAAAAAGGGTGAGGATTGGCCTTTCATTTCTTACATTCCAATTAAGCCCTTATCTACTATAGGGCGAAGAAAAATCTTCCACTGCTTCTAAAAGTTGGTGCTTTCATCTTCAAGAGGAAAATCTTTTTTTTTTTTTTGGTCTGAAATTTTACACTCTTATTATTCTCTACGCACAGGAAATTATACTACAAGTTATGAAGATTAAATGACTGATAATTTAGCCCCCATATTCCATCGGAAATCAGCAAAACTAAAATTTATTCTGTAAGTTTTTTTTTTTTTTCATTATTTGATTTCAATCAACTGATCAACTTTGCAGAGTACTCATTTTCCTTTTATTTTTAATAATTGAGACTTTATTTGCTTTATGATAAAATTTTCAGGAAATTTTTGTGTTCATTTGTTCTTGATAAGTGACATGATAATGGATAAGAAACCAACACAAGATGTCCTGGAAGCAATTTTTTTTTATTGGCTTGACATAATACGCATTTGAAGATCATATTCCACAGAAGAATTTCCACACATCCGATTACAACTTTGGCGTTTGCGGCCAGATGATCCAGGCCAAGATATTTTTGCTTCTTCAAAAACGAGTACAAGTTCTACAGAAGAACTTCTAAGTCATTGATTCTGTGTGCAGTGGACAGCCGTAAATATAGCGTATGGACTCTATTCAATTCCATCTTCAAATTTGGGATACGTGAAAAATGGGATAATGAATCCTATTTTGAAAGACAAGTCGCTTCTTCAATCATTGTCTTTATCTTCGGATCGAGATGATGATGCAAATGTTCAAAGTGAAGAAATAGCTTTCCAAAATCTCCAACCGCATCCTAATCTTAATGAGTTAAAGGTGTATTCGTACAGAGGCACGAGGTTTCCAAGTTGGGTTTCTTCCCTCACAAATCTTGTCAATATTAAGTTACTGTATTGCAGATGTCAGCATCTCCCACCGCTGGATCAAATCCCTTCACTGCAAATGTTAGAGATTTGGGGATTATATGATTTAGAGTACATAGAAATTGAGGGACAAGCAACATCATTCTTTCCATCCCTCAAGGTTCTAAAATTGTGGGATTGTCGTAAGCTGATAGGATGGCGGATGAAGAGGTATGAAGATGACAGGGATGATTCAACCACCATATCATCACCAGACCTACTCCAATTTCCTTGTCTTTCTGAATTCCACTGTAGTGGTTGCCCTAATTTGAGTTTGATCCCTCAGTTTCCATCTCTCGATGAAGATTTAGAATTGAGGAAAGTGAGCGTGCAACTTGTGCAGCAAATATTCACAACATCAATCTCTTCTTCTTCTTCTTCCTCAATCAGTCCTCCTCTCTCTAAATTGAAGAAGCTTCAGATTCAGGAAATTGAGGAACTCAAATCTCTACCTTCAGATGGATTGCAGAATCTCAATTCTCTTCTACAATTAGAGATTTGGTTTTGCCCAAGATTAACTTCTTTACCTCGAGAGATTTGTTCCCTAATATCTTTACGAGAATTGAAAATTGATGATTGTCCCCTATTGAACGAAAGATGCGCAAATAAAAAAAGGCGCAGATTGGCCTTTCATTTCTCACATCCCAAATATTATGGTTGATTCAAAGAGAATTCAAGAGGAGGGACGCTATCTGCTAGAGGACGAAGAAAAAAATCTACAGCTTCTGTAAGTTGATGCTTTTCTCTTCAATTGTTTTATTTAATTTCTTTATCACAACTTATGGGAGAAATTTTACGCACAGGAAATGAAATGATACGAGTTATGAATGTTAGATGCCCGATAATTTAGCCACTCTATTCCATAGGAAATCAGCAATACTAACATTGAGTCTGTAAGTTTTTTTTTTTTTTGGCATTATTCGTTTTCAATAATTTAGCCACTCTATTCCATGCAAAGTATCCTTTTTTTTTTTTTCTTGTAATAGTTGGGAATTTATTTGCGTTATGATAAATTTTGCAGGAAACTTCATTGTGCCTTGTGCTCTTGACAAGTGATATGTATGAATAATGTTGCACCGGACTTTATCTTTAATTCCCACATACACTGGGTCCTCGTGTATGAGGAATCGCATTTCTTTAGATCGCCGAAATTCTGATAAATTGGGAAGTGATGAGCAAATACAAACGATACAAAATTCATTGGTAGGTCATACTTCTATCCATCTTATTCTTTTTGTTATGTAATTCAGTCTTCATCTTCTTTTCATGGATATTAAAATTTAATTTTGATTTACATGCAGAAGTTATTAGATTTCATTTTAGAACTATAACAAGATGTCATGGCAACAATTGCTCATACCCAATTAGGCATCTTCAGATCCTTGTTGGAATTTATCAGGTGAGTTTGAAGTTGTGTATAATTCTGTTACCTAATTGTTCAGGTCCATTTTCTTTATTCTTCTTCTCTTTGCTAATGACATCAATAAATAATGGATTTGTTAAAATTTTGATATATTTGGATGTCTTTTCTATTACTTGCATGCAGAAGCTAGGCACTCAAGTGCTCTGGAGTGAAATTCAGGTGGAGAATCAATTTTGACAGTTGGGTTTTCTTCTTAATCAAACTTCCGGTGCATGCTTTCCTCTTTTACCCCTTACCCTCTTTGAGATCAAATGCCTGTTACAAATTTTCCTGCAACTAAGATTGCAACTGAAAAATAACCAAGGATGATTTTTGTGTCAGACACGTCAATTATTGAGCAATTTGGTGATTTCTTACTGCAGTGCTTCTCACATTCATCTTAAATATTGCAAAGGTATGAAAGAAATTTGAACATTTCCTTTGTTATATTACCATGATACCATTTCTAATTTTCTTTGCAAACATAGTTTCATTTGCATGCTTTTTCTGAAGAATAAAGTATCACATAATAACTATTGTTCCCATCTTTCCCTTCTGCAGAATTCTAACTGTATAAATAACCTGCAGTCACTTATAGACACTGGAAATGGGAGATCAAGGACAGATTATATTCCCATAGCTTCTTGGACCAGAAATATGAGTGATTTGAGAATGTTTTCATCACAAATGGTGCTCTTACCAATTAATTTCACTGCCTATCCTGTCAGTCTTTTAAACTTTATTTTGTTGTGATAGTTTTCTGCGATTACATGCACTTCCTTGAACAATTGGCAATTGCTGCATGAGTTCTTTCAATTATTATGTTTGCAGATCAGATTTGAATGTTCAGTTAACAAACTGAAGCAGAGAAGATATCAAGACAATGACTACAATCTGATAATGTAACATGTTGCTTTGACACAAGCCGTGTATGTAATCTGCTGAAATCAGATATTTCTCAGTAACTCATCATTTCCTTGTGGATTTAACTAGGCAATTGGACTGATGATATGAATCATTTGTCAAGGGGGAAAAGAAGAAGACTTCATACAGTTGTTAATCATTGGTTGTCCCCAATCGAAAGAAAGATGTGGAAATTGGCATTTCATTTCTCACATCCCAAATATTCAATTTGATTGGGAAAGAATTAAATGCACAGGATAATGAAGGACGAGTCAGTGCTTCTTCTCTTCAATTCGCAAATTCAATTTATTTTTTTTTTATCTGAACTTATGTGAGAACATTTTCACTCTCTGATTCTGTTTGCACAGGATGATGTGAAGGATAATTATTCTGAGGCGCTTGAGGTCTCAAGACCTTCTTGCTTTTGTTAGCTTGGAAGGTAACTCTTTACACTGCTTCTCTCTGTATGATTCAAGATGCCATCTTTCTGTACCTCTCTATACTTGTCAAGGATTCAGATGCTTCTCACATCAATTATTAAATTACCTATCTTCATTTATCCACAAATGCTCTCTATATTCTCTGCTGCCTTCATCCTTCTCCTGAATTCCTTTTCTTGGACAATTATAAGTGTATGAATTCAATACCTGTATCATATTTAATTGAAGAAAACTATGGCATAGTCATTGAATTAGAAGTAAGCTGATGTTACATATCAGACCTGCACAATTGCTGAAACAGAGAAATAGGGAGAGAAAGAGATAGAAAGGTACTGGGTGAGGAGAGAATTAGAATGGGTGAGAAGAGAAATAGAAAGGGATGAGATTAGAATTAGAGAAGAAGAGAGAGAGGTATTCTGCAATTGTTAGTGATTCTAGGAATGCCCAATTACAGCCATTCTTCCCCTATTTATGCTAACCGCTACAAAATAACAGAATATTGCCCACCTAAGTCAACTTATCCAGCCCAGCCAACTCATCTAGCTCATCCCATCCCTTAGTCGTAACAGCTGAACAATGTTAGTGATGTTTTTTTGTTTCCTTCCATTGCAGTTATCTAGAGATCATTAGTTAGATATTCTTCACTTTCTGCACTCATTTTATTTTTCTCTTCAGGAATTGGCCTATGCTTTTTGACTTATTAATTCAAAAGTCAACTTCTCTTGAGAATATGGAGGTTCTCAAAAAGGGAGATTCCTGGATGAAAATAGAAAGGTTTATATTCATTCAAGATCTCAGTATTAGTCACTGCAAAAAGTTCAAAAGCTATTGGAGGGTATTGGAGGGTGTCTAACTGTTAGGAGCACTTATGTAGAAGGCAAAGATTTCTTCTGGTAGCAGATGTGTGATAACTTGTCAAAAATGCATAGCTAAACAAACCTCACGACCTATCCTGGTCAGTCATTTAAACTTTATTTTGTTGTGATAGTTTTCTGCAGATTCCACGCACTTCCATGAACAATTGGCAATTGTTTGCGTGAGTTCTCTCTAACAAATTGAAGCGGAGAAGATATCAAGACAATGACTACAATCTGATGATTTAACAGGTTGCTCTAAAACAAGCCATGTATGTAACCTGCTGAAATCAGACATTTCTTAGTAACTCATCATTTCCCTGTGCATTTACCTATTCAATTGGACTGATGACATGAGTCATTTGTCAAAGGTGAAAAGAAGAAGACTGCATACAGTTGTTAATCATTGGTTGTCCCCATTTGCAAGAAAGATGTGGAAATTGGCATTTCATTTCTCACATCCCAAATGTTCAACTTGATTGGGAAAGAAATAAATGCACAGGATAATGAAGTATATTCTTCTCTTCAATTCGCAAATTTGACTTATTTTTTTTTTTCTGAACTTATAGGAGAAATTTTTCACTCTCTGATTCTATTTGCACAGAATAGTGTGAAGGATAAGTATTCCATGCGCCACAAATTTAGCAACTCTATTCCTTGGGAAAAGAGCAATAAACTGGCTCATCAAGAAAGAGGAGTCCCACGGTTACTGGTTTTTAACATCCCTGAAATTCTAATAAATTGGGAAGTGTTGAACAAATGCAAACGGTGCTGAGTGCATTAGCAGGTCATGCTTCTATCCATTGTATTCTTTGGAATAGAGTCTACTTCAAGAAGATTCATACACAGGTACTTGTCCTTCGATCTTGAACTTCTAACTCACTGAGGAACCTTATTTATCTTTCTCATTTCACTAATTTCTCAACTTTGGTTTCTTTTCCAGGGAATTTTGGTGCATATTCAAGTCAATTTGATCATCAGGATCTAGTTTTGCTGGATTTTAAGAATTTTACATGGAATTTCACTTGTCGACTTCTCTGAGAATTCCAAGTAATAAATTGAAATCTGGAACTAGTGCAAAGGAAACTTAGAAGATAGTTTCTTGATTCAATCATCTAATTATTTATTTTTATGTTTATTCTCTCATGTAGAAAGAATGGTGGTTGCAGAACAAAACAAGAAATGAGGAGCTCCAGTGCTACAATTACAACCTGGCTATGCTTTTCCAAATATATTAGATATGTCATATTCTTGGAGTCTTGTTTCTTTTCTTTTTCTTCTTCCTCGATCATTCCTCCTCTCTCTGATTTGAAGAAGCTCTGATTTGGCACATAGAAGAAGTCGAATCTCTACTGCTAGATGAACTGCAGAATCTCACTTCTCTTAATAATTAGAGATTTGGGGATGCCCAAGATCGGCGTCTTTGCCTTGAGCGATGTGTTACCTCACCTCAGTTGGCTATTGGTGTAGAGACAAGAATTGATTGAGAGGAACATGAGGAGAGGAAAATTATGAGCTTTGGGCTATATGAGCAGAGCAGACTTGATCAACTTGACAATCGGAAAGTCAATTGTGGTCCGATTCAGGCTGATTTGTGGACAGCAGATAGAGAACACTTGGATCTACATTCTGTATGGTGAAATTATGCACTTTTCTACATTTTCTCTTATGTTTAATGTCGTTGTTGTTTAGATTAATTTGTGTAGCTGCTATGAGAATTTGGATGAGACATTTGTAATCTTATTTTTACCATAGTGGAGATCTTTGGTGGACGTAAAAGTCCCGTGGTTTTTCCTCTTCAAAGAGGTTTTCCACGTAAAAAATCTTTGCGCTCTTAGTATGATTGATTTTGTTGTGATTAGCATATTTTTTCTTTTGATAACTTTTCATAGTCTATTTATACCTAAAATTTTAAATATGTTACTCAAAAATTTATTTTTATATTAAATTGAACATATAAAAATATTATTAAATCAAGTATGAAAGCATTAATTCAATGTGAACAAAGCAATATTAAATTTTGAAAAACCAAAATTTTAAAAAATATTAAATTTTTAAAAGCTCAATTATTTATTTATTTATTTATTTTTCAATCTACGTTCAAATTAATGAAATTAATATAAACGAGCCAATTTTTAATTGGTTATATATATGTATATATATAATTTAAAATTTTATATGAATTATAAGTCGTTTTAAGTCAAGAAAATTAAATTATTTCAAAATCGTTTTACCTCTATAATTTCATGAAAAAAATAGAATTTTCATTAAAGACATAAGAAAAGTAGCTTCAAGATTGCATAGCTTAAGGCTACTTTTCTTCTCATTGAAGAAAAAAAAAATCATTTTTTAAAAATCACATTATAAATATCTCTATTTATGGATTAGAATTTTTGTTATTATTTTTATTTTTTTTTCCTTATTAATTAAAATTTTCTCCATCTTTAAAGAAAATGGTTGATTTTTATTTTTGTCGTTTATCAATTTTCTCCATCTTTTGTAATTAATATTTTTTAAATAAATATATCACTAAACCAAAGTGAAGGATGCTAAGTATTCTACATATGAAATTATTTAATATCCCTTTTATCCTAATTGGACAAACAATTGATTTGATTTAATTTAATTTTAAAACAAATAGGACTCTTTTTGTAATATTAAAAAAATTATATAAAAAACGTATTAAGTGAACAAGCATTACGATTTTACTAATTGAAAAATTAAATTACAAATCCACACATTAGCAGAATCAAAATCAACGGAAAATTGAATGCCAACAAAAATAATATTAATAATTTATCATTTCAAATTAATAAGAGATATTCCAATTACATTTATAAAAATATACAATTAATATATTATACTTATAAAATATATAATAATTGTAAGTATACCATTCGAAATCAGCAGTACTAACATCGAGTTGTAAGTATCAAATATGCAGAGTATCCATTTCCTTTTTTTTTTTTTTTTCTTCTTTTAATAATTGGGAATTTATTTCCTTTATGATAAATTTTGCGGCGAATTTCTTTGTGCTTTGTGTTCTTGGCAAGTGATATGATAATGGATATGTATGAATAATTGGAACGTGTTGAACAAATTCTGATAAATTGGAAAGTTTTGAGCAGTTCATGCTTCTATCCATTGTATTCTTTACAATAAAATCCGCTGCCAGAAGATTCATACGCAGGTACTCGTCCTTCTCGGTAAAACGTTTAAAAGTTCTACAGCAGAACTTCTAACTCATTGAGGAACCTTATTTATCTCTCTCATCTCACAAATTTCCCAACTCGGTTACCTTTTCCTGGGAACTTTGGTGCATATTCAAGTCGATGTGATCATCAGTGATCTAGTTGTGCTGGATTTTAAGAATTTTGCATAAAATTTCACTTGTCCACATCTCTGAAAATTCCGAGTAATAAATTGAAATCTGGAACTAGTGCAAAGGAAACTTGGAAGGTAGTTTCTCGATTCAATCATCTAATTATACATATTATGTTTATTCTCTCCATTTTCTCTCATGTAGAAAGAATGGTGGTTAAAGAACAAAACAATATATGAGAAGCTCCAGAGTTACAGTTAGGGGAGAGCAGTTTTCGGTTTAAACCGAAAAATCAAACCGAACCGATTAATTCGGTTCAATCGGTTCGGTTTTAAAATTTAATCGGTTCGGTTCGGTTTATAATTTTGATAATTTCGGTTAATCAGTTCGGTTCGGTTATTTTCATAAAAAAATCAAAAAAACCGAACCGAACCGAAATTATTAATATATATAGGAAATAAAAAAAAATCGAATCAAATTGAATCGAACTGAATCGAAATCAAAGAAAACCGAACCGAACCTTAAGATTTTTGAGTTTTGATTTCTAATTTTTTTTGTTTTTATGTTTTTATTATTTAGATTTAATGTTAAAAATATGAAATTTTATAAATTTCGGTTTGATCGGTTTAAAACCGAACCGAACCGATATTTATCGGTTCGATTCGGTTCGGTTTTCTCTTATCAATCGGTTCGGTTCGATTTTTAAAATTTTTTATTTTCGATTTTCGGTTTTGTCGGTTCGGTTCGGAATCGAACCGACCGTTTGCACACCCCTAGTTACAGTCACAATCTTGCTGATTTCCAAATATATTACAAGTAGAAAAATTTAGTGGTATGCCATATGCTTGGAGTTTTGTTTCTTTTCTTTTTCTTCTTTCTCAATCATTTCTCCTCTCTCTGAAATGAAGAAGCTCTTGATTTGCCATATAGAGGAACCCGAATCTTTACTGCTAGATGGACTGCAGGATCTCACTTCTCTTCAATAATTAGAGATTTGGAGGTGCCCAAGAATGACATCTGTGCCTCGAGAGATGTGTTGCTCACCTCTGTTGGCTATTCATGGGTGTAGAGACAAGAATTGTGTGAGACGAACAAAATAGGTGAATAGGTTAAACTCAATACAATTAAATGTCGATAATAGACTTGCGAAGAAGAGAGCAGGTTAAACTCAATAAAAGGCCTCTTGTATCCTGAAAAAAATAGGTGAACAGGAGTGAGCGTTCGACTCAGAGAGTAAAATACTGATTTTAAGTACAATTACTAAAGCTAATGCATTCTAAAGAGTGGAATGCAATACTTTCATAGTTTTTATACAAATTACATAATAAGTAACAAAAAGGTAATTTGAAACACTCACACACCCATATAATATTCAAACAGCATATATATAAGAGCTGATCCCCTATATAGCTCTCTTAATTCAACCTCTGCCAGTGAGTACATCTCAAGCCGGATTTTCAAGTGATGCATGGGCATACTTGAATATATAATAATATTGAAATTATAATTAAAATCAATATTTTACTCACAGACGTAAATCGAGGTCACTGTGATGGCTGGGCGGAGGACGAAGGCTATCCCAGCTCACCTGACAATTACATTACAATTTTTTAATACAATTGACTCAATACAAGTTTAAAAAGAATCAAAGACATCCTAAGTTATGCCAAAAATCCGGCGGAGTTTCTCATATACTTAGAACCTACCCAACCTGTAAAAGGGTTTAAAAGATACTTTTATATCCAAAAGTCTCACAACTACAACTCAATCACATCACATGACCCCTCTTGGACCCATCCAAACAGTCAATAACCATAATTTTAGAAAATTACAATTTAGTCTCTACAACTAATCCTTTTTGCAAAAACTATCCAAATGAGCTCTAAAAATTCTAAAATTTTGCCCCGCAGTCCTTAGCAACATTATAGAGGTAACACAGAAGGAATTATAATTTTCTAGCAACCCACGAATATTTTATGAAATTTTATTCTAAATCCAACACTATAAAATTGAAGAAACTTGGAGTTCGGGTTTACCTATGTCAATTCTGATACTTGAAACACGTCCGAAGAGTCTGAAAATTGTGGGATAGCATATAACTTTGACTCGGTTTCGAAGTGATTCCAGCAGCTTATCTGCTCGGCCCGAAATTGCAAATTTTTGCGACGATCGAATGGCAGATTTTCAACTGTCCATGTACCATTATCCTCCAAAGCCTGTATTTCCTTTCTCATAACCGCTCTCCACCGTTCATCTTTAACTGCTTCTGCATAAGAGCTTGGTTCATGTCCTGTAGTAATGGCTGCCAAAAAACATCGGTGTTGTGCAGAGAATTTATCATAACCCACATAATGTGCTATAGAGTAAGACGTACCTGAGGAATCAGATTGGGAAGGTGAGCATACCGAGGGGCTTGTTTTGGTGGCGTTTGTCACATAATCCTTCAAACGAACACTAGGTTGCTTGGCCCTTTGTCCCCTACCTAGTTGCTCTTCAACAACTTCACCTCTATCCACTCCCTCACTGTTTTCATGGATCAATTCTTCCGTTTTAGGATTCACCTCACTTTCTCTACCCACACTTTCATCGTGCTCCTTTCCCAAGTTGTTCTCTAAACCATCAACTTCATCATCCAACTCCTCAACTCCATTTTTAATGAGTTCATCACCCATTGTTTTCTCATTTGCATATGGAAATTCTGTTTCAGCGAATACCACCTCTCTTGATACAAAGTATTCTTTAGTTTTCAAATCATACAATCTCCATCCCTTCTTTTCAAATGGATACCCAACAAAAACACACCTATAACTTCTGCTACCAAATTTATCTTTATCCCGATTCAGATTATGCGCATAGCACAAACAATCAAAAACCTGAACGTGTTTGTAAGAAGGTACTTTCCCAAAGAGCATCTCATATGGGGTTTTACCATTTAATAACATAGATGGAGTCCTATTAATCAAATACCTGGCTGCAAATACACATTCTCCCCAAAATTCTATGGGTAAATTTGCTTGGAAACGCAAGGCTCTTGCCACATTAAGAATATGGCGATGTTTTCTTTCCACTCGGCCATTTTGTTGAGGTGTTCCTACACAGGAAGTCTGATGCAACATCCCTTGTTCATCAAAATATTCTTTCAAGCACATAAATTCACTTCCGTTATCACTTCTGACAATTTTCACATTTTTTTCAAATTGGCGTTTAACCATCACAACAAATTCTTAAGAACACAAGCTACTTCTTGTTTTCCATTCAGCAAATATATCCAAATAGCACGAGAGTAATCATCAACAATTGTTAAGAAGTAAATTGCTCCACAAGAAGTTGTGACTCTATAAGGTCCCCACAAATCACAATGTATCAATTCAAAATAACCATCAGCTTTATTGTCACTAGAAAAAAAAAATCTCTCTTGTTTGCTTTGCTTTGCTCTAAAACAAACTTCACAAGTTTTATTAGTTTTCCTAACAATGCTACTAGCTTCTGGAATTAACTCTACCATCTTATAAGAAGGATGGCCCATTCTCTTATGCCAAAGCTCAAAAAACCCCACATCAGTTACCTTACAAGCATGTACCGATGTCACTCCCTTGAGAAAGTACAGCCCCTCGCGTTGCTCACCCGCTCAAATCAGGTTCCTCGAATTTAGGTCTTGTATAGCACAAATTTTGTTAGTGAGTTGAATAACCAAATTTGAATCATTAAGTAGTTGTGATACAGAGATCAGATTGCAATTCAAATTTGGCATATAAAAGACTCGTTGCAATTTCAAGTCTCCTCCAAGCAACACAGTTCCTTCTTTCATCGCCAAGGTCTTTTCTCCATTAGGTAACCCGATTGAGCATGGCACAATGTCACGCAATTCACTCAAAAATGCCAATGTTCCTGTCATATGATGGGAAGCTCCTGTGTCAATAATCCAAGGAAATATCCTCTGCGTACCTGTCAGCCTCTCATTGCCACCATTCTGATAAGAATTCAACATGCCCAACAAAGCAGCCCACTGCTCTTTATTTAATCCACTAAGACCCTTTCGATCTGAATCTGTCACAATTCCACGCCCACCATCAACTCCAGTTGCTTGTGTGGCGTTGGCACGAGCAACTCCTCCCTTGCTACGTCCTGCTCCATTGCCACGCTTTTGACCACCTCATCGTCCAGCAGAAGTTTCACGTGGTCTATTACCCCACCATTCTGGATAACCTATCAGCTGGAAACAACTTTCAGCATCATGTCCCTCTCGGTTGCAATTAGAACAAATTGAGGATTTGTCTTTATCCCCCCCTGAATTTCGGCTTCTTGCTTGAATTGCAAAACTCATAGGATTGCCTCTTTCTTCCTTGGTTAGTGTCATAGTTCGCACCCGCTCTTGCTGAACAACCATAGCATAGGCACGATTCAAATTGGGCAAGGGTTCAGTGCTCAAAATATTAGAGCGCACTGTTCCGTATCCTTCTTCATCCAAGCCCATCAAAAACTGATGAACTCTCTCTTCTTCACGCTTTCTTTCCAATTCAATGGTAAGATTGCATCTGCAGCCTGCACAGATACACACTGGTATCTGATTATAGTTGTTTATTTCATCCCATAACGTTTTGAGTCTTCCGAAATAAGACACGATCGGTTGACCTTCCTGCTTATAATTCGTCAGATCCGATCTCAGTTGCTGCATTCGTGGACCATTCCCAATCGAGAACCTCTGTTTAATATCCTCCCACAGATCCTTTACGTTCTCCATGTGAGAGATGGTTGAGCGAAGTGTCGGTTCAATGGTGTTAAACACCCAAGAAACCAGCATAGAGTTAACCGTCCACCAATCTTCGAGTTCCAGTGAGTCATCTGCTGGTTGCTTAACAGATCCATCAATAAAACCATATTTCTTTTTGGCCCGCAATGTAGTCCGTATAGCTCGTGCCCATTCTTCGTAATTCTCGCCCTTCAACTAAACTTGGGTAATCAAGTTACCTGGGTTGTCATTCGAATTCAATGTGTAAGAACTAGAAGTTTTCTTTCCTGATCCAGAACTCTCATTTTTCTTTTCATCAGCCATGGCTCTGATACCATGTAAAAGAACTAAGAAATTTTGGAATAAGAATTCTGATCTTTATTGCCCCAGAAATCAAAGATATATATAAAAAATTACAGCTAACAAAAATAGGTTTCTAATCAAGCTAAACTACCAAAATTGTATCAGAATCATACAACAAAAGGTAAGAATAGATATATACACAAAAATTCCTAAACAAATGCCCTAAATAAATGCAAAATAAGTGGCAGCTAACAGCTGCCTTTCCAATACATATGTATAGTTGTGTATTTAAATATGTTTGATGGGCATGGAGCTTAAATGGTTTTATGGTTTCTTTTAGCTGTAAAATTTAGGGGAAATTCTATAGGTTAGGGACGGGTGTGTCACAAGCTATACTGCAAGATGTTTTATGCAGGTTTCTGTGGGCAGAGTGGACTTGTTATCCCTATGGATGAGCTTTTGCCAGGTATTAATTTTGTTATTAGTTTTTGTGTATATTTATCATCAGATAAGTAATTAGGTTACTATGTGCTACACTAAAACCTTACAAACCATGATTTCGGCTAATTAACAAAAATCAAATATGAAAATCAGATGTGAATATCTAAGCAAATTCTCAATTGCCTCTTCTGTAGAATGCTAACCCTATATGTTCACTGGACATGGGATACTCCCGAAGTTTCTTGGACCAATAATACGAGTTATTTGAGAATGTTTTCCTCAACTGTCTGCTCAATTCCACATTCAACCACCCTTCTGCCTATGAGAGAGATTTACATGGATGGAAAATTTCTAATCAAAGTTTCTTGTTGTCTCAAAGACCTATAGAGGAGCCTCTCAAATTGCAGGCATTTCTCATCAAGCAAATCTAATTTAACAAAATGATCCACACCCCTCAAATGTCAACACTTCAATAGTTGTTCCACCAAGTGGATGCTCTTGTTGATGGCAGATCCACAACCAGTTCCCAATCTTTAAGTTTGTCAAGATTTTTGTGTTGTAATTATAACTATTTGATTATGTAATGTTTTTCAGGCAGTTGTTGAGATTGTGGCCACAGATATTATCCCTTCACATGTTTTCTATAATAATCAAACAGAATTAAGCTTCATTCTCTTCTCTGTTTGCCCTATTTACTAATATTGGAACTTCATAATTACAAGCCATGTGTATTTTTGCCTTAATAATTACTATAACCATTTTTTTTTTCATCTTCTCTTCTCTGGCTAATGAAAAGCCTTTGAATTACCAGCCAAGGTTGAATTGACCTACTATAAAATTTTTAATTTGGTCCAATTTTTTTTTTAATATACTTTATAATAATTTTTTAATTATAAAAAATATTAATAATCTTTTTAATTTTTAAAATAATAAATTATTTTTTATTATTAATAACAATTTAGTGCATTTCCTATGTTTTGTTAAAAAAATTGTTCTTAAAATTTAAAAATAAATAATGATTTTTCACAAATAAATATGGCCCAACTCTTCTTTTAAAAAATTTACTTCCAAATAAGAGTCATCAATGTGCACATCATTTTAAAAAGGATATAAGTTCAAATCAACTACTAATAGTTTTAAAAATGACACCATAGTTTCATTTGGAGGGAGATTCGATTTCAGACTTTCAACCTCGATAGCACGACCTAACAGTTTCCTCTCATCTTTTTCTTCTCGGGAAGCTCCCTTTCCATTTGAGAGGGACGAGTCCAGAGCTTTTAGTGGCCTTGGAGTAGGAAATTGGGAGAAGCAGCTGGTGGAGGAAATAGAATGAATTTTGAATTTCGCTTGATTGGGTTTTTGAGTTTGTAAGTCTCTCCCTTACTGATTTGTTTTATTTCTGGGTTTATTGCCTTAGCTATAATAGGTGATTTCTTGTTTTATGGAGTTTCTGAATTTCTAAATTTATGGATTTCAGAGATTTTGTGGGTTTAGGGTTGAATTTTGATTTTGTAGTTTTTGGATTTTAAACAGAAATCACCAACTGCAGCTATGGTGTTCCAAATTCAAATAAAACTAGTTATTTTTTTGCACATTGGGTGGCTTATTTATTTTTTATTTTAATATATAATTTAGTATTTATTTTTATAAAATTTTATATTTTAAAATTATAATATAAAATTTAATCCTAATATAAAATTTAATCAATAATAAAATTTTTAGTTAATTATATTAAATACAATTAAAATTTTTATTAAAATTTTGATTAATTAGAAATAGTTTGTCCAAAATAAAATCTTATATATTAGGATAATATTTAAGAAGAAATAATAATAATAATAATAATAATAATAATAATAATAATAATAATTAAGTGTTAAATAATTTCTTAATTTATGATCTATATTTTATTCTTCTCTCTTTAAAAGAAAAAGAAAAAGAAAAATTTAAATTTTATAATTACATATAATAAATTAAATTTAAAATAATCAATATTTAAAATAAGCGGATATTATTTAACAAATCGTTAAATTATGTAGATTAAAAAATATAATATATGATAAACTTTTAAATATATTAATAAATCAAAAGACTTAATTTTATGAGATCAATTTTATAATATATATATTTCTCTGATTTCTGTTTGAATTTATTTGCAGCCATGGTTTTCTGGGTGTTCATCAATATTTATTTTTATTTTAATTAAAAATAATAAATAATTTTAAAAAATAAAAAATAATAATTTAATTATTAAAAATATAATATTTTACTAAATTAAGACTAAGATGAGTTTGTAAAAAATTAAAATTAGACTAAGGTTATAGTAAATCCTACATTCTTCATAAAAGCCCATGATTAATTAATTCTTTATAAAGCAAAGAAGCTACATTTCTTTAGCAATCAAAGTAGTCATTTCACTGCTAAAGTCCAAACATTCATATTAAAGGATTTGCATCTTTTATTCTTTCCATTGCTTTCTATCAGAAACAAAGAATAAAGCATAAAAGCTCGTTTCTAGCCATATAACTAGCCATAGGAGACATAGTCTTGCTACGCAAAAACTGATTCGAGATTAATGGGGGAAATGCTCCGTAAGCACAAAGAAAGGAATTTATTGTTTGAATAGAAATGAAATAAAGGCATTTAGATCTTAATTAAAGTATGTAATATGCCCTTTCATTTGATGACTTGTTTACTCAAGGCATAGATTCTACATGTAATGCACAAGCATTTTCATGGAAAGTCTTATAAATAATTGGCCGTTTTCCTTCTCCCATCACTTCACAACAACATTTCCTCCTTTAAAATCAATTCAATTCCAGAGTGCTTCCTAATACCCTTTTCCAAAAATGGCCCAAGATGTTCTCTTCAATGTTGCTGGAGAAATCATTAAGAAATTGGGTTCTGTAGCTCTCCAAGAGATTGGCCTGTGATGGGGTCTCAAGGAAGAGCTTCAGAAACTCAAGAACACAACAACCACAATCCAGGCTGTGCTTCTCGATGCAGAGGAGAAGTCTGCTCAAAACAATCAAGTCAAAGATTGGCTGGGCCAGCTGAAAGAGGTGGTCTATGACGCAGATGATTTGCTCGACGACTTCTCCACTGAAGCTTTGCGCCAGCAAGTCATGGGTGGAAACAAATTGAAAAAGGAGGTATGGCTTTTCTTTTCAGCTTCCAATCCAATAGTTTGTGGTATTAAGATGGGTCATAAGATTAAGGCAATAAGGGAAAGACTAGATGATATTGCAAAAGATAGGCATGCGTTCCACTTTGTAGAGCATAGTACAGAAAAACCATTCACAGCTAGAGAAAGAGACCAAACTATTTCATTTGTAGCTGAGGAAGAAGTCATTGGGAGGGATGATGATAAGAAGAAAATTCTAGAACTTCTATTTGACTCCAACACTGAAGATAATGTTTCAGTGATTCCAATTGTTGGAATTGGAGGATTAGGGAAAACCACATTGGCTCAATTGGTTTATAGTGATAAGAATGTTACAGATAAATTTGAGTTGAAAATGTGGGTTTGTGTATTCTTTGATGTAAAAGTAATTGTGGGAAAGGTTATAAAATCTTTGACTCATAAGGAACCAGGAAACCTTGAGTTGGATCAATTGCAAAGTGATCTAAGAGAAAGAATTGAAGGAAAGAAATATTTGTTATTGTTGGATGATGTTTGGAATGAAGATCTTCAAAAATGGACTGATTTAAAGGCATTATTGACGTGTGGTGCAAGAGGAAGTAGGATCTTAGTGACCACTTGTTCCGAAAAGGTTGCAGGAATAACTAGTGGCAAAAAGACACATTATTCTCTAAAGGGCTTAGATCTAGATAAGTCTTGGTCTTTGTTTAAGAAAATAGTGTTCGAGGGGAAAGAGCCAGAGAGTCCAAATGTGAAAGAAATCGGAGAGCGGATTATAAAGAAATGTGTTGGAGTTCCCCTTGCAATAAAGACAATTGCAGGTCTTTTATACTTTAGAGATCTAGAAAGAGAATGGTTGCCTTTTTTAGAAAATGATCTTTCAAAAATAGCTCAAAATGAAAATGTCATTTTAAATACACTTAAATTGAGCTATGATCATCTCTCATCACATTTGAAGCATTGTTTTGCGTATTGTGCATTATTTCCCAAAGATTATGTGATTAATGTGAAAAAATTGATTCATCTTTGGGCTGCCCAAGGGTTCATTGAGTCATCAAGTTCAAGTTTATGTGATGAAGACATTGGGCTACAGTATTTTACAGAATTGTGGTGGAGGTCATTTTTCCAAGAAGTGAAGAGGGATGAATTAGGCAATGTAAAAAGTTGCAAAATGCATGATTTGATGCATGAACTTGCAACTTCAGTTGCTGGGAAGGGCATTTGCATAATAAATTCTGAAGAAAAAAGTGTGGATGAAAATGTCCGTCACGTGTCATTTGACTTCCGGTTATATTCATCCCAACAAATTCCTGCTGGATTAAGCA
The DNA here is from genome assembly GCF_030052815.1 of Hevea brasiliensis. NCBI lineage: Eukaryota > Viridiplantae > Streptophyta > Magnoliopsida > Malpighiales > Euphorbiaceae > Hevea > Hevea brasiliensis. Next base: position 5,779,902 of record NC_079506.1, on the reverse strand, counting down.
ATGCACTAAAATTGAGAACGTTTTTTTGGCCATGCACAATGATTGAAAAAGTGTCCAATTCCATAAATAAACTAAAACATCTGAGATATCTTGATGTTTCTGGTAATGTGAAAATCTTAGCACTTCCAAATTCTATTATGAATCTACAAAATTTACAAGTGCTAAATGTCTCCGATTGCAGTAGGCTGAAGGAGCTGCCTAAAGATATTAAAAAACTGATTAATCTTAGGCATTTGTATTGTGATGGTTGTTGGGATTTGACCCATATGCCACGTGGGCTTGGGCAATTGACTTCACTTCGAACGTTGACATGGTTTGTAGTGGCAAAAGATAATTCAGTGGCAAAGAATGTTGGAGGATTAAATGAATTGAATAGCCTCAACAATTTGAGAGGAAGTCTTGCAATTTTTAATTTGGGATATGTGAAAAATGGGATAATAAATCCTATTTTGAAAGACAAGTCGCTTCTTCAATCATTGTCTTTATCTTCGGATCGAGATGATGATGCAAATGTTCAAAGTGAAGAAATGGCATTCCAAAATCTCCAACCGCATCCTAACCTTAAAGAGTTAGTAGTGTCTTCGTACAGAGGCAGGAGGCTTCCGAGTTGGGTTTCTTCCCTCCCAAATCTTGTCAATACTCTGTTACAGTTTTGCAGATGTCAGCATCTCCCACCACTGCATCAAATCCCTTCTCTTCAACGGTTAGAGATTTGGGGATTAAATGATTTAGAATACATAGAAATTGATGGACAAGCAACATCATTCTTTCCATCCCTCAAGTTTCTAAAATTGTGGTATTGTCGTAAGCTGATAGGATGGCGGATGAAGAGGTATGAAGATGACAGTGATGATTCAATGTAAAAGAACTAAGAAATTTTGGAATAAGAATTCTGATATTTATTGCTCCAGAAATTAAAGATATATATAAAAAATTACAATTAACAAATAGGTTCCTAATCAAGCTAAACTACCAAAATTGTATCAGAATCATACAACAAAAGGTAAGAACAGATATGTACACAAAAATTCCTAAACAAATGCCCTAAATAAATGCAAAATAAGTGGCAGCTAACAGCTGCCTTTCCAATACCCCCCTCAAGTTGGAGCATGGAGATCTCGAATGCCCAACTTGCGAAGAAGAAAGTCAAACTGATCCTTTCCCAACGCCTTTGTGAAGATATCCGCAGGTTGCATTGAACTACGTACATAATCTGTTCGAATGTTACCATTCAATATCTCATCACGGATAAAATGACAGTCCACTTCAATATGCTTGGTACGTTCATGATAGACAGGATTAGCAGCTATATGCAGAGCTGCCTGACTATCACAATACAAATTCATAGGTTCAGTATGCGCCACACCAAGAGAATTCAATAATCCTTTCAACCATTTAAGTTTACAAGTTGTAGTACTCATTGATCGATATTCAGCTTCAGCAGATGAGCGAGACACTGTCTGTTGCTTTTTAGTCTTCCACGAGATAGGGGATTCACCCAAAAGAACAAAATAACCGGTCAAAGACCGTCTCGTCAAAGGACAGCTAGCCCAATCAGAATCACAGTAAGCAGACAATTTGAGATCACAATTGGCATGCAGTAGTATACCCTGACCTGGATTTCCTTTCAAATAATGCACAACTTTAACAGCTGCCTCCCAATGATATTTTTCCAGAAATCAATCTTCTTCAAATACAATAGCTATTATTTATATAGTTACCAGCTCTTTCCATGAATGTTCATGCCAATTACAACCTTCTTTGCAAATTTCAATTTTTCAATTAACTACCACAGGCCATCCTAACTATTATATTTCTTTCACATACAATCGCAGTCCCTTATTCTCCTTATTAATCATAACAGAGTACTAGTCAAACTCAATTCTATAAATCTATGGGTATCCAAGTCTCTGTTTGGTTACTTTTGTTTTTAATGCTTTTTAGTGTTTTAATTAACACATGAACTCTTGCCTTCTAGTAATCTTGACTTTGATCTTTGGATGAAATCTTGCATGAGGAATAATGCTAGTGATGTTATTTTGTTTCCTTCCATTACAGTTATCTAGAGATTATTAGTTAGATATTCTTCGCTTTCTGCACTCATTTGCGTTTTTCTCTTCAGGACTTGGCCTATGTTTTCTGACTTGTTACTTCAAAAGTCAACTTCTATTGAGAATATGGAGGTTGCTAAATAATTAAAGTTGAAAGGTTTAAATTCATTCTAAGATCTCAATTTTAGTCACTGCAAAGAGTTCAAAAGCTATAAGGTGTTTAACTGTCAGGAGCAATTTTGTTTGAGGCAAAGATTTCTTCGGGAAGCAGATGTGTGAAAATTTGTCAAAAATGCAGGCTAAACAAACCTCACTGCTTATCGTGGTCAGTCATTTAAACTTTATTGTATTGTGATAGTTATCTGCAGATTCCATGCACTGCCAAGAACAATTGGCAATTGTTGCATGACATCTCTCATTTATTATGTTTGCAGGACAGATTTGAATGTTCAGTTAACAAACTGAAGCAGATAAGATATCAAGACAGTGACTACAGATAATGGTGTAACAAGTTGCTTTGACACAAGCCATGTATGCAACCTGCTGAAATCAGACATTTCTCAGTAACTTATCTTTCTCCTGTTGATTTTCCTAGTCAATTGGACTGATGACACGAGTCATTTGTCGAGGGGGAAAAGAGAAGACTGCATATAGTTGTTAATCATTGGTTGTTGATATACTTATTTTATGTAGGCATTTTAAGGTATTTTTGTATCCATTTTTCCCTTTAACTTTATGTTCTATAGCATTTTTAACCTTTATTTTAGTTAAATTGTTAGTTTAGTATTTCATATTTGATTTTTTGAAATTCTTTTTTAATAGGTTTTAAATGATTTAAAGATAAAAAAGTGCAAGCGGAGATAATTCAATGTGATTTGAAAGCCTAAAATGGTGAAAAAGCTAAAGAAATTCTGCTTGGAGAATTAGAGACAAATTTTATTGAGTTCTTACATTGGGTATTGTTACATGTCATGTGCAGCAAGGAGAAACTTATTGGAGAGGCAGAGATTTTCAAACAAACTAACTTAAAGTGCAGCAAAGAGAATTTTTAAAGAGAGTGATTTTCAAACGAAATAACATGCCCCATGTTGTTGGGTAGTATTATTTTAGCAAACTGAAAAAATATTAGTTCTTTGCCAGACATGGGGCCTGTCGAAATCTAACATTGGGTCATATTGTTTGGTGAAACTTTAGCATTGACTACGATTTTTTTTAATACCTCACCACTTCTTGTACCTTTTTATCTTTCTTCTTATTAGATTTTTCTAGAATAATTTTTTGACATGTATATATATCATCTTATTCTCCTCCTTTCCAAAATAAGCCATATGAAATAAATAAATAAATAAATAAGGAGCAAGGGAGAGAAAAAGACTATGAGAAAGAGAAGAAGAGAAATACACCATTGCTGGATTTTCTCGTACAAAAATAACATTATAGTTGCAGATTTTTTGAGTTTTGAGACTTTCTTCATATGAGTTTTTCTATTCTTAGCTCAATTTCTTGTTCCTTTTGTTTATTTTGATAGTTTCCATTATAAATATTATTATGAGTGAGCAGATTTTTTAAGATTTCAAAGTTAAGTTATAATATTTTGAATTAATTTTTAGATTTAGATGGATTTTATTCAATTTATAATATTTATAAGTTTTGATTCATTCCTTATGTATTTTATTGACTTACCTAATGTTAGATCCTATTAGGTATAGTTTTTATTTGATTGAATGATCAGGTGGTAAAAATTATTAATTAAAATTTAAAATTTTGAACTTAATCACCTAAATTTAAAGATAAACTATGGATTAAGAGCATTTATTGGTTGATTAAAAAGTTTCATGGATTTATTCAATAAAAAGAAGACTGCATATAGTTGTTGATCCTTGGTTGTCCCCAATTGAAAGATATATTAGAACCTTGCTGCTTTTCCAAATATATTAGAAGAAGAAATATTTAGTGGTATGCCATATTCTTAGATTTTTGTTTCCTTTATCGTTCCTCCTCTCTAATTTAAAATTTTATATAAATTAATAAGAATTATAAATCTGTTCAAATTAAGCGAATTTAAATTACTTTATAATCTTTTTACCTCTACAATTTGATGAAAAAAAAAAAAGAATTTTCATTGAAGTCATAAGAAAAATAGCTTCGAGATTGTATAGCTAAAGGCTAATTTTCTTCTTATTAAAGAAAAAAAAAATCATTTTTTTTAATTAATCAAGTAAAAAATGAATAAATAAATCATTTTTTTTTTCAGTATATATTGGACTAGTAATTAATCAATTGATGATCTTTTGATTCAGTAAACAGAAATTTTTAGATAATGAATAAATAAATCATATATATTAACAAAATTTAAAAAGGAAAAAAAAATCTTAGAAAAAATAATATCTTGTATTATTTACATAAAAAATTAATAACAATTCTTCGTGATTTTAATTAATGTCATTTGTTGATTAACTATGAATGTGTATGTGCTCAGATATAGAGAAGACTTACTCAATTTTCTCTATTTTTAAAGAAAAAGATCAATTTTTTTTTTAATTTATAATTTTTCTTCGTCTTTATTTATTATGTAATTAATATTTTTTTAAATAAATATATGTGGAAGCATTAAACCAATGCGAAGGATGGTAGGTTTTCTACATGTGAAATTATTTAAATTTAAAATTTTTAGTAATTATTTTTTCATTATTCACATAATTATTTATTTGCCACTTGTGGATGGATTAAACGATATATGAAATGAATGGTTCTACCTTTTATTTGACAAAAAAAATATGAATTTATTATAATTAACATTTTTGGTATAATTTTTTTAATAATTAATTATTTATTTGAGGTTTGACAAATAAAAATAAATACAAATAAAATATTATATAATTCTTTAATTTTAAAAACTATTTAAGCTTAATAAAAACAAAAAATACTCTTTCCTTGTTATTATATTTTGTGTTTGATCTTTATATAATGGATAAATTTAGAAAAAGCAACTTAATCTTTCGAATATGTAAATTTCATACTCGCTATGTATATCAATTGCAATTAAATTCTTTTAATCTTTCATCAAACTCAACTAAACTCCATTATCTTTTTTAGAGAAAAGATTTCATATAATCTTTATGTGAGCACAAGCTGCAATTAATTTAAAGAATCCCAACATTTATATTTTCATATTAAAATATATAGTTAGTATTAGAAACCTATATTTACTAATATATTTTCATAACAATTGAAAATAAATATATAGCAAGAAAAAGCCAAATCAAATTGATTTAAGCCATTTTAGTGAAAGTAATTTCAAACTCAATATTATAAACCGACACCAAAAATCATCCACACTCAATATTATCCATATATATATATATATATAATCTTATCTTCATTATTATCTTTTCTTTTCATTATTAAGGTCTTTAATTAATTTTTTGGCATTCACACTAACCCTTTCTATTTTTTTTTTCAACTTTCTTTCACATCATCACCATTAATTCACATATACCTTTCGTCATTGTCCCACTATTAATTTGACTAATTTTATTGAATTTTTCTTTTTTTTTATATTTATTATTAAATATTAAAAATTTACATAAAAATTATAAGTTTTCGAAGATAATCAATTGGTGTCAATTGCCACTTGAATACTATTATAAAATATTAAAAATAATTAAAAGACTAATGAATAGTAAAAATGAATGATAAGAATCTATATATCTGTACAAAAGAAGATGTATAAAAGCTGAAACAAAGAAAAAATATTTCATATTTTCAAGAATTTTTCTTTAATTAGTTATTTTTTTTATAAAATATTACCCATTATAAAGAATAATTGAGAATATCATTTAATAAAAATTAATTTTTTATCCTTTAAATGGTAAAATATTGAATTATATTATATTAAATTATATTTTTGTATCTATTAAAAAAATATTTTTATTAAAATATTAATTATATAATCTATAAATATAATTCTAATAATTATTTTCATGTAGAGCAATAATTCAGCTAGTGAACATTGTTGGTCTCAATTGAGAAATACAATTATTACTTGGTTGTTAAGGGGGTAGTAGGTGTATGGTGGGGCTTATCATTTGTTCTCTTTTCTTATGATTTAATTTTAAACTGTGTATTGACTAATTAAAGTGAATTTCATATAAATGTTAGGTATATGAAAGTGACTAATGGAGTTGAGACAAAGGAGAATGAGAAGAAGCAGGCACGGAGGGAGTAGAAAACAATGCTTTGATAAACAGAAGAATGGTGCTGCGCAGAAAGAAAATTTGATGAATAGATGGAGGAAGAGAGAGGAATTTACCGACAAACATAAAGACAAAATAATGGCCTTAAAGTTTTTCCTGTTCTCTTTAACAAATCTGCTTTAGCTTAAAGTTGATAAAGAAACTGCTCTTAGGAGAAAAAAGACTTGCATAATGAAAAAAAAAGGGGCTCATCATCCCAATATTGAATTTTCTCACACAATAAACAAATTGATTAGTAATTATTTTTTATTAGATCAAGTCAATTTAAATGTATCATATTCAAATTAGATCATACATGTCACGACCCAACCTATGGGCCGGACCGGCACTAGGACCAGGGCCAGCTTAAAGCCCCCAAGGCCCGTAGTAAGCCTAACTGTTCCTTAAATCCATAACCAGGCCCACAATTTAGGCCCAATATACATATAAGATAATTTAAATTAAACTGTTATAATTATATTTCGGGCCAACTTAGCCCAGAAATTATCAGAAACAAAAATTAGAGGAGCCCAGCTCAACCCTGTTACCTCATTTATAACCATTTAAAACTCATAAAATTTTTTCTTTTCATTTATTAATACGAAAACTTGAATTCATACAGTCCCTGTCAGGCTTAATACTACTACTAGCACATGCGGAGTCCTAAATTACAAATTTAGAGAATAATAATACAATTAAATAATCGACGTTAAACCTGCGAGGAAGAAAACAGGTTGCTCTGTAAAATAACTCCTCCTGTGGCCTGGAAAAATATTGAACAGGAGTGAGCGTTCGACTCAAAGAGTAAAATATCAATTTTAACTATAATCTCTATAACTATCTAAAACTAATGCACCCTGTAGAGTGAAATGCAACATCAACAATATTTTCACATCATAACATCAAAAAGGTAATTTGGAGCACTCACGCACCCTGTAACATCAATCATAATATATGGGAGCTGATCCCCTATACAGCCCTCTTAAATCCAACCTGGTGCCAGCGAAGAACTCAAGCCGGACTTTCGCTTAATAAACCAAATCGGGGGTCCCAGTGAAGAACTCAAGCCGTGACTACCCCCTGAAGGATCGGGTCCCAGCGAAGAACTCAAGCCGTGACTACCCGTCCTGTCCATAGTCCACACCACATCACACGCACGCCAACGCACGCACACTGCTCCAAATTACCACAACAACATCCATGGCACGCTAACAGTTATGAATGTAACATAAATCGTGCCTAGAGTTTAACTACATAGATATATGCGTATAAGTGATGCATGGGCATGCTTGAACATATAATAATATCGAAATTACAATTAAAATTAATATTTTACTCACAGTACACCGATGACTATTGTGGCTGCTGAATGCAGAAAATAGCTGACCTCGATCACCTAATAATTAAGTTATAAATTTATTAGTACTAAGTTAAGATAAAACTCTAAAGAGGCAATAGACAGCCTAATTCATGCCGGAAATCCGGCAGAGTTTCCCCTATACCTAGGACCTACCCAACCTGCAAAAAGGCTCAAATAACACTTCTAAATTCTCAATTTCCACAATCACATCTCATCAATATCACATGGCCCCTCCTGGGCCCTCCAAATCAGACAATACTCAAAATCTTAAAAATTACGTTTTAGTCCCTATAATTGACATTTTTCAAAAATCCACTCAAACAAGCTCTAAAAATTCTAAAATTTTGCCCCGCGGTCCTTAATAATATTATAAGACTATTGCAAAAGGAATTATAATTTTTTTAATCATCCACGAATATTTTATGAATTTTATTCTAAATCGATATTAGCCGAAAATGAGCAACTTGGAGTTCGGGTTTACCTATGCCAATTCTGACACCTGGAACGCGTCCAGAACGTCTAAAAATGCTAGGATTGACTGTAATATTGACCACGTTCTGAGACGTGCCGTCGGGCAGCTGGATCTGGCTGAAAATGCAGTCCCGACGCCGATGAGCTATCCTCGATCCGATAGCACCTAAATAAAGTCCAAATTTTGTTAATAATTATCACAAAATTATTTTTAAATTTTGGGAATCGAAAAAGTTCGAAAATCTCACAAAGCGATCTGGACCGTCCGATTATCACCTTTTTCAAACGGTGTCCGATCGGAGCGGGACCAGTCCTATCTCGAAGATCTCGTCGTCCTGAGTCCATCGGTGGCCTCGGATTTTTGATCCGACGGTCGGATCACCGGAAAAGTGGCCGGAAAGCCACTGCCGTCACTTTCTCTCTCCTCTTTCTCTCTCTTCGAAACTCGCCGAAAACTCTACCATTCCGGGCATGGCTGGTTGGAAAATGGAGCTGGGTTCGTGGGGGGGTTGGTGGCACCTTGGATCGCCGACGTTGGTGGCCGAAAACGGCCGGAAAACGGCCCGCTTCTCTCTCTCTCTCTCTTCTTTCTTTCCTTCCCTTTCTTCTCTCTCTTTCTCTTCCTCCCTGCCGCCTGCTGCCGTGGCTGTCGCCGCCTGACACCGTCCTGAGGTGGGGGAGTGCCACCGGTGCCTCGCCGGCGCTGGTGCTGGTCGGAAGCGAGAGGGAGAAGGTGAGGGGGAGAAGGTGACGCGAGGGAGAGGGTGAGGGGCAGTTGCGTTTTAAGTTTTAAGTTTTAAGTTTTTTTTTTTTTTTTTTTTTCTCTGTTTCTGGGTTGTTACAATACAAATTAGCCCTTAATTATGTGGGTCATTTGAATTTAAGTTATTTCAAATTTTGAGTTCATTCAAACATAATTATGGATTTGACAAAAAATTTAAACTATCATAGCTACCTCATTCTATATATATCCTTTAGAAACAGATCAGCCTGTTCTTATTGATAAATTGAGTTTTATCTCCTTTTTGTGAGGATTTGGTATTTCCTCAATTTGTTCCTTCCTCCATTGCAAGGATCTTTTTTTTTTTCTTTCTTTTTTTTTCTTTTTTTTATCTAGATGTTTTATTTTGTTATTTGGGTAAAAGTGCAATAACAGAAAATACAGTTTTTCTCTTCATGATGATATTAAAATTTAATAATTTCTAAATTGGGTCCATAGAAAAATTATGAAGTTAAACAGTAGTAAATTACCATTAAGTGGAGTATGCTTTCTATCGAATGGCTAAATCAAATACTCCTTCTTTTATTTTTTTTTTTAAAAAAAGGAAAAACTATTCTAGTCTAGAATGAAAACTTAATTTTTATAAAGGCCTTGCAATTGGTCTGTTCAATTTTGAATTGAATAGAATTTAAATAACTAAAAAATTGAAGTAAAAATCAAATACAAAAAAAAAAAATTACACACATTTTAAATATAAAGTCAATTTCAAAAATTCTCTCCCTTTCATCTTTTCTTCATCTCTCTTCTTCTTTCTTTAGTCCCCTTAGCTTCTCTTTGGGTGGTTATCAATGAGTTTCTTACCAATGACTCTCCCTCCCCTTTTTTTTTTTGTATTTTCTTCAAATAATTCTTAGATTTGGATTCATTTAAAATGGATTTTGGGTTTATTCCTCTGATCTATGCATATTGATAGATCTAGAGTGTTTAGTTCCCTTTGATGAGGTTTTATTGGTGTTTTGACTTCTTTCATGGAGGTGTCTCTCTTTAGTTCTCTTTGCTGTAGAGCCTTTCTAAGTTTTTTTTTTTTATTGTGTTATTTTATTAGATGGTGATGCATTCATTTTATATAGACATTTATGACATGTTTGACATTTTTTCTGCCCCTTAAATAGCTATTTTATATACATTTTCCTATGCTTTTCATTCATTTACATTCTTTCTATAATTTTACATTTAATGGTTAATTTCTTACCTTCATCCATTTACAAGCTTTAGAGGTCATGGATATGAGTGGGGAAGAGAAGCATGTTGAATTAGAGGTCAAATTGCTTGTTGAAGAAAAGAGGAAAACGTTAAATTATAAGAAAAAGCAGGAAGTTGCACAATCAGTTGTGCGGCCCCATGTCTCAGGCCGTGGAACCCCAGCTTTTAAATTACACAGTAGGTGCTTCCTGTGCACAGCCGTGCAATCTTGAAAACAAGAGCCCAAGTGAGACACAAAGTTACATGAGTCAGGCTCATGTAAATTAAAGGAAATTTGCACGAGCAATGCAAATCTCTCTTATGCTTACTCAACCAACCCGTTTTGCCTTTCCTCTCTAGACCTAAAGTACTGTTTTAGCCTATATTAGGGCTTCTTTTCTGTCAAATATTATTAGGCAAATCAAATTAAAAACAGAGGTTGAGTTGAATTGAATCGATTCCATTCAATTCAATTTGATTTATTGATTTGAACCTATTTTGTTAGACTTTTTTAATTTGTTATATTTTATATTCTTATCCTTTGGACATACTATAAATTTCACAAATTACAGATCATATTCCATAAAAGTTCATAAAATCAACAAAAATTATTCATAAATTGGACAAATTAGTTGATTTATTTTTTGTAATTTTTGATTTAAAAATAACTGAATTAAACAATTCAATTTGATTTATTGATTTGAACCTATTTTGTTAGACTTTTTTAATTTGTTATATTTTATATTCTTATCCTTTGGACATACTATAAATTTCACAAATTACAGATCATATTCCATAAAAGTTCATAAAATCAACAAAAATTATTCATAAATTGGACAAATTAGTTGATTTATTTTTTGTAATTTTTGATTTAAAAATAACTGAATTAAACCAAAAATTAAACTTTTTAAAAAATACTAATTGAATCGAATTAAATCAATTAAAAAAATTAATTAAAATGATTTGATTCAATTTTTCAATTATATTTTATTTTTACTTACTCCCAATTTTATGAAATTAATTCACGAAATTAAATGGCTGGCCCGCCTTATCCCAATGATTTGGAACTTGTTTGCTTTTGAATGATCCGTAAAGTAGGGTTGAGCAGATTTCGGTTTAAATCAAAAAATTGAACTGAACCGAGTTAATTTGGTTCAATCGGTTTGGTTTTAAAATTTAATCGGTTCTGTTCGGTTTTACATTATAAAAATTTCAGATATTTCGGTTCGGTTAAGTTTTAAAAAGAAAAAAATCGATTAAACCGAACTAAATAGTAATTTATATATTCAAATCAAACCAAATCGAACTGAATTGATTTTTGAATTGATTTATTTTTATGAGAAATTTATGGATTATATTTAATTATATATATATATATTAATTGTTTAATTTCATTGATGAATGGTTGTTAGGTTCAAACCAAAGTCAAAATTAGACCAAATAACTTGAAAATCATGTCTAAATTAAAAAATCAATCAAAAATTAAAACCGATCAGTTTAAATCGGATCAAACCAAAATAGAGCGTTTCGGTTCGATTCGATTTTTCACTCATTTCTAAAATATATAATGGAAATGGATCCAAATGTGATCTTAGTAGGAACGACTCCATCTTGTGATCCAAATGTCACTTTTTACTGTTTTCTATTGTCGTTTTTGTTGATGCGTGGAGCCTAGCTGGGCCATTTTGTGAAATAGTCATACATCACTTAGTGTTGCTCACTTTTGTTTGTTTGTGGTGGAAACCCTTTATCCACATATATATATAATCTTATCTTCATTATTATCTTTTCTTTTCATTATTAAGGTCTTTAATTAATTTTCTTGCATTCACACTAACCCTTTCTATTTTTTCTTTCACATCATCACCATTAATTCACATTTACCTTTCTTCATTGTCCCACTATTAATTTGACTAATTTTATTGAATTTTTCTTTTTTTTATATATTTATTATTAAATATTAAAAATTGACATAAAAATTATAAGTTATAGTTTTCGAAGATAATCAATTGTTGTCAATTGCCACTTGAATACTATTATAAAATATTAAAAATAAGTAATAGACTAATTGATAGTAAAAATAGATTATAGACTAAATAGTAATTTATATATTCAAATCGAACCAAATTGATTTTTGAATTGATTTATTTTTATGAGAAATTTATGGATTATATTTAATTATATATATATATATTAATTATTTAATTTCATTGATTAATGGTTGTTAGGTTCAAACCAAAGTCAAAATTAGACCAAATAACTTGAAAATCAAGTCTAAATTAAAAAATCTATCAAAAATTAAAACCGATCAATTTAAATTGGATCAAACCAAAATAGAGCGTTTCGGTTCGATTCGATTTTTCACTCATTTCTAAAATATATAATGGAAATGGATCCAAATGTGATCTTAGTAGGAACGACTCCATCTTGTGATCCAAATGTCACTTTTTACTGTTTTCTATTGTCGTTTTTGTTGATGCGTGGAGCCTAGCTGGGCCATTTTGTGAAATAGTCATACATCACTTAGTGTTGCTCACTTTTGTTTGTTTGTGGTGGAAACCCTTTATCCACATATATATATATATAATCTTATCTTCATTATTATCTTTTCTTTTCATTATTAAGGTCTTTAATTAATTTTCTTGCATTCACACTAACCCTTTCTATTTTTTCTTTCACATCATCACCATTAATTCACATTTACCTTTCTTCATTGTCCCACTATTAATTTGACTAATTTTATTGAATTTTTCTTTTTTTTATATTTATTATTAAATATTAAAAATTTACATAAAAATTATAAGTTATAGTTTTCGAAGATAATCAATTGTTGTCAATTGCCACTTGAATACTATTATAAAATATTAAAAATAAGTAATAGACTAATTGATAGTAAAAATAGATTATAGACTAAATAGTAATTTATATATTCAAATCGAACCAAATTGATTTTTGAATTGATTTATTTTTATGAGAAATTTATGGATTATATTTAATTATATATATATATATTAATTGTTTAATTTCATTGATTAATGGTTGTTAGGTTCAAACCAAAGTCAAAATTAGACCAAATAACTTGAAAATCAAGTCTAAATTAAAAAATCAATCAAAAATTAAAACCGATCAATTTAAATTGGATCAAACCAAAATAGAGTGTTTCGGTTCGATTCGATTTTTCACTCATTTCTAAAATATATAATGGAAATGGATCCAAATGTGACCTTAGTAGGAACAATTCCATCTTGTGATCCAAATGTCACTTTTTACTGTTTTCTATTGTCGTTTTTGTTGATGCGTGGAGCCAAGCTGGGCCATTTTGTGAAATAGTCATACATCACTTGGTGTTGCTCACTTTTGTTTGTTTGTGGTGGATACCCTTTATCCACATATATATATAATCTTATCTTCATTATTATCTTTTTTTCATTATTAAGGTCTTTAATTAATTTTCTTGCATTCACACTAACCCTTTCTATTTTTTCTTTCACATCATCACCATTAATTCACATTTACCTTTCTTCATTGTCCCACTAATAATTTGACTAATTTTATTGAATTTTTCTTTTTTTTATATTTATTATTAAATATTAAAAATTGACATAAAAATTATAAGTTATAGTTTTCGAAGATAATCAATTGTTGTCAATTGCCACTTGAATACTATTATAAAATATTAAAAATAAGTAATAGACTAATTGATAGTAAAAATAGATTATAGACTAAATAGTAATTTATATATTCAAATCGAACCAAATCGAACCGAATTGATTTTTGAATTGATTTATTTTTATGAGAAATTTATGGATTATATTTAATTATATATATATATATATATATATTAATTGTTTAATTTCATTGATTAATAGTTGTTAGGTTAAAACCAAAGTCAAAATTAGACCAAATAACTTCAAAATCAAGTCTAAATTAAAAAATCAATCAAAATAAAAACCGATCAATTTAAACCGGATCGAACCAAAATAGAGCGTTTCGGTTCGATTCGATTTTTTACTCATTTCTTAAATATATAATGGAAATGGATCCAAATGTGATCTTAGTAGGAACGACTCCATCTTGTGGTCCAAATGTCACTTTTTACTGTTTTCTATTGTCGTTTTTGTTGATGCGTGGAGCCTAACTGGGCCATTTTGTGAAATAGTCATACATCACTTGGTGTTGCTCACTTTTGTTTGTTTGTGGTGGAAACCCTTTATCCACATATATATATATAATCTTATCTTCATTATTATCTTTTCTTTTCATTATTAAGGTCTTTAATTAATTTTCTTGCATTCACACTAACCCTTTCTATTTTTTCTTTCACATCATCACCATTAATTCACATTTACCTTTCTTCATTGTCCCACTATTAATTTGACTAATTTTATTGAAATTTTCTTTTTTTTTTATATATATTTATAATTAAATATTAAAAATTTACATAAAAATTATAAGTTATAGTTTTCGAAGATAATCAATTGTTGTCAATTGCCACTTGAATACAATTATAAAGTATTAAAAATAAGTAATAGCCTAATTGATAGTAAAAATAGATTATAGACTAAATAGTAATTTATATATTCAAATCGAACCGAATTGATTTTTGAATTGATTTATTTTTATGAGAAATTTATGGATTATATTTAGTTTTATATATATATATATATATATATATATATATATTAATTGTTTAATTTCATTGATTAATGGTTGTTAGGTTCAAACCAAAGTCAAAATTAGATCAAATAACTTGAAAATCAAGTCTAAATTAAAAAATCTATCAAAAATTAAAACCGATCAATTTAAACGGGATCGAACCAAAATAGAGCGTTTCGGTTCGATTCGATTTTTCACTCATTTCTAAAATATATAATGGAAATGGATCCAAATGTGATCTTAGTAGGAACGACTCCATCTTGTGATCCAAATGTCCCTTTTTACTTTTTTCTATTGTCGTTTTTGTTGATGCGTGGAGCCTAGCTGGGCCATTTTTTGAAATAGTCATACATCACTTAGTGTTGCTCACTTTTGTTTGTTTGTGGTGGAAACCCTTTATCCACATATATATATAATCTTATCTTCATTATTATCTTTTCTTTTCATTATTAAGGTCTTTAATTAATTTTCTTGCATTCACACTAACCCTTTCTATTTTTTCTTTCACATCATCACCATTAATTCACATTTACTTTTCTTCATTGTCCCACTATTAATTTGACTAATTTTATTGAATTTTTCTGTTTTTTTTTATATTTATTATTAAATATTAAAAATTGACATAAAAATTATAAGTTATAGTTTTCGAAGATAATCAATTGTTGTCAATTGCCACTTGAATACTGTTATAAAATATTAAAAATAATTAAAAGACTAATGAATAGTAAAAATGAATGATAAGAATCTATATATCTGTATAAAAGAAGATGTATAAAAGCTGAAACAAAAAAAAAAAGTATTTCATATTTTCAAGAATTTTTCTTTAATTAGTTTTTTTTTTTTTTATAAAATATTACCCATTATAAAGAATAATTTAGAATATCATTTAATAAAAATTAATTTAAATAACTAAAAAATTGAAGTAAAAATCAAATACAATAAAAAAAAATTACACACATCTTAAATATATAGTCAATTTCAAAAATTCTCTCCCTTTCATCTTTTCATCATCTCTCTTCTTCTTTCTTTAGTCCCCTTATGTGGAAACCCATATACATTTATTATTTATTATTATTTTATTTTAATAAGCTAACAATAATTTAATATATTTATAAAAAATATATATATGTTATTTTTGAAATTAAATATATATCTGCAATCTGAACAACTCAGTTCAATAATAACTCTTATCTCATTCTACACCTAATAGAACTCTTGAAATATATATATATATATACCCTAATAATCTCTTCTGCTAAACTTTGCTCTCAAAACCTGGTTGTCACCTCTATCAAATACTCTCAACAGAGAATCCCTAAATTTTTCCTTCTCTATTCATCACATTCGATTCTATTTTCAAGATAAAAATTCTCATTCTTTTTCAATAATGGGTGAATTTGATTTTATTTTCTTTCATTAATTTGTTACAACTATCCTAGAAATTTATTTTTTTTTCTTTGATCATTAGTATTGAATTGGGTTGATCATAATTGCTATTGGACAATAATTAATTATTATATATATATATATATATATATATATATATAAAGCCGTAATAGCCTCTCGTCCCTCCCACCATTGCGTCCAGTTCACGTGTATATATATATATACACGTGAACTGGACGCAATGGTGGGAGGGACGAGAGGCTATTACGGCTTTATATATATATATATATATATATATATATATATATATATATATATATATAAATAACTGTTCGTCCACCACCGAATTCGTCCCACCCAATAAATATATATATATAAATAACTGTTCGTCCACCACCGAATTCGTCCCACCCAATAAATATATATATATATATTAAAATTATTTTATTTTATTATTATTTAATATTTTTCTTTTATATTTTGGATATGTAGGAGATTCAAACATTCATTCTGTCAGTTGAAATTGTCTCTCTTTTATCTAGCTATTATTTTGGATGTTCCAAGTGAGTGGTAATTATAGTACATGGCACCGTTTTTGTCCCTTTTAAAATTTCTTAGCATTAAGTTTGTTATTAAATGAAATTTTAAATCAATATTTTAACAATGATTTTACATGTGATTTTCTATAGTTTTATTTTATTATTAAATTTTATTTCGATTTTGATTAAATAATTGATTTTGCCAACTATCTCTGTATTAGACCCATTAGGATTCCGGGAACAGGCCTTTAATGTATTTATATTGATTGATATTTGACTATAAAATTTACCGATGTGTTACTGAATTGATTTGAGATTGATTTGATTTTATTGAATTGATTTGAGATTGATTTGATTTTATTGATTCTCTGAAACTATTGAAATACACTATTGGAATTGCACTATCAGTTATTATTTGATATCTAAAATTTTTTTATTGATTTTGATTGATTTGTACAAAATTAGTTTTCTGTTTTGAATTGGTACCTGTGCCCAGTATCTGTTTCTGTTATCTGGCCCCGCCGTGTGGACTATCACGGTATTAGGTTGCATTGTTGAGTCATGCATCATTGCAGTTTATGGTTTGCATTAGTATCATATGCATTGATATCTGTGAAGGAGGAGGAAAGTATCTGATATCTGGTAGCGCGCTTACCATCTGGCCTTTGGTGATGTGGGGTATCATCACCCTGGTGCACTGTACCATAAAATTTTTATTGAATGAATTTTCTTTTATATATATGTTTTATGAAGTTATTTTATTAATGATTTTGATAGCATGAGCATGATTTTATTGAATAGAAAATTTATTGTGAAATTAATCAAGCGTCTGCCTGTTCCTATTCCGTTGTGTGCTATAATTATCATTCACTAAGCATCTAGCTCAAACCACGTTTTCTCTGTCTGTTATCTGTTTGGATCGAGAATTGCGGTGATCCAAATATTCAGTCCATTTTCTGGAGAGGGACAACTTTGATTTGTTCTCATGGTATGCCCGAATTCATGTTTTCTCGGGCTAATAAGTAGTTTAGTTTATTGAACAGTTTAAGTTTTTATTGAAATCTGTAGAGACTTCGCAGTTTACTTATGGGATATTTATGATGTTTATTCAGCATTTTGTTTATTTGGATTTTGTCTATTTTTGGGATTAGTAAGTGACAATATATTCATTCAAGATACTCTGATAAGGCTTGCATGATTTAAGAATACTTAAATTATGCGCCGGTCACGATTCAGAATTTTGGGTCATGACACCTTAGCTTCTCTTTGGGTGGTTATCAATGAGTTTCTTACCGATGACTCTCCCTCCCCTTTTTTTTTTTTTGTATTTTCTTCAAATAATTCTTAGATTTGGATTCATTTAAAATGGATTTTGGGTTTATTCCTCTGATCTATGCATATTGATAGATCTAGAGTGTTTAGTTCCCTTGGATGAGGTTTTATTGGTGTTTTGACTTCTTTCATGGAGGTGTCTCTCTGTCACGACCCAACCTATGGGCCGGACCGGCACTAGGACCTGGGCCAGCTTAAAGCCCCCGAGGCCCGTAGTAAGCCTACTGTTCATTAACCCAACTCTAAGGCCCATTTGGGCCCAATTTCAAGAAAACAAACGGACAGAGTCCGGCCATAAAATGGACTTACCAACGGGGAGTTTTCGACTCACCCGACCTGTAAACACAATGTATAGTCAATTGGGGAGCTCAGCTCACCCTCCACATACTCATCAACATAATAATAAATGGGAGCTCAGCTCCCTCATCCAATCCATCAAAACAGACTTAAAATATTAAGTTTACAGGTCCAACATGAATATAATATTACAGACCAAATTCAAATAATTACTGCTAACACATGCGGAAATTCTAGGAGTAAATAAAATTACACAAATATCGATAAACAACCTGCGAAGTATAAAAAGCAAGTTAACCCAGAATAAATATCCTCCTGTGGCTTGTAAAAATTTTTGAACAGGAGTGAGCGTTCGACTCAGAGAGTAAAATATCAATTTTAACCATAATCTCTATAACTATCTAGTACTAATGCAACCTGTGAAGTGAAATGCAACAGCAACAACATTTTCACATAATAACATCAAAAAGGTAATTTGGAGCACTCACGCACCCTGTAACATCAATCATAATATATGGGAGCTGATCCCTATCTGACTCTCTTAAATCCAACTCGTGCCGTGAAGAACTCATTTCGGACTTCCACTTAATAACCAAATCGAGGGTCCCAAATAAGAACTCAAGCGTGACTACCCCTCGAAGGATCGGGTCCCTGAAGAACTCAAGCCGTGACTACCCGTCCTATCCATAGTCCATACCACATCACACGCACGCCAACGCACGCTTTGCTCCAAATTACCGCAACAACATTCATGGCACTTTATGATTATCAATGCAACATAAATCGTGCCTAGAGTTTAACTATATAAATATATGCATATAAGTGATGCATGGGCATGCTGAACATATAATAATATCGAAATTACAATTAAAATTAATATTTTACTCACAGACGTGACGGTGGTCACTGAGGCGGCTGGGCGGAGGAAGAAGGTCATCCGCTCACTCGACAATTTTATTACAATCATTTAATAAATTTGACTCAATACAAACAAAAAAGACCAAATACGTCCTAAGCGTCACAGAAAATCGGCAGAGTCCTCCTATACCTAGGACCTACCCAACTCGCAAAAGGGCTCAAAACACACTTCTATACTCACAATCCATATATCCACAGTTCAATCATATCACACAAATCCCCACAGGCCCATCAAATCAGTCATCCATCACAATACGCAAAATTTCAATTTAGTCCTTGTTATTGATCATTTTTGCAAAATCGCCCAAACAAGCTCTAAAAATTTTAAAATTTTGCCACTAGGTCCTTAGCAATATTACTAAGCTATTGCAAAAAGAATCATAATTTTCTAAGCTACCACGAATATTTTATGGATTTTTAATCCTATTTAAGCACTAGAAAATTACGAAAAGCAAGGTTCGGGTTTACCTTTGCCGATTCCGACTTCGAACGCGCCGACGTCGACAATGGGGGGCTAGCCAAAACCTCGGTCCAATTTGGAGACTTTTCCGGTAACGGGTCTGTCTGGCCGGAATTTCACATACCCGGTCAACTGTCGAATTTTCGCGAATTGAGGATACCTACACGAAGCCCATAACACGGGGGTTAGTACATAAATTTTTCAGAATTTTCTAAGCTCATTAAATGCTCGGAAAAACACTGCGAAGTTCCGTGGGACCCACCGAAAAATGGTGTCGAAAAAATTCGAAATTTATGTCGCCGCGAAGCTCTCGACGAGTGGAGCGTGCTGGTGGCCTCGGTTTTCTCGTGGGATTCACGGTTTTCGAGAAATCTAGCCCAAAAGTCGAAATGGGCTAAAATCTTCCCGAGCTAAAATCGGACAATCCGCTCGATGGATTTCGGCGTTCTTGGTGTCTATGGAAAGCTCTCGCCGAGTAGATGGTTTTAGACATAAGACCCGATCCAATTGGTGGCCGGATCGGCCGTATTTTGGCCGGAGAAGCCGAAATGCCGCGCGGCGCGCGCAGGGGACGTTTCGCGCGGCGTTTGGCGACGGCCTACTGGCTGGTTGGCTACATACGGCGTCATTGGCCGGGCCGAGTCAATGGCGCAAGAAGTGAGAGGAGAGAGAAACGAGAGAGAAAAGAGAGAGGGACGACGCGCGCGGGAGAAGAAAAAGGAAGAAGGAAAAGGGCCGGTCCGATTCGATTCGGCTGGTTCGATTCAGAATACAAAATTTTGAATTTTTTACTCTGCCTCGGGACCGAAAACGAGGTCCAAAATTCAAAAATTCCAAAAACTCAAAAAATACGTAGACTCCAAATATATTTTTAGTTTTGCCACGTGGTCTTTAAATTAATTTTTAAAAATCATCAAAGTTTATATTTTCGGAAAATCGAACCCGATTTTTAAAATCCGAAAAATCTCAAAAAAATTCCTAAAATTTAAATAAAATTAAAATACCAAAAATACTCATAAATAATAAAATTTTGGGGTGTTACATTCTTCCCCTTACAGAAAAATTCGGCCCTCGAATTTTACACAAGCGTAATAAAGCACATGATTATACATTGAACAAGTAAGGGTACTTGCTACGCATGTCCCGTTCTGACTCCCAGGTGCACTCTTCCACTGACTGGCTCCTCCACAAAACCTTAACCATAGGGATTTGTTTGGATCTTAGCTGTCTTACTTGGTAGTCCACTATGGCTACAGGTTGCTCCTCAAACGTCAAGTTCTCCTTTAGCTCTATTACATCCGGCTGCAGTACATGAGAAGGATCTGGAATGTATTTCCTGAGCATGGAGATGTGAAACACGGGATGAACGTGAGAAAGGTTGGGTGGTAGCTCCAACCGGTAGGCAACTGCTCCAACTCTATCAGTAACCTCAAAAGGTCCGATATACCGAGGTGCTAACTTGCCCTTCTTTCCAAATCTCATGACTCCATTCATTGGAGAAACCTTCAAGAATACATAGTCGCCCACTGCAAACTCCACATCCCTCCGTCTGGGGTCTGCATAACTCTTACGCTTCATCGAAAGCCGCCCTCGATCGTTCTCGATTAAAGGAACTACCTCTGAAGTGTACTGCACTAGGTCTACATCATGCACCTTTGCTTCCCCCATTTCTGTCCAACATAGAGGAGACCTACACTTTCTTCCATATAATGCCTCATAGGGTGCCATCCCTATGCTGGAGTGATAACTGTTGTTGTAGGCAAACTCCACCAAAGCTAGCTGCTCATCCCATTGCCCTCCAAAATCCAAGACACTCATGCGAAGCATGTCTTCCAGTGTTTGGATTGTCCTTTCGGACTGTCCGTCTGTCTGAGGGTGGAAAGCTGTACTGAAGTTTAATTGTGTGCCAAGTGCCTCCTGCAACTTTCTCCAAAACCGAGAAGTGAACTGGGGCCCTCATCGATATTATGGAAGTTTAACTCCATGCAATCTGATTATTTCTAATATAGAGCCGGAATATCGTGCCACAGTATGTAGTCTTCTGAGTAAGAAGTGAGCTGATTTGGTCAAGCGGTCTACAATTACCCATATCGAATCATATCCTCGCGTGGTACGAGGCAACCCAGTCAGAAAATCCATAGTGATCATTTCCCACTTCCATTCTGGGATTGGGAGCTCTTGCAGCTTCCCTGATGGTCTCTGGTGTTCAAACTTCACCTTCTGACAAGTCAAGCACTTGGACACAAAGTCTGCAATGTCTCTCTTCATTCCATTCCACCAATAGCTATCTTTCACATCATGGTACATCTTGGTGGAGCCTGGGTGGACACTGTACAGTGTGTAGTGTGCCTCTCGCATGATTTCATTCCTGAGGTTGTCCACATCGGGCACACATATCCTAGAACCTTGCACTAGGGTGCCATCATTGGCAAATCCAAACTCACCACCTTCACCTTGTCAGACTCTTTCTATGATCTTCATCAATTGTTGGTCTCGTGGCCGGGAAACTCTAACTCTGCCCTCAAGTCCGCCTCACCGAAAAGTGAGCCAACAATACCCTCATTTGAAAGATCTAGGATTAAACCTTGATCCATCAACTCATGTACCTCCCGAATCGGTGGTCTCTTCTTCATCAAATGTGCGCCAAATCGCTGTAAGATTTTCTCGCTCAAAGCATCTGCTACAACATTGGCCTTCCCAGGGTGGTACTGGATGGTGCAATCATAGTCTTTCAGAAGTTCCATCCATCTCCTCTGTCTCAAGTTTAAGTCCCTCTGTTGGAAGATGTACTTCAAACTCTTGTGGTCGGTGTATATCTCGCACACTTCACCATACAGGTAGTGTCTCCAGATTTTAAGTGCAAAGATTACAGCCGCCATTTCCAAATCATGGGTGGGATAGTTCTGCTCATGCCTCTTCAGCTGCCTTGAAGCATAAGCCACTACCTTTCCATTCTGCATCAAAACACACCCTAGGCCAACTCTGGAGGCGTCACAATACACGGTGTATCCTTCACCACTCACTGTAGTGTCAACACAGGGGCGTGGTTAGACACTCCTTAAGCTTCGAAGCTCACCTCACGATCATCTGTCCAAATGAATGGAACATTCTTCCCGGTCAACTTAGTTAAGGGAGCCGCTATCCCGAGAAATCTTGTACAAAACGCTCAGAGTAGCTACTAAACCTGTAAAAACTCAGCACCTCTGTGACCGTTGTAGGCCTAAGCCAATCAGTTACAGCTTCAATTTTCTTGGGATCCACTTGAATACCGTCACTAGAAACCACATGTCCCAAGAATGAGATGCTTTCTAGCCAAAATTCACATTTTGAAAATTTGGCATATACCGGTGCTCCTCAAAGTTTGCAACACCATCCTCAAGTGCCACACGTGTTCTTCCTCGGTCCGAGAGTATACTGTAATGTCATCTATGAATACGATGACAAAACGGTCCAAAAATGGCTTGAACACCTGCTCATCAAGTCCATGAAGGTCTTTGTGCATTAGTGAGTCCAAAAGACATCACCAAGAACTCATAATGACCATATCTTGTCCGAAAGCCGCTTTGGACACGCCCTCATTCCCGATTCTCAATTGATGGTAGCTCGACCGCAGTCTATCTTGAAAAGAATCTAGCTCCTTGAGCCGATCAAACAAATCATCGATCCGAGGAAGTGGATACTTGTTCTTCACAAATACCTTGTTCAAATTGCGTAGTCGATACACAACCTCAATGACCTATCCTTCTTTCTTACAAATAGAACAGGAGCACCCCAGGGTGAAGTGCTCGGACGTATGAAACCTTTGTCCAAAAGCTCCTGTAGTTGCTCCTTCACTCTTCTTTCACTCACTGGTGCCATCCTCGTAAGGTGGCATGGATATGGGGTTTGTACCCGGAATAACATCAATGCAGAACTCTATTCCCCTTTCTGGTGGCAACCCTGGAAGCTCTTCAGGGAAGACATCCATAAATTCTCTGACAACAGGAACATTTTCCATGCTGACACCTTCTACAGATGTATCTCTCACCAATGCCAAATACCCTTGGCATCCACGCCTCAACATTTTTCTGGCACTAATTGCTGACACCAAATTATATGGAGCCACGCTCCTGTCACCATCAAAGCTAAACTCTTCCACACCAGGTATGTGGAAATACACCTTTTTGTTCCTGCAGTCTAAGGTGGCATAGTGAGTTGCCAACCAGTCCATCCCCGTGATTACATCAAATCCACATCGTAGAGGAACCAAGTCTGCTGGGAGGATCTTTCCATCCACTACCACTGGGCTACCCGGAAATACCATGTCTACATCTATATCGTCACTAAGAGGGGTAGCTACTGACAAAGGGCACTCTAAAGTTGTAGGGTTTCTACCTAATCTCATGGCAAACACAGGGGAGACAAATGAGTGCGTAGCACCCGGATCTATCAAAACACGAGCCTCATAAGAATGCACTGTAAGAATACCGCCACAACCGCATTTGAAGCTTGAGCATCCCGTGGGTCGTGGTGAAAACTCGAGCTTATCCCTACCCCGAGTGGCGTAACTCGACATCGACTTCTACCTCGACCGCCTCCAAATCCACGCCCCTTGTCCTCGGCCTCATGGCCACCGGATCGATCGGCCGCCATGTTGGAAGCACCGGATACAATTGTCGAGGAACATTTGCAATGTAACCCCGTGACCCCATCCGTGGCTCATCAAAACGGGCGATCTCTAGCAAAGTGGCCCGTTGGCCACACTGAAGCATACTCGACCCCATCAAACAAGGTCTGAATGTCCTCTTCACATCAGGTACACACGGTGCAAAGAGGATCTGAACTGCAGCGAATCGCTTTGCCTCGAATCGTTACCACCGCTGATCCGCACTCAGTGCGAACCCTCGGGATTTGTGTCTAAAACCACTCCTCTTATTTCTGCTTCTTCCTCTGTAAGTAGTTTGGCCACCACTATCCATAGTACCCATGTGGGGAACACCTGAAGAACCCTCTGCTCTGTTTTTCTTTGCTCTTCCGCTGTCATCCACAGCATAGCTAACCTCAATCTGTCTGGCTCGATCCACCACCACATCAAAAGACTGATCAGACATCATGGCCAGGTTCGCATACCTCCTGTCAAGCCCCTTTAGGAATCTTTTCACCTTCATCTTTTCTGTAGCTACTGCTGCAGGGGCATATCTGCGCAATTCCGTAAATTGCAGAGCATATTCATCTGCTGCACTGCCATTCTGTCTTAAGGCCTCAAAGGCCCACTGTTTCTGATCTCTGAAGCTTTCTGGCACAAACCGATTGATGAAAAGTTCCACAAACTGAGCCCATGTCAAACCCTCCATCCGGGGTAACACGTAGTCACTCATCCACTGTCTAGGCATAGGCCCCATGACGTGCTGCATACACTCTACCAATCTTCTATCACCAATCGTAATCGCTCTCGCCGTCGCAGGAATCTAAAAACCGATATGCGTCGTCGACACATCATAAGTACTGACACCAACTTCTTGAAGTTTATGATCCGCTTGTAAGATTCCTCTCGTGGTGCGGTGGATCGCCGCTGTGGAGGATGGACCATATCTCGCGCCATCATGTCGATGGTTCTCTGCAGACCAGCTAGAGTAGCTGCCATGGGGTCCATGGGACCCTGTGCCATAAAGGACTGATCCTGTACTGGGGGTGGCTGCTCCTCTACTTGAGCAGCTCTAGGCCTCCTACCCCGCCTCCTCGAGGCAGGCGCCTCATCCTGTGCCGACACTTCGTCGGGCACATCTGGTTCAGTGCGATGGCAGCTCTCACCTTCTACGCATTTTCACGAAATTCAAGACATTAGCCCACAAAATTCAAAACTGCACATTACACAGCTCTATAGACTCATATTTATACATAACATATGAAGCAGAAACTAGAAGCAAAGATGACAATGCAAGACGAATGTGGACCCTATATTTCCTCATGTGACTCCTAGTAGACTCTTCCCAACACTTTAGACAACTTTTCCCTAGCAATCTGGAGCCTAAGCTCTGATACCACATTTGTCACGACCCAACCTATGGGCCGGACCGGCACTAGGACCTGGGCCAGCTTAAAGCCCCCGAGGCCCGTAGTAAGCCTACTGTTCATTAACCCAACTCTAAGGCCCATTTGGGCCCAATTTCAAGAAAACAAACGGACAGAGTCCGGCCATAAAATGGACTTACCAACGGGGAGTTTTCGACTCACCCGACCTGTAAACACAATGTATAGTCAATTGGGGAGCTCAGCTCACCCTCCACATACTCATCAACATAATAATAAATGGGAGCTCAGCTCCCTCATCCAATCCATCAAAACAGACTTAAAATATTAAGTTTACAGGTCCAACATGAATATAATATTACAGACCAAATTCAAATAATTACTGCTAACACATGCGGAAATTCTAGGAGTAAATAAAATTACACAAATATCGATAAACAACTGCAAGTATAAAAGCAAGTTAACCTGAATAAATATCCTCCCGTGGCTCAGAAAATTTTTGAACAGAGTGAGCGTTCGACTCAGAGTAAAATATCAATTTTAACCATAATCTCTATAACTATCTAGTACTAATGCAACCTGTGAAGTGAAATGCAACAGCAACAACATTTTCACATAATAACATCAAAAAGGTAATTTGGAGCACTCACGCACCCTGTAACATCAATCATAATATATGGGAGCTGATCCCCTATACAGCTCTCTTAAATCCAACTTTGGTGCCAACAAGAACTCACTCGGACTTCCACTTAATAACCAAATCGAGGGTCCCAAAAGAACTCAAGCCGTGACTACCCTCGAAGGATCGGGTCCCAGCGAAGAACTCAAGCCGTGACTACCCGTCCTATCCATAGTCCATACCACATCACACGCACGCCAACGCACGCACACTGCTCCAAATTACCGCAACAACATTCATGGCACTTTAACAGTTATCAATGCAACATAAATCGTGCCTAGAGTTTAACTATATAAATATATGCATATAAGTGATGCATGGGCATGCTGAACATATAATAATATCGAAATTACAATTAAAATTAATATTTTACTCACAGACGTGACGGTGGTCACTGAGGCCGGGCGGAGGAAGAAGGTCATTCCGCTCACCTGACAATTTTATTACAATCATTTAATAAATTTGACTCAATACAAACAAAAAAAAGACCAAATACGTCCTAAGCCGTGCCGAAAATCCGGCAGAGTCCTCCCTATACCTAGGACCTACCCAACCTGCAAAAGGGCTCAAAACACACTTCTATACTCACAATCCATATATCCACAGTTCAATCATATCACACAGCCCCTCCTGGGCCCATCAAATCAGTCATCCATCACAATACGCAAAATTTCAATTTAGTCCTTGTTATTGATCATTTTTGCAAAAACTGCCCAAACAAGCTCTAAAAATTTTAAAACTTTGCCCCGCGGTCCTTAGCAATATTACTAAGCTATTGCAAAAAGAATCATAATTTTCTAAGCTACCACGAATATTTTATGGATTTTTAATCCTATTTAAGCACTAGAAAATTACGAAAAGCAAGGTTCGGGTTTACCTTTGCCGATTCCGACTTCGGGAACGCGCTCGGGACGTCTGACAATGGGGGGCTAGCCAAAACCTCGGTCCAATTTGGAGACTTTTCCGGTAACGGGTCTGTCTGGCCGGAATTTCACATACCCGGTCAACTGTCGAATTTTCGCGAATTGATGATACCTACACGAAGCCCATAACACGGGGGTTAGTACATAAATTTTTCAGAATTTTCTAAGCTCATTAAATGCTCGGAAAAACACTGCGAAGTTCCGTGGGACCCACCGAAAAACGGTGTCGGAAAAATTCAAAATTTATGTCGCCGCGAAGCTCTCGACGAGTGCAGCGTGCTGGTGGCCTCGGTTTTCTCGTGGGATTCACGGTTTTCGAGAAATCTAGCCCAAAAGTCGAAATGGGCTAAAATCTTCCCGAGCTAAAATCGGACAATCCGCTCGATGGATTTCGGCGTTCTTGGTGTCTATGGAAAGCTCTCGCCGAGTAGATGGTTTTAGACACAAGACCCGGTCCAATTGGTGGCCGGATCGGCCGGATTTTGGCCGGAGAAGCCGAACGCCACGGCGACGCAGGGACGTTACGCGGCGTTCCGCTTGCTACACTACCGGCTGGTCATGGGGCGCGCTGGCTGGTCATTGGTCAATACAAGGCGCGCTAGGGGCGGAGAGGAGAGAGAAACGAGAGAGAAAAGAGAGAGGGACGACGCGCGCGGGAGAAGAAAAAGGAAGAAGGAAAAGGGCCGGTCCGATTCGATTCGGCTGGTTCGATTCAGAATACAAAATTTTGAATTTTTTACTCTGCCTCGGGACCGAAAACGAGGTCCAAAAATTCCGAAAAAATTCCAGAAAACTCAGAAAAATACGTAGACTCCAAATATATTTTTAGTTTTGCCACGTGGTCTTTAAATTAATTTTTAAAAATCATCAAAGTTTATATTTTCGGAAAATCGAACCCGATTTTTAAAATCCGAAAAATCTCAAAAAAATTTCTAAAATTTAAATAAAATTAAAATATCAAAAATACTCATAAATAATAAAATTTTGGGGTGTTACACTCTCTTTAGTTCTCTTTGCTGTAGAGCCTTTCTAAGTATTTTTTTTTATTGTGTTATTTTATTAGATGGTGATGCATTCATTTTATATAGACATTTATGACATGTTTGACATTTTTTCTGCCCCTTAAATAGCTATTTTATATACATTTTCCTATGCTTTTCATTCATTTACATTCTTTCTATAATTTTACATTTAATGGTTAATTTCTTACCTTCATCCATTTACAAGCTTTAGAGGTCATGGATATGAGTGGGGAAGAGAAGCATGTTGAATTAGAGGTCAAATTGCTTGTTGAAGAAAAGAGGAAAACGTTAAATTATAAGAAAAAGCAGGAAGTTGCACAATCAGTTGTGCGGCCCCATGTCTCAGGCCGTGGAACCCCAGCTTTTAAATTACACAGTAGGTGCTTCCTGTACACAGCCATGCAATCTTGAAAACAAGAGCCAAAGTGAAACACAAAGTTACATGAGTCAGGCTCTTGTAAATTAAAGGAAATTTGCACGAGCAATGCAATCTCTCTTATGCTTACTCAACAAACCCGTTTTGCCTTTCCTCTCTAGACCTAAAGTACTGTTTTAGCCTATATTAGGGCTTCTTTTCTGTCAAATATTATTAGGCAAATCAAATTAAAAACAGAGGTTGAGTTGAATTGAATCGATTCCATTCAATTCAATTTGATTTATTGATTTGAACCTATTTTGTTAGACTTTTTTAATTTGTTATATTTTATATTCTTATTCTTTGGACATACTATAAATTTCACAAATTACAGATCATATTCCATAAAAGTTCATAAAATCAACAAAAATTATTCATAAATTGGACAAATTAGTTGATTTAGTTTTTGTAATTTTTGATTTAAAAATAACTGAATTAAACAAAAAATTAAACTTTTTAAAAAATACTAATTGAATCAAATTAAATCAATTAAAAAAATTAATTAAAATGATTTGATTCAATTTTTCAATTATGTTTTATTTTTACTTACTCCTAATTTTATGAAATTAATTCACGAAATTAAATGGCTGGCCCACCTTATCCCAATGATTTGGAACTTGTTTGCTTTTGAATGATCCGTAAAGTAGGGTTGAGCAGATTTCGGTTCAAATCAAAAAATTGAACTGAACCGAGTTAATTCGGTTTAATCAGTTTGGTTTTAAAATTTAATCGGTTCTGTTCGGTTTTACATTATAAAAATTTCGGATATTTCGGTTCGGTTAAGTTTTAAAAAGAAAAAAATCGATTAAACCGAACTAAATAGTAATTTATATATTCAAATCAAACCAAATCGAACCGAATTGATTTTTGAATTGATTTATTTTTATGAGAAATTTATGGATTATATTTAATTATATATATATATATTAATTGTTTAATTTCATTGATTAATGGTTTTTAGGTTCAAACCAAAGTCAAATTAGACCAAATAACTTGAAAATCAAGTCTAAATTAAAAAATCAATCAAAAATTAAAACTGATCAATTTAAATTGGATCAAACCAAAATAGAGCGTTTCGGTTCGATTCGATTTTTCACTCATTTCTAAAATATATAATGGAAATGGATCCAAATGTGATCTTAGTAGGAACGACTCCATCTTGTGATCCAAATGTCACTTTTTACTGTTTTCTATTGTCGTTTTTGTTGATGCGTGGAGCCAAGCTGGGCCATTTTGTGAAATAGTCATACATCACTTAGTGTTGCTCACTTTTGTTTGTTTGTGGTGGAAACCCTTTATCCACATATATATATATATAATCTTATCTTCATTATTATCTTTTCTTTTCATTATTAAGGTCTTTAATTAATTTTCTTGCATTCACACTAACCCTTTCTATTTTTTCTTTCACATCATCACCATTAATTCACATTTACCTTTCTTCATTGTCCCACTATTAATTTGACTAATTTTATTGAATTTTTCTTTTTTTTATATATTTATTATTAAATATTAAAAATTGACATAAAAATTATAAGTTATAGTTTTCGAAGATAATCAATTGTTGTCAATTGCCACTTGAATACTATTATAAAATATTAAAAATAAGTAATAGACTAATTGATAGTAAAAATAGATTATAGACTAAATAGTAATTTATATATTCAAATCGAACCAAATTGATTTTTGAATTGATTTATTTTTATGAGAAATTTATGGATTATATTTAATTATATATATATATATTAATTATTTAATTTCATTGATTAATGGTTGTTAGGTTCAAACCAAAGTCAAAATTAGACCAAATAACTTGAAAATCAAGTCTAAATTAAAAAATTAATCAAAAATTAAAACCGATCAATTTAATTTGGATCAAACCAAAATAGAGTGTTTCGGTTCGATTCGATTTTTCACTCATTTCTAAAATATATAATGGAAATGGATCCAAATGTGACCTTAGTAGGAACAATTCCATCTTGTGATCCAAATGTCACTTTTTACTGTTTTCTATTGTCGTTTTTGTTGATGCGTGGAGCCAAGCTGGGCCATTTTGTGAAATAGTCATACATCACTTGGTGTTGCTCACTTTTGTTTGTTTGTGGTGGATACCCTTTATCCACATATATATATAATCTTATCTTCATTATTATCTTTTTTTCATTATTAAGGTCTTTAATTAATTTTCTTGCATTCACACTAACCCTTTCTATTTTTTCTTTCACATCATCACCATTAATTCACATTTACCTTTCTTCATTGTCCCACTAATAATTTGACTAATTTTATTGAATTTTTCTTTTTTTTATATTTATTATTAAATATTAAAAATTGACATAAAAATTATAAGTTATAGTTTTCGAAGATAATCAATTGTTGTCAATTGCCACTTGAATACTATTATAAAATATTAAAAATAAGTAATAGACTAATTGATAGTAAAAATAGATTATAGACTAAATAGTAATTTATATATTCAAATCGAACCAAATCGAACCGAATTGATTTTTGAATTAATTTATTTTTATGAGAAATTTATGGATTATATTTAATTTTATATATATATATATATATATATATATATATATATATATATATATTAATTGTTTAATTTCATTGATTAATAGTTGTTAGGTTAAAACCAAAGTCAAAATTAGACCAAATAACTTCAAAATCAAGTCTAAATTAAAAAATCAATCAAAATAAAAACCGATCAATTTAAACCGGATCGAACCAAAATAGAGCGTTTCGGTTCGATTCGATTTTTTACTCATTTCTTAAATATATAATGGAAATGGATCCAAATGTGATATTAGTAGGAACGACTCCATCTTGTGGTCCAAATGTCACTTTTTACTGTTTTCTATTGTCGTTTTTGTTGATGCGTGGAGCCTAACTGGGCCATTTTGTGAAATAGTCATACATCACTTGGTGTTGCTCACTTTTGTTTGTTTGTGGTGGAAACCCTTTATCCACACACACACACACACACATATATATATATATATATATATAATCTTATCTTCATTATTATCTTTTCTTTTCATTATTAAGGTCTTTAATTAATTTTCTTGCATTCACACTAACCCTTTCTATTTTTTCTTTCACATCATCACCATTAATTCACATTTACCTTTCTTCATTGTCCCACTATTAATTTGACTAATTTTATTGAATTTTTCTGTTTTTTTTTTATATTTATTATTAAATATTAAAAATTGACATAAAAATTATAAGTTATAGTTTTCGAAGATAATCAATTGTTGTCAATTGCCACTTGAATACTGTTATAAAATATTAAAAATAATTAAAAGACTAATGAATAGTAAAAATGAATGATAAGAATCTATATATCTGTATAAAAGAAGATGTATAAAAGCTGAAACAAAAAAAAAAAGTATTTCATATTTTCAAGAATTTTTCTTTAATTAGTTATTTTTTTTATAAAATATTACCCATTATAAAGAATAATTTAGAATATCATTTAATAAAAATTAATTTTTTATCCTTTAAATGGCAAAATATTGAATTATATTATATTAAATTATATTTTTGTATCTATTAAAAAAATATTTTTATTAAAATATTAATTATATAATCTATAAATATAATTGTAATAATTATTTGCATGTAGAGCAATAATTCAACTAGTGAACGTTGTTGGTCTCAATTGAGAAATACAATTATTACTTGGTTGTTAAGGGGGTAGTAGGTGTATGGTGGGGCTTATCATTTGTTCTCTTTTCTTATGATTTAATTTTAAACTGTGTATTGACTAATTAAAGTGAATTTCATATAAATGTTAGGTATATGAAAGTGACTAATGGAGTTGAGACGAAGGAGAATGAGAAGAAGCAGGCAGGGAGGGAGTAGAAAACAATGCTTTGATAAACAGAAGAATGGTGCTGCGCAGAAAGAAAATTTGATGAATAGATGGAGGAAGAGAGAGGAATTTACCGACAAACATAAAGACAAAATAATGGTCCTAAAGTTTTTCTATTTCTCTTTAACAAATCTGCTTTGGCTTAAAGTTGATAAAGAAACTGCTTTTAGGAGAAAAAAGACTTGCATAATGAAAAAAAAAAAGGGGCTCATCATCCCAATATTGAATTTTCTCACACAATGATATCAAACTCTTAATATCATCAGAACTCTTTTTACCATAAATGATTTCTCTAAATCATTTTATGCACCTCATATAGATCATGGTTAACATCTAGTATAATATGCTATGGCATCCCAATCAGTAATAAGGTTTACTTTAAATGAACCTAAAATCATATGTTACCATGCACTAGAATCTCTCTGTTACAAAATCACAATTCGAACTAGAATCATGGTTCATGTCAAACCCCATTTGCTATGAATATTATGTTCTCTTTTAATTTCAGTTCTTGATTAAAATATTTTTCTCATAAAAAACTTTTTTCTGAATAAATCTGTCTATCCTGACCAGAAACTTGAAACATAAAGAACAATTAAATGAACATAGGATTTTATCCCTATTTGCTTAGAGAAACAGATTTCATCTTTATCAACACCTACATGTAATGCACAAGCATTTTCATGGAAAGTCTTATAAATAATTGGCCATTTTCCTTCTCCCATCACTTCACAACAACATTTCCTCCTTTAAAATCAATTCAATTACAGAGTGCTTCCTAATACCCTTTTCCAAAAATGGCCGAAGATCTTCTCTTCAATGTTGCTGGAGAAATCATTAAGAAATTGGGTTCTGTAGCTCTCCAAGAGATTGGCCTGTGGTGGGGTCTCAAGGAAGAGCTTCAGAAACTCAAGAACACAACAACCACAATCCAGGCTGTGCTTCTCGATGCAGAGGAGAAGTCTGCTCAAAACAATGAAGTCAAAAATTGGCTTGGCATGCTGAAAGAGGTGGTCTATGACGCAGATAATTTGCTCGACGACTTCTCCACTGAAGCTTTGCGCCAGCAAGTCATGGGTGGAAACAAATTGAAAAAGGAGGTATGGCTTTTCTTTTCAGCTTCCAATCCAATAGTTTATGGTATTAAGATGGGTCATAAGATTAAGGCAATAAGGGAAAGACTAGATGATATTGCAAAAAATAGGCTTGCATTCCACTTTGTAGAGCATAGTACAGAAAACCCATTCACAGCTAGAGAAAGAGACCAAACTATTTCATTTGTAGCTGAGGAAGAAGTCATTGGGAGGGATGATGATAAGAAGAGAATTCTAGAACTTCTATTTGACTCCAACACTGAAGATAATGTTTCAGTGATTCCAATTGTTGGAATTGGAGGATTAGGGAAAACCAAATTGGCTCAATTGGTTTATAGTAATAAGAATGTTACAGAAAAATTTGAGTTGAAAATGTGGGTTTGTGTATCTGATGTCTTTGATATAAAAATAATTGTGGGAAAGGTTATAAAATCTTTGACTCGTAAGGAACCAGGAAACCTTGAGTTGGATCAATTGCAAAGTGATCTAAGAGAAAGAATTGAAGGAAGGAAATATTTGTTAGTGTTGGATGATGTTTGGAATGAAGATCTTCAAAAATGGACTGATTTAAAGGCATTATTGACGTGTGGTGCAAGAGGAAGTAGGATCTTAGTGACCACTCGTTCCGAAATGGTTGCAGCAATAACTAGTGGCAAAAAGACACATTATTCTCTAAAGGGCTTAGATGTAGATAAGTCTTGGTCTTTGTTTAAGAAACTAGTGTTCGAGGGGAAAGAGCCAGAGAGTCCAAAAGTGAAAGAAATCGGAGAGCAGATTATAGAGAAGTATGTTGGAGTTCCCCTTGCAATAAAGACAATTGCAAGTCTTTTATACTTTAGGGATCCAGAAAGAGAATGGTTGCCTTTTTTAGAAAATGATCTTTCAAAAATAGCTCAGAATGAGAATGACATTTTGCCAACCCTTCAATTGAGTTATGATCATCTGCCATCACATTTGAAGCATTGTTTTGCTTATTGTGCATTATTTCCCAAAGATTATGTGATTGATGTGAAAAAATTGATTCATCTTTGGGCTGCCCAAGGATTCATTGAGTCATCAAATTCAAGTCTATGTGTTGAAGACATTGGGCTACAGTATTTTACAGAGTTGTGGTGGAGGTCATTTTTTCAGGAAGTAGAGAGGGATGAATTAGGCAATGTAGAAAGTTGCAAAATGCATGATTTGATGCATGACCTCGCAACTTCAGTTGCTGGGAAGGGCATTTGCATAATAAATTCTAAAGAAAAAAGTGTGGATGAAAGTGTCCGTCACGTGTCATTTTACTTCCGGTTATATTCATCCCAACAAATTCCTGCTGGATTAAGCAATGCACTAAAATTGAGGACATTTCTTTTGCCACAGCAAGACTTTTCTATTAGCGATGATGTAAGTAAGTTGTCAATCTCTAAAGTTATTGTTCCAAACTTTAGAGAGTTACGGGTGTGTGATATGAATCGGGAAAATATTAAAAAAATGTCCAATTTCATAAATAAACTAAAACATCTGAGATATCTTGATGTTTCTGTTAATAGAAACATCGTAGCACTTCCAAATTCTATTACGAATCTACAAAATTTACAAGTGCTAAATGTCTCCAATTGTAGTCTGAAGGAACTGCCTAAAGATATTAAAAAACTGATTAATCTTAGGCATCTGTATTGTGGTAATTGTTTCTCTTTGACCCATATGCCACGTGGGCTTGGGCAATTGACTTCACTTCGAACGTTGACATGGTTTGTAGTGGCAAAAGATAATTCAGTGGCAAAGAATGTTGGAGGATTAAATGAATTGAATAGCCTCAACAATTTGAGAGGAAGTCTTGCAATTATTAATTTGGGATATGTGAAAAATGGGATAATAAATCCTATTTTGAAAGACAAGTCGCTTCTTCAATCATTGTCTTTATCTTCGGATCGATATTTTGACGATGCAAATGTTGATAATGAAGAAATGGCATTCCAAAATCTCCAACCGCATCCTAATCTTAAAAAGTTAACGGTGGATTCGTACAGAGGCTTGAGTTTACCAAGTTGGCTTTCTTCCCTCACAAATCTTGTCGATATTAGGTTAACGTATTGCAGAGGTCAGCATCTCCCACCGCTGTATCAAATCCCTTCACTTCAAATGTTAGACATTTCCCAATTTGATTATTTAGAATACATAGAAATTGAGGGACAAGCAGCATCATTCTTTCCATCCCTCAAGTTTCTAAGATTGTGGGGTTGTCGTAAGCTGATAGGATGGCGGATGAAGAGGTATGAAGATGACAGTGATGATTCAACCACCATATCATCACCAGACCTACTCCAATTTCCTTGTCTTTCTCGGTTCATTTGCTACCGTTGCCCTAATATGAGTTGGATCCCTCAGTTTCCATCTCTCGATGAAGATTTAGAATTGACGAAAGTGAGCGTGCAACTTGTGCAGCAAATATTCACAACATCAACTTCTTCTTCTTCTTCCTCAATCAGTCCTCCTCTCTCTAAATTGAAGAATCTTCGGATTGAGGAGATTGAGGAACTCGAATCTCTACCGTCAGATGGATTGCAGAATCTCACTTCTCTTCACACTTTAAATATTACTAGTTGCCCAAGATTAACTTCTCTGCCTCGAGAGATTTGTTCCCTAATATCTTTACGAAAATTGTACATTCATAATTGTCCCCTATTGAACGAAAGATGCGCAAATAAAAAAGGCGCAGATTGGCCTTTCATTTCTCACATCCCAAATATTATGGTTGATTCAAAGAGAATTCAAGAGGAGGGACGCTATCTGCTAGGGGACGAAGATAAAAATCTACAGCTTCTGTAAGTTGATGCTTTTCTCTTCAATTGTTTTATTTAACTTCTTTATCACAACTTATGGGAGAAATTTTACGCACAGGAAATGAAATGATACGAGTTATGAATGTTAGATGCCCGATAATTTAGCCACTCTATTCCATGGGAAATCAGCAATACTAACATTGAGTCTGTAAGTTTTTTTTTTTTTTTTTGGCATTATTCGTTTTCAATAATTTAGCCACTCTATTCCATGCAAAGTATCCTTTTTTTTTTTCTTGTAATAGTTGGGAATTTATTTGCGTTATGATAAATTTTGCAGGAAACTTCATTGTGCCTTGTGCTCTTGACAAGTGATATGTATGAATAATGTTGCACTGGACTTTATCTTTAATTCCCACAGACACTGGGTCCTCGAGTATGAGGAATCGCATTTCTTTAGATCGCCGAAATTCTGATAAATTGGGAAGTGATGAGCAAATACAAACGATACAAAATTCATTGGTAGGTCATACTTCTATCCATCTTATTCTTTTTGTTATGTAATTCAGTCTTCATCTTCTTTTCATGGATATTAAAATTTAATTTTGATTTACGTGCAGAAGTTATTAGATTTCATTTTAGAACTATAACAAGATGTCATGGCAACAATTGCTCATACCCAATTAGGCATCTTCAGATCCTTCTTGGAATTTATCAGGTGAGTTTGAAGTTGTGTATAATTCTGTTACCTAACTGTTCAGGTCCATTTCTTTATTCTTCTTCTCTTTGCTAATGACATCAATAAATAATGGATTTGTTAAAATTTTGATATATTTGGATGTCTTTTCTATTACTTGCATGCAAAAGCTAGGCAAGTGCTCTGGAGTGAAATTCAGGTGTTACAAATTTTCCTGCAACTAAGATTGCAACTGAAAAATAACCAAGGATGATTTTTGTGTCAGACACATCAATTATTGAGCAATTTGGTGATTTCTTACTGCAGTGCTTCTCACATTCATCTTAAATATTGCAAAGGTATGAAAGAAATTTGAACATTTCCTTCGTTATATTACCATGATACCATTTCTAATTTTCTTTGCAAACATAGTTTCATTTGCATGCTTTTTCTGAAGAATAAAGTGTCACATAATAACCATTGTTCCCATCTTTCCCTTCTGCAGAATTCTAACTGTATACATAACCTGCAGTCACTTATAGACACTGGAAATGGGAGATCAAGGACAGATTATATTCCCATAGTTTCTTGGACCAGAAATATGAGTGATTTGAGAATGTTTTCATCACAAAAATGAAATCAGTGTACATCTTTTGTCCTTGTGTACCTCAAAGCTTCCTGCCTCTAATTCATTTCATCGGTACATGGAATTCCTCTTCGTCAATGTTACTATTAATTTTAAGATTCAGCCTCGTACCATATTCATCCAGTATGAAATTCCTTCTAAGCTTGAACATAATAATAATGATGAAATCTTTAATGCTTGTTAGTGTTTTAATGGTGGTTTCTCCACCATTCAACCATTACATCAAATATAAATCTATGGGTATCCAAGTCTCTGTTAGGCTACTTTTATTTTTAATGCTTGTTACTGTTAGTGTTTTAATTAACACATGAACTCTTGCCTTCTAGTAATTGCTTTAGTAATAAACCATTCTGTATTTATTTGGTTATGATAATTTTTAGACAAATTATTAAAAATAATTTCAGTGAAGGGGATAGATAGCAGTGGCCATCCTACAAGGCCTTCAAGGGGACAGGCTTTGCATGGAGCAGCAAAAGTGTTGGCTTATTTCGTCTTAAAACATTTTAAAGGTAAAAAAGAAAAAAGCTCAAAACTTCCCTCTTTAATTTCACTAAATGGTGCTCTTACTAATTAATTTCACTGCCTATCCTGTCAGTCTTTTAAACTTTATTTTGTTGTGATAGTTTTCTGCGATTACATGCACTTCCATGAACAATTGGCAATCGCTGCATGAGTTCTTTCAATTATTATGTTTGCAGATCAGATTTGAATGTTCATTTAACAAACTGAAGCAGAGAAGATATCAAGACAATGACTACAATCTGATAATGTAACATGTTGCTCTGACACAAGCCATGTATGTAATCTGCTGAAATCAGATATTTCTCAGTAACTCATCATTTCCTTGTGGATTTAACTAGGCAATTGGACTGATGATACGAATCATTTGTCAAGGGGGAAAAGAAGAAGACTTCATACAGTTGTTAATCATTGGTTGTCCCCAATCGAAAGAAAGATGTGGAAATTGGCCTTTCATTTCTCACATCCCAAATATTCAATTTGATTGGGAAAGAATTAAATGCACAGGATAATGAAGGACGAGTCAGTGCTTCTTCTCTTTAATTCGCAAATTCATTTTTTTTTTTTTATCTGAACTTATGTGAGAACATTTTCACTCTCTGATTCTGTTTGCACATGATGATGTGAAGGATAATTGTTCTATGCACAACAAATTTAGCCACTCTATTCCTTGGGGAAAGAGTAATAAACTGGCTCATCAAGAAAGAGGAGTCCCGGGACAACTGTTTATTTACATCCCTGAAATTCTAATAAATTGGAAAGTGTTGAACAAATGCAAACGGTGCTCAGCGCATCAGCAGGTCATGCTTCTATCCACTGTATTCTTTTTAGTAGAGTCTACTTCCAAAAGATTCATACGCAGGTACTTGTCCTTCTATCTCGGTAAAACATTTAAAAGTTCAAGAACAAAACTTCCAACTCGTTGAGCAAACTTATTTATCTTGGTCATTTCACTATTTTCCTAACTTGGGTTTCTTTTCCAGGGAATTTTGGTGCATATTCAAGTCAATGTGATCGTTAGTGATCTAGTTTTGCTGGATTTTAAGAATTTTGCATGGAATTTCACTTGTGCACATCTCTGAAAATTCCATGTAATAAATTGAAATCTGGAACTAGTGCAAAGGAAACTTGGAAGATAGTTTCTTGATTCAATCATCTAATTATTTATTTTTATTTTTATTCTCTCATGTAGAATGGTGGTTACAGAACAAAACAAGAAATGAGGAGCTCCAGTGCTACAATTACAACCTTGCTATGCTTTTCCAAATATATTAGATTTGTCATATTCTTGGAGTTTTGTTTCTTTTCTTTTTCTTCTTCCTCGGTCATTCCTCCTCTCTCTGATTTGAAGAAGCTCTGATTTGCCACATAGAAGAACTCGTGCCACACAGAGGCACGAGGTCTCCAAGTTGGGTTTCTTCAAATCTTGTCAATATTAAGTTACTGGATTGCAGATGTCAGCATCTCCCACCATTGCATCAAATCCTTTCTCTTCAAAACTTAGAGATTTCGGGATTAAATGATTTAGAATACATAGAAATTGAGGGACAAGGAACATCATTCTTCCCATCCCTCAAGTATCTGAAAATACAGTTTTGTTCTAAACTGATAGGATGGTGGAAGAAGAGGTATGAAGATGATAGTGATGATTCAACCACCATATCATCACCAGACCTACTCCAATTTCCTCGACTTTCTCGCTTCATTTGTCATTGTCGCCCTAATTTGAGTTGGATCCCTCAGTTTCCATCTATCGACGTTTTAGATTTGAGGGCAGTGAGCGTGCAACTTGTGCAGCAAATATTCACAACATCAATATCTTCTTCTTCTTCTTCTTCCTCAATCAGTCCTCCTCTCTCTAAATTGGAGAATCTTCAGATTGAGGAGATTGAGGAACTCAAATCTCTACCGTCAGATGTATTGCAGAATCTCACTTCTCTTCAAACTTTAAAGATTAGTAATTGCCCAAGATTAACTTCTCTGCCTCGAGAGATGTGTTCCCTAACATCTTTTTGAGAATTGGAAATTGATGATTGTCCCCTATTGAACGAAAGATGCGCAAATAAAAAAGGCGCAGATTGGCCTTTCATTTCTCACCTCCCAAATATTGAAGTTGATTACAAGAGAATTCAATGGGAGGGCCGCTATCGACTAAAGGACGAAGAAAAAACATCTAGAGCTTCTGTAAGTTGATGCTTTTCTCTTTAATCGGTCTATTTATTTTTTTTTCCCCTGAACTTATAGGAGAAATTTAACACAGGAAATGGAATGATACAAGTTAATGAAGATTAGATGCCTAATAATTTAGCTACTCTATACCATTGGAAATCAGCAGTGCTAACTTCGAGTTGTAAGTAACTTTATTTCATTATTTGTTTTCAATCAACCATCAAATACGCAGAGTATTCATTTTCCTTTTTTTCTTCTTTTAATAATTGGGAATTTATTTTCCTTTACAATAAAATTTGCAGGAAATCTCTTGTGCTTTGTGTTCTTGACAAGTGACATAAATGGATATGTAGGATTAATTTTGCACTGGATTTTCACTTTAATTTCTACATATACTGGCTTATCAAGTATGAGGAATTACATCAACAAATACTAAGACGCTGAATCCATTCGAAAACGTTGTTTCATTTCAAGCATTTTCTGAAGAATATGGTATAAAATATCAGGGTATTATAGTTTTGGATTCTTTTTAAAAGATTTTAAGGCAAGCAACTTTCTTTATGTCCATTGCTTAGTTTTTTCAAAATTGCAAGCATGAGAAATCTACTGTTCTTCAAAATTTTCTTTAAATCCTAACCTTATGAACCATCAACAAGCTTCAAATAATGCTCCCTACAATTATGTATGCAGGAAGAAACGAATTTGCTTTGCATCTTGAAGCAGGTATAAGGTCATAGACTGCAGCTATGACCCCACCATTGTTCCCATCTCCCTCTTCTACAGAATTCTAACTCTGTATATGGTGACATGCACGAATCACTGCTCAAATCTAGAGGAAATTTTGGTGACGACTTACAACCAGTATGAAATCCCTTCTAAGCTTAAGCATAATAATGATGATTATGAAATCTTTGATTCTTTTTAGTGTTTTATTGCTGGTTTCTCCACCATTCAAGCATTACAGCAAATATAAATCCAAGGGTATCCATGTCTTATTAGTGTTTTAATTAACACATGAACTCTTGCCTACTAGTAATTGTCTTAGTAATAAACCATTCTTTATTTATTTGCTTATGATAATTTTTAGACAAATTATTGAAAAAAACAATTTCATTGAAAGAGATAGATAGTAACGTTGATGTAGAACAAGAACAAAGAACAAACAAGGTCAAATCCTTGTAAAGAGAACTAATTCTCAAAGTTGTATTAATCTCAAGTAATTGTCATAGCAAAACTGAATGTAACTATGTCTATATATAATGTTTGTATAACCCTAAATATCTAATTATGAATTAAGGATCCCAATCTAATCCAATTAGGAATACAAAATCACAACTCTATTTATATTTAAATATTTACCATATTTCTTCCTAAAAATATGTACTCCTAAAATCCTTTGGAGTATGTTATACATCAAATGGCCATCCTTAAAGGCCTTGAAGGTGATAGGCTTTGCAAGGAGCAGCAAAACTGTCAGGATGCTTCTGTTCGAAATGCATGCTACAGGATGTCTTCTGACTTTGGTCTTTGGATGAAATCTTGCATATGACCTTTGCTTTGCTTCCTGATTCCCCTGTTGTCGTTGTTGGAGACGATCATGGCCAACTCCATGACCTCCTTTTCCTCTTGCAGGATGCTGGATTCCCTTTTGATAATCGCTTCTTAGTCTTCAATGGTGATTATGTTGACTGAGGCGCTTGAGGTCTCAAGACCTTCTTGCTTTTTTTAGCTTGGAAGGTAACTCTTTACACTGCTTCTCTCTGTATAATTCAAGATGCCATTTTTCTGTACCTCTCTATACTTGTCAAGGATTCAGATGCTTCTCACATCAATTATTAAATTACCTATCTTCATTTATCCACAAATGCTCTCTGTATTCTTTGCTGCCTTCATCCTTCTCCTGAATTCCTTTTCTTGGACAATTATAAGTGCATGAATTCAATACCTGTATCATATTTAATTGAAAAAAACTATGGCATAGTCACTGAATTAGAAGTTAGCTGATGTTACATATCAGACCTGCACAATTGCTGAAACAGAGAAATAGGGAGAGAAAGAGATAGAAAGGTACTGGGTGAGGAGAGAATTAGAATGGGTGAGAAGAGAAATAGGAAGGGATGAGATTAGAATTAGAGAAGAAGAGAGAAAGAGGTATTCTGCATTTGTTAGTGATTCTAGGAATGCCCAATTACAGCCATTCTTTCCTATTTATGCTAACCGCTACAAAATAACAGAATATTGCCCACCTAAGTCAACTTATCCAGCCCAGCCAACTCATCTAGCTCATCCCATCCCTGAGTCTTAACAGCTGAACAATGTTAGTGAT
Source organism: Hevea brasiliensis (assembly GCF_030052815.1). Classification (NCBI taxonomy): domain Eukaryota; kingdom Viridiplantae; phylum Streptophyta; class Magnoliopsida; order Malpighiales; family Euphorbiaceae; genus Hevea; species Hevea brasiliensis. The sequence goes on along the minus strand of NC_079506.1, from coordinate 5,737,111 downwards.
GTTTTTTTGTTTCCTTCCTATGCAGTTATCTAGAGATCATTAGTTAGATATTATTCACTTTCTGCACTCATTTTATTTTTCTCTTCAGGAATTGGCCTATGCTTTTTGACTTATTAATTCAAAAGTCAACTTCTCTTGAGAATATGGAGGTTCTCAAATAGTGAGATTCCTGGATGAAAATAGAAAGGTTTATATTCATTCAAGATCTCAGTATTAGTCACTGCAAAAAGTTCAAAAGCTATTGGAGGGTATTGGAGGGTGTCTCTAACAAATTGGCAATTGTTTGCATGAGTTCTCTCTAACAAATTGAAGCGGAAAAGATATCAAGACAATGACTACAATCTGATGATTTAACAGGTTGCTCTAACACAAGCCATGTATGTAACCTGCTGAAATCAGACATTTCTTAGTGACTCATCATTTCCCTGTGCATTTACCTATTCAATTGGACTGATGACATGAGTCATTTGTCAAAGGTGAAAAGAAGACTGCATACAGTTGTTAATCATTGGTTGTCCCCAGTTGCAAGAAAAATGTGGAAATTGGCATTTCATTTCTCACATCCCAAATGTTCAACTTGATTGGGAAAGAAATAAATGCACAGGAAAATGAAGTATATTCTTCTCTTCAATTCGCAAATTTGACTTATTTTTTTTTCTGAACTTATAGGAGAAATTTTTCACTCTCTGATTCTATTTGCACAGAATAGTGTGAAGGATAAGTATTCCATGCACCACAAATTTAGCAACTCTATTCCTTGGGAAAAGAGCAATAAACTGGCTCATCAAGAAAGAGGAGTCCCACGGTTACTGGTTTTTTACATCCCTGAAATTCTAATAAATTGGGAAGTGTTGAACAAATGCAAACGGTGCTGAGTGCATTAGCAGGTCACGCTTCTATCCATTGTATTCTTTGGAATAGAGTCTACTTCAAGAAGATTCATACACAGGTACTTGTCCTTCGACCTTGAACTTCTAACTCACTGAGGAACCTTATTTATCTTTCTTATTTCACTAATTTCTCAACTTTGGTTTCTTTTCCAGGGAATTTTGGTGCATATTCAAGTCAATTTGATCATCAGGGATATAGTTTTGCTGGATTTTAAGAATTGTACATGGAATTTCACATTGTCCACATCTCTGAAAATTCCAAGTAATAAATTGAAATCTGGAACTAGTGCAAAGGAAGCTTAGAAGATAGTTTCTTGATTCAATCATCTAATTATTTATTTTTATGTTTATTCTCTCATGTAGAAAGAATGGTGGTTACAGAACAAAACAAGAAATGAGGAGCTCCAGTGCTACAATTACAACCTGGCTATGCTTTTCCAAATATATTAGATATGTCATATTCTTGGAGTCTTGTTTCTTTTCTTTTTCTTCTTCCTCGATCATTCCTCCTCTCTCTGATTTGAAGAAGCTCTGATTTGCCACATAGAAGAACTCGAATCTCTACTGCTAGATGGACTGCAGAATCTAACTCGAATCTCTACTGCTAGATGGACTGCAGAATCTCACTTCTCTTAATAATTAGAGATTTGGGGATGCTCAAGATAGGCGTCTTTGCCTTGAGCGATGTGAGCAGACTTGATCAACTTGACAATCGGAAAGTCAATTGTGGTCCGATTCAGGCTGATTTGTGGACAGCAGATAGAGAACACTTGGATCTACATTCTGTATGGTGAAATCATGCACTTTTCTACATTTTCTCTTATGTTTAATCTCGTTGTTGTTAAGATTAATTTGTGTAGCTGCTATGAGAATTTGGATGAGACATTCCTCTTCAAAGAGGTTTTCCACGTAAAAAATCTTTGCGTTCTTAGTATGATTGATTTTGTTGAGATTAGCATATTTTTTGGTTTGATAACTTTTCATAGTCTATTTATACCTAAAATTTTATATTATTTATTCCTACATACCTTTTATATATATATGTATATATATATGTTACTCAAAAAAAATTTTTATATTAAATTTAACATATAAAAATATTATTAAATCAAGTATGAAAGCATTAAATCAACGTGAACAAAGCAATATTAAATTTTGAAAAACTAAATTTTTATAAAATATTAAATTTTTAAAAGCTTAATTATTTATTTATTTATTTTTCAGACTACATTCAAATTAATGAAATTAATATGAACGAGCCAATTTTGCATTGGTTATATATATATAATTTAAAATTTTATATGAATTATAAATCGTTTTAAGTAGAGTAAATTAAATTATTTCAAAATCGTTTTACCTCTATAATTTCATGAAAAAAAATAGAATTTTCATTAAAGGCATAGCTTAAGGCTATTTTTCTTCTCATTGAAGAAAAAAAAATCATTTTTTTAAAAATCACATTATAAATATCTCTATTTATGGATTAGAATTTTTGTTATAATTTTTATTTTTTTCCTTATTAATTAAAATTTTCTCCATCTTTAAAGAAAATGATTGATTTTTATTTTTGTCGTTTATCAATTTTCTCCATCTTTTGTAATTAATATTTTTTAAATAAATATATCATTAAACCAAAGTGAAGGATGCAAAGTTCTACATACGAAATTATTTAATATCCCTTATCTTAATTGGACAAACAATTGATTTGATTTAATTTAATTTTAAAATAAATAGGACTCTTTTTGTAATATTAAAAAAATTATATACAAAACGTATTAAGTGAACAAGTATTACGATTTTACTAAATGAAAAATAAAATTACAAATCCACACATTAGCAGAATCAAAATCAACGGAAAATTGAATGCCAACAAAAATAATATTAATAATTTATCATTAGAAATTAATAAGAGAGATTTCAATTACATTTATAAAAATATACAATTAATATATTATACTTATAAAATATATAATTAATTTTATATATTTAGTAAAAGACTTAAAACTATAAAAGTAAACTTGATTATAAAAATATAATAAAATTTGAAAATAAAAATTGGATATCCTTCTAAAAGCAGAAAATTATTAAATCGCATATATTTATTCTTTTTTAAAGTGAAGAATTTAATTATTAAAAAATTATATTTTTTGTATGATTCTATTTAAAGATCAATGGAAGAAATTTTTTATTACTTTTTTTTGCTACTCCTATATATAATTGATCCACGTATATGAAATAAATAAAATTTAACTTTAAATTAATAATTTTATACCTAAAATATATAATATAAATCAATTATTAGGAGAATATTATAAACTTAAAAAATAAAGTGTTTATAACATTATAAAAATTGTTTATAACATTATAAAAATCATTATATAAAAGGTTCTCCTGATACTGCTTTATTCTTTCCAGCTAATTCTGAGTTACAATTAAAAGCTTTTAGTAACTCAGATTGGGTTGGATGTCTTGACACTCACAAGTCTATTACAGGCTACTGCATCTTTCTTGATTCTTCTCTTATTTGTTGGATAGCTAAAAAGCAATCAACAGTATCTCGGTCATCTTCCGAAGTCGAGTATGGGGCCTTGGTAACAACTACTGTATACCATTCGAAATCAGCAGTACTAACATCGAGTTGTAAGTATCAAATATGCAGACCATTTCCTTTTTTTTTTTTTTTTCTTCTTTTAATAATTGGGAATTTTTTTTCCTTTATGATAAATTTTTCAGCGAATTTCTTTGTGCTTTGTGTTCTTGGCAAGTGACATGATAATGGATATGTATGAATAATTGGGACGTGTTGAACAAATTCTGATAAATTGGAAAGTTTTGAGCAGTTCATGCTTCTATCCATTGTATTCTTTACAATAAAATCCGCTGCCAGAAGATTCATACGCAGGTACTCGTCCTTCTCGGTAAAACGTTTAAAAGTTCTACAGCAGAACTTCTAACTCATTGAGGAACCTTATTTATCTCTCTCATCTCACAAATTTCCCAACTCGGTTACCTTTTCCTGGGAACTTTGGTGCATATTCAAGTCGATGTGATCATCAGTGATCTAGTTGTGCTGGATTTTAAGAATTTTGCATAAAATTTCACTTGTCCACATCTCTGAAAATTCCGAGTAATAAATTGAAATCTGGAACTAGTGCAAAGGAAACTTGGAAGGTAGTTTCTCGATTCAATCATCTAATTATACATATTATGTTTATTCTCTCCATTTTCTCTCATGTAGAAAGAATGGTGGTTAAAGAACAAAACAATATATGAGAAGCTCCAGAGTTACAGTCACAATCTTGCTGATTTTCCAAATATATTACAAGTAGAAAAATTTAGTGGTATGCCATATGCTTGGAGTTTTGTTTCTTTTCTTTTTCTTCTTTCTCAATCATTTCTCCTCTCTCTGAAATGAAGAAGCTCTTGATTTGCCATATAAAGGAACCCGAATCTTTACTGCTAGATGGACTGCAGGATCTCACTTCTCTTCAATAATTAGAGATTTGGAGGTGCCCAAGAATGACGTCTGTGCCTTGAGAGATGTGTTGCTCACCTCTGTTGGCTATTCATGGGTGTAGAGACAAGAATTGTGTGAGACGAACAAAATAGGTGAACAGGTTAAACTCAATACAATTCAATGTCGATAATAGACTTGCGAAGAAGAGAGCAGGTTAAACTCAATAAAGGGCCTCCTGTATCCTGGAAAAATAGGTGAACAGAGCGTTCGACTCAGAGAGTAAAATACTGATTTTAAGTACAATTACTAAAGCTAATGCATTCTAAAGAGTGGAATGCAATACTTTCCTAGTTTTTATACAAATTACATTATAAATAACAAAAAGGTAATTTGAAACACTCACACGGGTATTCAAACAGCATATATATGAGAGCTGATCCCCTATATAGCTCTCTTAATTCAACCTCTGCCAGCGAGTACATCTCAAGCCGGATTTTCTCTTAATAGACCAAATGTGGAGGCCAACGAGATCATCTCAAGCCATGCCTACCCCTATTTATCCATAAAAGAATCGGGTCCTAGCGAGTCAAGCTCCAGCCGCGTCTACCCGTCCGGTTCATATCCAATATCACACACCACACGCACGCCAACACACACACCGCTCCAAATTACCATAAAACAGCATCTATAACATTTCATCAAATAAAGATGCAATATAAAACGTGCCTAGTATTTAACTATATAAATATATATTTACAAGTGATGCATGGGCATACCTGAATATATAATAATATTGAAATTATAATTAAAATCAATATTTTACTCACAGACGTAAATCGAGGTCACTGTGATGGCTGGGTGGAGGAGAAAGGCTATCACAGCTCACTTGACAATTACATTACAATTTTTTAATACAATTGACTCAATACAAGCTTAAAAAGAAGCAAAGACACCCTAAGTTATGTCAAAAATCCAGCAGAGTTTCTCCTATACTTAGAACCTACCCAACCTGCAAAAGGGTTCAAAAGATACTTTTATATCCACAAGTCTCACAACTACAACTCAATCACATCACATGACCCCTCTTGGGCCCATCCAAACAGTCAATAACTATAATTTTAGAAAATTATAATTTGCAAAAACTACCCAAATTAACTCTAAAAATTTCAAAATTTTGCTCTGCAGTCCTTAGCAATATTATAGAGGTAACACAGAATGAATTATAATTTTCTAGCTACCCACGAATATTTTATGAAATTTTATTCTAAATCCAGCACTATAAAATTGAAGAAACTTGGAGTTCGGGTTTACCTATGTCAATTCTGATACTTGGAACACGTCCAAAGTGTCTGAAAATGGTGGGGAAGCATATAACTTTGACCCGATTCCGAAGTGATTCCGGCAGCTTATCTGCTCAGTCCGAAATTATAGATTCTAGCGACGATCGAATTGCCACGAAATGAAAGTACTTACGTAAAGCCCACAACACTAGGGGTTAGACTAAAATATTTATATTTACATATAAAATAATTATTTAAAAATTGAGGGTGTTACATTGACAATCAAAAAGTCAATTGTGGTCCAATTCAAGCTGATTTGTTTAGGATTGATTTTTTTGTACCAATGCTGTTGGTTTGGGTTTTGGCCTGCTATGCTTGCTTTTTGTTTTGCTTTTGGAACTCTATTTTGTGATGTTTCTTTTCATATCTGTGTTGAGATGTATGCTTCTCCAGGTTTTTTCACTTAGCATGCTAAATCCTAAGTTGGGAATCTTTGGGAAACGTGCTGGTTTGGGTTTAGCTTGATTTGTTTATGCTAAGTTTTTCCTAGTTTTATTAATATAAGTAATCTCACTTCAATCTTCATTCTGTGTGGTTGGATTATGGATTGGAGCTCTCCAAACCAAAAATAGTTTCCAAAACAATAATGTGCTATTTAGTTAAATTTTGCACTTTTCTACATTTTCTTTTCTTTTTTTTTTTTTCTAATAATATCATTGTTATTGGGATTAATTTGTATTGCTACAGTGAAAAATTGGATGAGGTGTTTGTAACCTTACTTTTATAATAGTGGAGAAAAAGTCCCATTGTTTTTCCCATTTAATTTGAAGAGTTTCTCCATGTAAAAATTTTTGTACTATTAGTATGATTGATTTTGTTGAGATTGAGCATATATTTTGTTGATAACTTTCTATAGTCTATTTACACCTAAAATTTTATATTATTTATTACTACATAGCTTTATTAGTTTTGCTTAATTATATATAAAGGAGTCTATCTTGACATTCCAAATAATAATAATAATAATAATAATACACATAAATTACTCCAAAAATATGCTATCAGTACTAAAAAATAAATTACTCCAATCTCTACCATCAGTACTAACCATTTGGCTAATAATTTGGCTACTCCATTCCATTGGAAATCAGCAGTAGTAACATCGAGCCTGTAAGCATCTTTCTGTCATTATTTGTTTTCAGTCTACCATCAAATATGCAGAGGATCGGATCCATTTTCCTTTTTTTGTTCTTCTGTTAATAATTGGGAATTTATTTCCTTCATGATAAATTTTGCAGGAAATTTCTTTCTGCTTTGTGTTATTGGCAAGTGACATGATAATGGATATATATGAATAATACAAAGCATGAGGAATCACATGATGCTGAATCCATTCGTCGGTCATGCTTCTATCCATCTTATTCTTTTTGTTGTGTAATATTAGTCTTCATTTTCTTTTCATGGATTATGAAGTTCAATTCTGATTTACGTGCCTAAGTTACTAGATTTTTCATTTTCATTCTTTTTGTTGTGATATTGCTCGTTTTATTATTCCATCAATCTCAAAAGTCTAAATAATTAAAACAATCATAGTTTTGTTGTAAAAAATAATATCTATGGGACGATATCGTTTTATACTATTTTTAACGATGTGTAAACTTATGGGTTCCATACGCAACAGTTGGATATGATTGTACAAAGAGGTGTATATCTTTTTTCCAATGGAAAATCCAAATTTAATGTTCCTCCGATTGGACTCGTAGAAAAACTTCAAAAAGTATTATACAGTGGCTCGCATCTAGTGAAATGTATTTCTGCTATGTGGCTAAACATAAATTTTATGCTTTGTCATACTATGATGCGCCAACTCAATCAGAATTGTGAAATTATTATTATTTTTCTGTATAAATGGTTAATATCATTTGTGCAAAAATAATATATTGATATATACTTCATTATAGTATTCTTTTTACAATTAATGAAATCATCTTCCTTCCAAAAAAATAATATTAGCCAAATCAAATTAAAATAAGGGTTGAGTTGAATTGAACTAAATAGAAAAAGTTTTGATTTGATTAAATTCACTTCAATTTATTGACTTGGGCTTATTTTGTTAAGTATATTTAATTTTTTATATTTTATTCTTTAGACATATTATAAATTTCATAAATTATGCATTGTATTCCATAAAGTTCAAAAAAAAAAAAAATTGATCATAGATTGGACAAAATAGTTGTTTTAGTTTTTGATAAAAGTAACTGAATCAAAACAAAATTTTAACTTTCTAAAAAATACTAATTGAATCAAATTAAATCAATTAAAAAATTAATTAAAATGGTTTGATTCATTTTTTGATTATAATTTATTTTTATTTACTTCTAATTTTATGAAATTAATTTTTGAAATTAAATGGTCAGCCCACCTTATCCTAATGGTTTGGGAACTTATTTGCTTTTGAACGATCCTTAAAGACAGAGGGTATATGCCATGGAGCGGATATTGAATCGTAATTAAACTATATAATTATTAATATATTTTTATTAAATTTAAGTAAATTATTAAATGATTTAAATTAAATTTCAATATAAGAAATGAAAATTTTATTAGAAATTAAATTTTTAAAAATAAATTTCATCTTTATTTGTCACTACATATGAACACCAAACTTTCATTCAAGGCTTTCTGCGATTCTTTCTGTTGCCTTAATTTCAAAGATACAACAAAGAATAAAGAATAGCAAAAACATTTAAAAAGGTTTTTTTTTTCTGATTAAAGTAATATATATAACACTTTGATCTTCATTTTGTATGGGTGGATCATGAAACTAATTATATATAAAGAGTCTATCTTAACATTCAAAAAAAAAAAAAAATGTGCCTATAATACTAAAAAATAATGGCTTAAAGTTCAATTACACTCTTATACTTAATGGAAAAGTTAAATTTAACCCATTTACAACTTTTTGTTCAATTTAGCTTAGAAATTTCACTTTAAACTCAATTTTACTTAAAAATCAAGAAAATAAAAATACTAAGTTTCTTAATTTTTGGGATTAAATCAAGAAATCAGAAAATTTTTAGGCAGACGGTTCCACAACCTGCGACATAACCAATTCAGCTTGTGTCGTTTACTGAAAATGGCTAACGTGGCACTTTCATTCCTCTGATTTAATATATCATTTTCTCTAGAATTTTCTGCCTTTTTACCCATTCTAGGGCAGTGTTACACTCATTTCATATAGGCATTTTAAGGTAGTTTTGCATCCATTTTGCCCTTATATTTTAGTATATTTTATGTTTTTAGCTTTATTTTATCTTATTTGTTAATTTTAGATACTTTATATTTGATTTTCGTAATTTTTATTGTTTTGATAGGATTTTGTGGCAAATCAAAGATCAATGAGTGCAATAGGAAATAATTTGAAGAGATTTGAAGTTCTTTAAGCGTGGAGGAAAGTTGAAGAAATCAAGCCTTGAAAGAGCAAACTAGCTGAAATTTGCTTGAGACTTTGCTTAAGGTCATGCTTAGGGTAAAGCAGCAGTGCTTAAGGTGCAGCACAAGTCAAGCATGAGCAGAAAAAATCCATTTTACTCTAAGTCTGCCGAGAGTTCTTGAAGTCCGCTTAACCTTAAGCGCACAGCGACTGAGGCTGCTAAAATTTGCTAAGAAGTCGCTTAGGTTAAGCCGAACCCTAAGCGGCATCGCCTAACGTGAATAGTGTCACGACTTGGATAATTTTACACCTCATTTCCTATCCACTCCTTGGCTCTTATTTACTTTTAGGGCAACTTTTTGGAACCATATAAATTCATCATTTCCTTATTTTTGCTATAAGGGGAAAGGGAGAAAAAACAAAGAAAAAAAAAATAGAAAGAAGAAGAGGCGCCATTTTCTCTGGGAAGAGGAGCTGCTGCACGAGTTTGGAGCTCCAGAAACCAGAAACCTTGGTTCTTCCACCTGGGTTTTCCTATTTCAGTCCTTTTATCATGTTTTTCTTTATTCTTCCATCTATATTTCTTGTAAATACCATCATGAGTGAGTAATTTCTTTAGATTTCAGAGTTGGGAAATATGTTTTAGATTAATTTGTGGATTTGGATTGGGTATTTCCTTATCTTATATGAATATGAGTTTTGATTCCTTCCTTGTGTGCTTGATTTACTTGCCTAATGTTGGTACCCATTGGGTATTGTGTTAATCTTTGATTGAAGGACCGAAAGGTGAAAGTCATTGATGGGTAATCATGGATTGGAACTTAAAATCACCTAGATTTAGAAATAAACTAGGACTTTAAGAGGAATTAATTATTGGTTACAAAACTTAATGGGTTTTAAAGTAATCAAATACATACGAAAGTAGGTTTGGTTATTTTAGAATACACTTTGATTTGCTTGAAAAAGATATCAAAGGGATTTAGAATCAATTTCCTTCAAACTCTATTTTTCCCTAAAAATTGGAATGCCCAAGACAAATCCCAATTAATTTATGCATAAACCCCCAACTCTGGAATCACTTTTACCATAATTAGACTTTCGTTTAAATTACCCATTGATAATTTAGTTTAATCGCGAACTAGAATTAGAATTTATTTGTTTGCTCTTTACCCATTTCAATTAGATTAATCAATTTACCTTGCTCATTACACTTACCATTTATTCGTTAATCATTAGCCCAAATAATCGCTTCATTCATAGTTTAGTAATCAAACAGCAAATCCTCGTGGGAACGATACTTGATTCATCACTTTATTACTTGAGACGACCCGTATACTTGCGGATAAGTCACATCAAGTTTTTGGCGCCGTTGCCAGGGATTTGATTTTTTGTTTGATATTGAACAATTGTTTATTTGGTTAATTTGGGCATTTTATTTTATTTCTTTTTACCATTTTACTTTGAGAGTTTGTTTATTTTTGTTTTTCAGGTGCTTTATTTTATGAGAAGGTCAAAAAGTGAAGAAATCAATTTATTCTTTGACCCAGAAATAGAGAAGACAGCAAAAGCTTTAAGAGCAGAATCTAAGAGGAGAAAAGCTGAAATTAAAGCTCAACAACAACAAGAAAGAGCACAAGAGCAAGAGGAACTACAAGAAGAAATGGCCAACAACAACAATAACAACCGCTCTGTGAAAGATCATGCCTATCCTAACATTGGAGATTTCATGCCAAGTATCACAAGACCAAGAGTAGAAGCTAATAATTTTGAATCAAGCTCGCACTCACAAATGGTACAACAAGCACAATTTGGAGGAAATCCAAGTGAAAGTCCACATGTGCATCTAGCACACTTTCTTGAGATCAGTGATATGTTGAAGATAAATGGAGTTTCTGATGATGCAATTCGACTCAGATTATTTCCTTTTTCTCTGAAGGACCGAGCTAGAGAGTGGTTACATTCTTTGCCACCGGGTTCTATCACAACATGGGATGAACTTTCTCAAGCATTTTTAGCTCAATATTTTCCACCAAGCAAGACAGCTAAGCTAAGAAATGAGCTGACTTCTTTTAAACCTAGAGATGATGAGAGCTTGTATGAAGCATGGGAGAGGTACAAGGATTTGCAAAGGAGATGTCCACATCATGGGATTCCTAAGTGGATGCTTGTTCAACACTTTTACAATGGAGTTTCACCAGCTATTAGAAGTACAATTGATGCATCTTCTGGAGGTGACCTTATGGAGAAATCTGAAGATGAAGCTTTTTCCTCTCTTGATAAAATAGCTTATAACAACTACCAATGGAGTTGTGAGGGGAATGAGATCAAGAAACCAGTTGGTATGTTTGAGCTTGATGCCATGAATATGATTAATGCTAAGTTTGATGCTTTGACAAGGAAAATGGACAAGCTAAGCATGAAAGTAGATTCTTCAGCCGGAGGTTCTAGTAATTCAAGAGAAGTTGAGCTGCAAATGTCAATTGTGCGCAGATTTTTCTGCACTTAATCAAGATTTTTCAAGTGAGCAAGTGGATTATGTGGGAACTACAATCAAAGACTGTGGTAACCCATTTTCTGCAACTTATGATCCAAAGATGGAGAAACCACCCCAATTTCTCTTGGGAGGTAGACAAGGGCAAAATCGAATTTTCAAAGAACCTTACGGATATCAACAAAATCAGAATTTTCAGCAGAATAGAGGTCCCCCTCCTGGAATTTCTAAACCTCAAAATGCACCTGCTCCACCTCTACCACAACAAGCACAATTAGATAAGACAGCTAGATTGGAATCTATGATTGAAACTCTACTTGTGAGCCACCAAAGTCAACAAGAAATGATTTCTCAATTAGCATCTAAAGTGGATCAAATGGCAACACACAACAAGATGTTAGAGAATCAGATAGCTCAACAAGCTAGCTCTTCAAGTAACAAGGCATTTGGGAACCTTCCTAGCCAACCAGAAAATTCAAGGGAGCATTGCAAGGCTATTACATTGAGAAGTGGAAAAATATTGGAGAATGGAAATAAAAAGATTGAAGAGAAAGTTGAAGAAAAGAAAAGCAGAGAAGGAGATGAACAAACTGAAGCTGAAGTTAGAATTGAAGCTGAGAAAGAAAATTCAATGGAAGAAAAAGGAAGTAAGGAGAGGGAGAGCAAAGAGGAAGAACCTAAATATGTTACACCTAAAGCCTACATGCCACCTTTACCATTCCCACAAAGGTTTCAGAAAGCAAAATTGGATAAACAATTTGGGAAGTTTTGGAGGTATTGAAGTCTTTGCATGTGACTATTCCTTTCACTGATGCCTTAGCACAAATGCCTTCATATGCTAAATTTTTGAAGGAGATTTTATCTAACAAGAAGAAATTGGAGGAATTTGAGACTGTAGCTCTCACGGAAGAAAGCAGTGCTATTTTGCAAAATAAGCTTCCACCCAAACTGAAAGATCCTGGAAGTTTCTCCATACCATGTCACATTGGGGATATCAGTATAGATAAGGCTTTATGTGATCTTGGAGCCAGTGTTAGTTTGATGCCATTGTCTATCTATGAGAAAGTGAAGATTGGAGAAATGAAGCCTACTACCATATCACTACAGTTAGCAGATAGGTCTATTAAATTTCCAATTGGGGTAGTTGAGAATGTTCCTCTGAAAGTTGGGAAATTTTTCATACCAGTGGATTTTGTGGTATTAGAGATGGAGGAGGATGTACACATTCTTATTATTCTTGGTAGACCTTTCCTTGCTACTGCTGGAGCTGTGATTGATGTAAAAAATGGGAGGCTTACATTAGAAGTTGGGGAAGAGAAAGTTGAATTCAATTTGTTTCAAGCAATGAAAAAGAAAGATGATTCAAACTCATGCTTGAGAGTTGATGTGATAGATGAAGAGGTTAGAGAAGTGCTTAAAAAGCAACATCCTAAAGATCCCTTAGAAGCTTGTTTGGTTCATAACATCAAAAAAGGGGATGAAATTGAAGAAGCTGCAGAATATGCTACAATTTTGGAAGGAAATCCACCATTGCCTATGGCTGATATTGAAAAGATTGGGAACTTGAAGCAAGAAACAACTTCATCATCAAAGTTTGAAAAAGGTGAAGCACCCAAGGTAGAGTTGAAACCTCTTCCAACAAATCTCAGGTATGCTTTTCTAGGTCAAAATTCTACATATCCTGTGATTCTTAGTGCTAAATTGACTAATTGTGAAGTTGAAAAATTATTGAGAATTCTTAGGAAGCATAGAAGGATAATTGGTTATACCATTGATGATATTAAAGGAATACATCCTTCTGTGTGCATGCATAGAATTTTGTTGGAAAATGACCATAAAGCCTCTCGAGAATCACAAAGGAGATTGAATCCAAATATGAAAGAGGTTGTGAAAAAGGAGATCTTGAAATTGCTTGATGCAGGTATTATTTACCTGCTTTCGACAAAGAATTGGGTAAGTCCATTCATGTTGTACCTAAGAAAGGGGGCATCACAAGAGTGAAAAATGAAAATGATGAACTAATACCTACAAGAATCAGAATCGGATGGAGAATGTGTATAGACTATAGGAAATTGAATAAGGCAACTAAAAGGACCATTTTCCATTACCATTTATAGATCAAATGCTTGAGAGACTAGCCCATCATTCTTATTTTTGCTATTTGGATGGCTATTCGTGGTTCTTTCAGATCCCTATTCACCTGCATGATCGGATAAAACTAACTTCACATGTCCTTATGGTACCTTTTCTTACCGAAGGATGCCATGTGGACTATGTAATGCCCCTGCAACATTTCAACGATGTATGATGTCCATATTTTCTGACATGATTGAGGGTATTATGGAAGTGTTCATGGATGATTTTTACGTATGGTAAATCTTTTGATGAATGCTTATCTAACTTGTCTAAGGTTTTGCAGAGATGTGAAGAGTTCAATTTAGTTTTGAATTGGGAAAAGTGCCATTTTATGGTACAAGAAGGAATTGTTTTGGGACATCTTGTGTCAAACAGGGGTATTGAGGTGGATAAATCAAAGGTGGAAATTATTGAGAAAATGCCACCCCCAACATCTGTGAAGGGAGTGAGGAGTTTCTTGGGGCATGCTGGATTTTATAGAAGATTCATCAAGGATTTCTCTAAGATTTCTAAACCTCTTACCAATTTATTGAGTAAAGATGTGGAATTTAATTTTGATACTAATTGTATGAATGCTTTTTGCAGGATAAAGGAAGCTTTGATATCTGCTCCTATTATGCAACCACCCGATTGGTCATTACCTTTTGAGTTAATGTGCGATGCTAGTGATTATGCCATTGGGGCTGTTTTGGGACAAAGGAAAGATAAGAAGGTGTATGCAATATACTATGCAAGTAGGACCTTAGATGATGCTCAAATAAATTACTCTACTACAAAGAAAGAGTTTTTGGCAGTAGTATTTGCAGTAGACAAATTCAGGTCCTATCTTGTGGGGTCTAAGGTAATAGTGTACACGGATCATGCAGCTATCAAGTATCTCCTTCAGAAAAAAGAGGCTAAACCTAGATTGATAAGGTGGGTGTTACTCCTTCAAGAGTTTGACTTGGAAATTAAAGATAAGAAAGGAGTAGAAAATGTGGTAGCGGATCATCTATCTAGATTGAGGCAAGAACAAGGAGACAATTTGGAAAAAGAGCCCCCAATAGATGATTATTTTCCTAATGAGCAACTGTTAGTAATCATGAATGCAAAAACCCCTTGGTATGCAGATTTTGTGAACTATCTAGTGTGTGGAATCCTTCCACCTGATCTAACATGGCAGCAAAAGAAGAAATTTCTTTTTGATGTAAAGGATTATGATTGGGAGGAGCCATTTTTGTTCAAAAGATGTGGAGATGGGCTGATTAGAAGATGTTTAGCTGATGAGGAGATAGGGAATGTTATCAAAGATTGCCATTCTTCACTTTATGGGGGTCACATGAGTGCGACAAAAACTGCAGAAAAAGTTCTTCAAGCAGGGTTCTTTTGGCCACACATGTTTAAGGATGTGAGGAAGTTCGTAAATGCATGTGATAGGTGTCAAAGGATGGGTAATATCTCAAAGAGAGATGAAATGCCCCTCCAAAATATATTGGAAGTGGAATTATTTGATGTGTGGGGCATTGATTTCATGGGACCTTTTCCATCGTCCTTGGGACACAAATACATTTTAGTTGGAGTAGATTATGT
This sequence comes from Hevea brasiliensis, assembly GCF_030052815.1. NCBI lineage: Eukaryota > Viridiplantae > Streptophyta > Magnoliopsida > Malpighiales > Euphorbiaceae > Hevea > Hevea brasiliensis. Next base: position 5,721,855 of record NC_079506.1, on the reverse strand, counting down.
GAGCAAATGGGTTGAAGCTATACCATCTCCAACTAATGATGTAAGAGTTGTGATTAAATTCCTTAAAAAGTTCATTTTTACAAGATTTGGAACTCCACGTGCCATTATAAGTGATGGAGGTTCTCATTTTTGCAACCATCAATTTGAAAGATTATTGCAAAAATATGGTGTGAAGCATAAAGTTGCAACACCCTACCATCCACAAACTAGTGGTCAAGTGGAGATCTCCAATAGAGAGCTGAAAAGAATTCTTGAAAAAACAGTGAATAGTTCAAGGAAAGATTGGTCACTAAAGTTAGATGATGCTCTTTGGGCCTATAGAACAGCTTTTAAAACCCCTATTGGAACTACCCCATTTAGATTGGTTTATGGGAAAGCTTGTCATTTACCTTTGGAGTTGGAGCATAGAGCATATTGGGCCATAAGGACACTGAACTTTGACTTAAAAACTGCAGGAGAAAAAAGAATGCTGCAACTAAATGAACTTGAGGAACTTAGATTGGATGCTTATGAAAATGCCAAGCTTTACAAGGAAAGAACTAAGAGATGGCATGATAAGCATATTAGGAGGAAAGAATTTCAGGAAGGTGATGTTGTTCTTCTATACAACTCTAGGTTAAGGCTATTTCCAGGAAAATTGAAATCAAGATGGTCAGGGCCCTACACTGTTATAAAAGTATACCCCTATGGAGCTGTTGAGATAGGAAATGAAACCTCAGGGACTTTCAAAGTTAATGGGCAGAGATTAAAGCATTATATTGTTGGAGAACCCACACAAAAGTTTGTAGAGGTTTCATGGCTTGGTTCTCCAATCAGGGATACTTAGGAGAATTGGAGTGGAAGGTCAAGCTTAAGACCTTAAACAAGCGCTTTTTGGGAGGCAACCCAAGCGTATCCTTTTATAGTTCATTAATTTTCCATTTCATTTTCAATTCAGTTTTTATCCTCATAAAACTCAAAAGTGACATTTGTTTATCTTTTGTAGGTAATTCATGAAGATTAGGCAAATTGATACATGTAGCAAAAACAAAGAATTGAAAGAGAGCAAGCATAAAGCTAAATACTGCACTTTATGCAGTACCTGTGAACAGTAACACTTTTAAACTTGTGTTAAATTACTGATATTGCAATCCACTTGATAGCACATGCTTGATTTTGTGTCTTGTGTAAATTCTGTGAAATGCAACTTGAATGAGGATCAATTTTGATATTTAGGACTGATGAGAGCTTTATTGAAGTGCAAAAATAATGTTTGTTAAGTTTCACCTTTTAGTGTATATATAATTTTGTAGTCTGATAGGAATTTGCATGCTTTTGTTTGGAATTGCTGCTAATTTTTGAATTCTGCAGATTTTGGTTACTGTATATGCTACTGTTCATGCTGTCAAAAAGGTAAGTTTCTACATCTTTTCTGCAATTTTTGAATGTTTGGAACTTGTCTCAAATGCTGCTGAAAATGTGCTTTGGGTATAAGCTTGGAAATCAAACCATTTCAGTGGGTTTGCAGAAAGGTAGTTATAATCCATGCTTAATTTAAGTTGTTTGCCTTTCAAATCCCTTCATGGTTATGTTATGTTTGATGAGTTTTAAGAGATGATGAGCTTAAATTCCTCAATTTTATGGTGTTTGTGTGTATTTGGTAATTGCTGAGGGTCATGATAGCATTCCATAGCTTTTGGACTGTTTTTTGTAAGCAAAACCACAATTTTTCTCAAAACCTGCCGAAACTTGCTGATGACATTGCTTATCAAGCAGAGTCTTAAGCAAATTCTGCTGAACCTTATGCTTAACCCCAAGCATGGCCCAGAATACCACATGTCTACCCCACATTTTAAAAGGCCCAGCACTTCCGCCAATTTTCCAAAAGCTTCGCCCCACACTCCCGATAAACCTCATCGACTCTTTTCTCACGCCATTTCTTCCGGCAATCTTTACAGGAAGCCGAACAGTTTCTTTCCTTTCATTAAAATGGTAAGAACTAAAATGTGGTCTTCCCACAAACCCAAACTCAGCAAATTTCGACCTAAAATGGGTACTCCATCTTCATTGCCCACAAACCCTAATCCCAGCCCCAGTCCGCCACCACCTCAATCACCGCCACCACAAACTCCACCATTACCACAATCGCCACCACCTCAATCACCGCCACCACCCCCAAGCCAAATACCACCTCTCATTCCGCCGACTCCCCTCTCGCCGCAATCCGAGCCGCCAAATGAAACACCAATTCCCGACTCCCATTCCCCAGAACCAGCGCCTGAACATGTGCCTACTCAAATGAAAACCCAAGGCAAAACAAAAAAGGCTGCAAGTAAACCTAAGAAAACCCCTGTCGGAAAACGAAAACGAGTACCCTCTGTTCCTTTCGACCTGAATTCTCCACCTCAGCCGTCCTCTGAACCAGTTAGCAAAAGGACCAGGTCTTCCTCGCAAACCCCAACACCAGTGGCCCAAACACCAGTACCTCAGTCTCCCTTACACTCTCCAGCACCTGCATCATCTGCAGATAACATCGAGGAGGTAATTTCTCCATTACCTTGGGCTTTTAGGGATATGGATATGAAAAAGGCCTATGAGAAATTAGTTTCTAAAACTATTTTGGCAAACAAGTATATGGATGAGCAGATTTTGAAAGAATTAGGCATTTATGACTCTGTATTTGCTTATTTGAATCTTTGTCAAGAATGGATGATTTTGCTAAAATTAAGGAACCAGTGTACAAGGATTTAACCCTGGAATTTTTGAGTTCCTTAAGGCTGAGTTTCAAACCAACAGTGCCTGAACATAAAGATATGATATATTTTCGATGTGCTGGAATTGATAGGGAGTTAGACATGGCTGCTATGAATGCAATTTTTGGTTTTCAGGATTCGGGGTATAAAAACATTGAGTGGCAGCAAACTGTTTATGACCCTGTTCAATTCTGGAAGGATATTGCACCTTTTGGGGGTTATTATAGACAGAGGACTGCAAAAGCCTCTAGGATAGTTGACCATGTATTGAAATACCTCCATAGGTTCATTTCTTACACTGTTTTAGGAAGGGGACACAGTAACAGTATTGTGGGTGCTGGTGACTTGTTTCTCTTGTGGTGCATGAAGGAGAGAAAACAAGTAAGCACAGCCCATTTCATAGCTACTCATTGGCACCAAATTGTCACAAAGCATACTAAAGGTAGTATAGTTTTTGGGGGGTATATAACTGCTATAGCAAACTCATTTAGCTTTGATGCTAGTCTATATAAATTGCTGCCAGTTTCTGGGGAATCATATATAGACAGCACAATGTTGCTGCATATGGATGTTTGTGAGAAAATAGGCCATACCTATACTCTGTTACAGCAGCATCCTGATACCACTGGTACTACAGACCCCACTACCTTTACACCAGCAGAACCACAACCAACCACTACCCCACAGTTTTCAGCAGACATTTTATCCCTCTTAAGATCCTTGGAATCCAGAATAACAAGTTTCACTGTCCAACCATCTGTTCCCTCACCTGACAACACAGAAATTCTTGCTACCTTGAAGAACTTAGAAATCAAAATTGAAACCATGGGTCAGCAGCAGGTTAACCAAAAGAAGAAGCTAGAAAAGAAACTTAAAAAGAGATTTTTATCTCTTAAAAAGAAACAGAAGCAACATCAAATTCAAATGTTGGAGCTTTACAACAAACTGGCCCAATCCTACAACAACTTATATCATTGGGGCCAAGCCATGTTTCAAGAAATGAAAGACCTCACAGAAAAATTGGAAATCGCTCAAGCCTCGGATCACAATGAACCTCATGCAGAACACAAGGCACACGATGCAAAGAACAAAGCCTTGATAGCAGAGCTTGATCGATGTGCAGCTTTAATTTCTGTTTTAGGTTTATTTTGTAATCTGTTTATTTTAATTCTCAAACTTTGGTAATAGTTGTAATACTTTGGTAATTAGTTTTTATGATTATACCTGCACTTCTTTCTTTTAGTTTACTCTATTTTATTTTCTGCTATAGACATAGTTACTCTGTGAATGCTTTTTGGTTTAATTTTTTTTTTTATGTTAGATTTTATTTCTTTACACTTTTTCACTTTCTTGCACATTATTTTTGCACTCTATCTTTTTCTTCAATCCTAATTTTGCTGACATTGATGAGTTGCACAAATTTTCTTTGAGCCACAACTGTTCCACATCAGTTGCAGGTAACAGCTTCCCCTACACCATTTAAGCTTATGGTATGTTACCAATGCTTATGCTTTCGCTTTACCCTATGCAGCAGGTTAAGCAACATCTTAAGCAGTGTAAATTCATACATTTGGGATACCTTTTCACATTTTTCTCTCTAAAGCTTCCTTGTTAATATCATTTTGAGCTAATTTTGGAATTCTTGAGTTTTTATTGATTTAATCCCCAATTGTATAAATTTCATTAATTGAGTAGTTCACACAATTTTGCCCATCTTTGCATTCATTTTAGACATTGAGGACAACGTTTCATTTGAGTTTGGGGGTGAGGGCAAAATTTTTGCAAATTTTTTAAAATTTTCTTTCATTCATTTATTGCATTTCATTCATCCATATATAGATAATTCATACACTTATACATATACCACACACATGTCTATACCCATACGCATACATTTGCATATAGTTTTCATATAGATTACACTTAATTTTAATTTGATTTATGCATTCATTTTAGGATCATGCATATCATAAAAATAAATTTTTACCTTGTCCTTAGAGGATTGAGAATTGCTTTGAAGAGCAATTGAGCTTACTTTTAGAAGGGTTTGATGGATTGAAAGTTCAAGATAGGTGCAAAGTTATTAGATTCTTGCTCTAGTTTATATCTTCTTAGCCAAGGGCCACCCAATCAATTGCATTGACTTTGAGTGCCGAGAGAAAACTCTAGGGTGAGAAGTAGCTAATTGATGTCTCACCAATCCTAGAACAATCTTTCTAAACCTTTCAAGGCGAAATCATAGCATACACTTGAAAAAGAAATGATCTAGGCATTCTTTGAATTTTAATTCCATATTTTAGCCTTAGCCAACCTCATTTAAAAAAAAAAAAAAAAAAAAAAAATTTCCCTTTGGAACCAATTTGAGCCTACATATATCCCTCTTATTCCTTTGGAAGCCACATTACTACCTAGCCATAAACCCAAACACTTACCTACCCTCCATGAGAATAATTCCTTGAGTGATAGATACACATAAAAAAAAGAGAGAGTAAAGTAAAAATAATAATAATAATAATAATTGGTTGGGAGAAGTGACTAAAAAAAAAAAAAAAAAAAAAAACTAGCAAATTCAATTATGGTATGTAAAGTAATTCACCACCCAAGTACACAAAGAAATGAGTTTGGGGGTGAATTAAAAGGGACAATTATAATTCAAAGTCAATGTTATTTATGTAGTCCCTCTAAAAGCTTCAAAATTATATGCTAGCATTGGTGAATAGTTGTAAAGTTCCTTCCCCCACTAAAAAAAAAAAAAAAAAAAAAATTTGTGTGTCTTGATCTTTTAATAACTTGATTATTCTCATATTTTGTTACCTTTATCCTTTCTTGTTAACCACATTACTACCCCCTTAGCCCCACTACAACCCTTAAAAGTCCTTTTGATCTTTTGATGGTGTTTTGCTACATTAGTGGAGATTGGAATAGGAGAATTGCCTATGGGATTGTGATATTATTAATCCATTCATTTACTTCCATCATTATTTGAGACACTTTAGTTTGTGGATTACCCTATAGTCTATTTAAGCATGATTATTCTTTGTGATTGATTGGTTTGGGCTTGATAATATGGATAATTGACCCAAGGCTAAGCGGTGACAACTTTGGTAAGGATTGAATGCTTTGTACCTTGAAAGTGGGTATATGGTGTGTTGGTGGCTAAAGGTAAGCTTGAGAGTTTGGATAAGTAATTTTAATGAATTTAAGGTAAGGTACCCCAAATTGCATTAATTGTTTTTAATTTGCTTGAGGACAAGCAAAGGTTTGAGTTTGGGGGAATTTGTTACACTCATTTCATATAGGCATTTTAAGGTAGTTTTGCATCCATTTTGCCCTTATATTTTAGTATATTTTATGTTTTTAGCTTTATTTTATCTTATTTGTTAATTTTAGATACTTTATATTTGATTTTCGTAATTTTTATTGTTTTGATAGGATTTTGTGGCAAATCAAAGATCAATGAGTGCAATAGGAAATAATTTGAAGAGATTTGAAGTTCTTTAAGCGTGGAGGAAAGTTGAAGAAATCAAGCCTTGAAAGAGCAAACTAGCCGAAATTTGCTTGAGACTTTGCTTAAGGTCATGCTTAGGGTAAAGCAGCAGTGCTTAAGGTGCAGCACAAGTCAAGCATGAGCAGAAAAAATCCATTTTACTCTAAGTCTGCCGAGAGTTGCTGAAGGTCTACTTAACCTTAAGCAGACAGCGCGACCAAAGGCTAAAATTTGCTAAGAAGCTGCTTAGGGTTAAGCCGAACCCTAAGCAGACTGCCCAAAACGTGAATAGTGCTGCTGACTTGGATAATTTTACACCTCATTTCCTATCCACTCCTTGGCTCTTATTTACTTTTAGGGCAACTTTTTGGAACCATATAAATTCATCATTTCCTTATTTTTGCTATAAGGGGAAAGGGAGAAAAAACAAAGAAAAAAAAAATAGAAAGAAGAAGAGGCGCCATTTTCTCTGGGAAGAGGAGCTGCTGCACGAGTTTGGAGCTCCAGAAACCAGAAACCTTGGTTCTTCCACCTGGGTTTTCCTATTTCAGTCCTTTTATCATGTTTTTCTTTATTCTTCCATCTATATTTCTTGTAAATACCATCATGAGTGAGTAATTTCTTTAGATTTCAGAGTTGGGAAATATGTTTTAGATTAATTTGTGGATTTGGATTGGGTATTTCCTTATCTTATATGAATATGAGTTTTGATTCCTTCCTTGTGTGCTTGATTTACTTGCCTAATGTTGGTACCCATTGGGTATTGTGTTAATCTTTGATTGAAGGACCGAAAGGTGAAAGTCATTGATGGGTAATCATGGATTGGAACTTAAAATCACCTAGATTTAGAAATAAACTAGGACTTTAAGAGGAATTAATTATTGGTTACAAAACTTAATGGGTTTTAAAGTAATCAAATACATACGAAAGTAGGTTTGGTTATTTTAGAATACACTTTGATTTGCTTGAAAAAGATATCAAAGGGATTTAGAATCAATTTCCTTCAAACTCTATTTTTCCCTAAAAATTGGAATGCCCAAGACAAATCCCAATTAATTTATGCATAAACCCCCAACTCTGGAATCACTTTTACCATAATTAGACTTTCGTTTAAATTACCCATTGATAATTTAGTTTAATCGCGAACTAGAATTAGAATTTATTTGTTTGCTCGTTACCCATTTCAATTAGATTAATCAATTTACCTTGCTCATTACACTTATCATTTATTCGTTAATCATTAGCCCAAATAATCGCTTCATTCATAGTTTAGTAATCAAACAGCAAATCCTCGTGGGAACGATACTTGATTCATCACTTTATTACTTGAGACGACCCGTATACTTGCGGATAAGTCACATCAGGCAGAAATTTATTATTTTTATGCAAGGAGTGATTAAGATAGCTTTTGTAGTAATGAAGAATTTGGAAAAAAGAGAAGCTGGAGCTTATAGTAAATCCTACATTCTTTATAAAAGCCCATGATTAATTAATTCTTTATAAAGCAAAGAAGCTACATTTCTTTAGCAATCAAAGTGGTCATTTCACTGCTAAAGTCCAAACATTCATATTAAAGGATTTGCATTGCATCTTTTATTCTTTCCATTGCTTTCTATCAGAAACAAAGAATAAAGCCATAACTAAGCCAAATACTTGCAACCTTCTAAAGGAAAAGGTATCATTAAGTATATCATTTGATGGCTTTACGCAAAGAATAAAAGGAGACATAGTCTTGCTACGCAAGCAAAAACTGAAGTCATTGGGAGGGAAGATGATAGAAAAGCAATTGTAGATCTTTTATTACACTCTGCCACTGTGGACAATGTGTCTGTCATTCCCATTGTAGGGATGGGAGGGTTAGGAAAGACCACATTAGCTCAATATGTTTATAATGATGAAAAAGTCAAAAATCATTTCGAGCTAAAGTTATGGGTGTGTGTCTCTGACGTCTTTGATCTAAAAGTAATAGTGGAAAAGATGTTAAAATCAATAGGAAAGGAACCAGGAAACTTTGAGTTGGATCAATTGCAAACAAGTGTTCGAAATGCAATTAGTGGAAAGAAATATATGTTAGTGTTGGATGATGTTTGGAATGAAGATCTTCAGAAATGGATGGAGTTAAAGGCACTATTGATGTGCGGTGCAAGAGGAAGTAGGATCTTAGTGACCACTCGTTCCGAAAAGGTTGCAGGAATAACTAGTGGCAAAAAGACACATTATTCTCTAAAGGGCTTAGATCTAGATAAGTCTTGGTCTTTGTTTAAGAAAATAGTGTTCGAGGGGAAAGAGCCAGAGAGTCCAAATGTGAAAAACAACGGAAAGCGGATTATAGAGAAGTGTGTTGGAGTTCCCCTTGCAATAAAGACAATTGCAAGTCTTTTATACTTTAGAGATCCAGAAAGAGAATGGTTGCCTTTTTTAGAAAATGATCTTTCAAAAATAGCTCAAGATGAAAATGTCATTTTAAATACACTTAAATTGAGCTATGATCATCTCTCATCACATTTGAAGCATTGTTTTGCATATTGTGCATTATTTCCCAAAGATTATGTGATTGATGTGAAAAAATTGATTCATCTTTGGGCTGCCCAAGGGTTCATTGAGTCATCAAATTCAAGTTTATGTGATGAAGACATTGGACTACAGTATTTTACAGAGTTGTGGTGGAGGTCATTTTTTCAGGAAGTAGAGAGGGATGAATTAGGCAATGTAGAAAATTGCAAAATGCATGATTTGATGCATGAACTTGCAACTTCAGTTGCTGGGAAGGGCATTTGCATAATAAATTTTAAAGAAAAAAGTGTGGATGAAAGTGTCCGTCACGTGTTATTTGACTTCCGGTTATATTCATCCCAACAAATTCCTGCTGGATTAAGCAATGCACTAAAATTGAGAACGTTTCTTTTGCCATGTCAAGAATTTCCTATTAGTGAAGATGATGTAAGTAAGTTGTCAATCTCTGAAGTTATTGTTCTAAACTTTAGAGAGTTACGGGTGTGTGATACAAAGATTGAAAAAGTGTCCAATTCTATAAATAGACTAAAACATCTTAGATATCTTGATGTTTCTGATAATGAGAAAATCGTAGCACTTTCAAATTCTATTACGAATCTACAAAATTTACAAGTGCTAAATGTCTCATGGTGTAGTAGTCTAAAGGAACTGCCTAAAGATATTAAAAAACTGATTAATCTTAGGCATTTGTATTGTGTTGGCTGTTCGAATTTGACCCATATGCCACGTGGGCTTGGGCAATTGACTTCACTTCGAACGTTGACATTGTTTATAGTGGCAAAAGATAATTCAGTGGCAAAGAATGTTGGAGGATTAAATGAATTGAATAGCCTCAACAATTTGAGAGGAAGTCTTGCAATTACAAGTTTGGGATATGTGAAAAATGGGATAATAAATCCTATTTTGAAAGACATGTCGCTTCTTCAATCATTGTTTTTATCTTCGCGTCGAGATGATGATGCAAATGTTGATAATGAAGAAATGGCATTCCAAAATCTCCAACCGCATCCTAATCTTAAAGAGTTAAAGGTGTATAAGTGATGCATACATTTTGCATAATCATTTAGGTTTAAATTCATAGCCATTTTATTTGATTATTAGTCACTTTTAGCTAATTTCATTAGTTATTTAGTTAGTTTTTCATAATTGTCAATTTTAGATTAATTTGTAAATTTTACTTTATTTTGTAGGAAAAATGGTATTTTTGGAAGGACTGAAGAGAAATTTTACCATTGAGGAGTGATTTCTACAGCCAAAGATGTCAAAAACAAGTTTTCAAGCTGAAATATGCATTGACCAAATTGTGCATAACTTGTCGCATAAGCTATGCGGATCTGCATAAGGAGAAAAATCACTGTTCCAATACCTGCCGAAATGTGCATAAGGAGACTGCATAGCTTATGCACATTCACACCTCCCTTATGCACTTTCACGGAATTGTGCATAACCTATGCACCAAGTCATGCAGTTTCGCATAAGTGAACCAGAAACCAGCCGAAAACTGTATAAGGGACTGCATGACTTATGCAGTCCACTTATGCACTCCCACAAAGAGTTCATTAATGAGCTGGCAGAAGATTCCCTCAGAAAGTCTCTCCTCAAACACACTATTTTAGGGCTCCATGTCAGAAAAATACTATAAATAGCCTCATTTCCCATTTTAGAGGGGAAGGAAGAAAGAAAGGAAGGAAAGGAGCAGGAGCAAGGGCAGCTGAAGAGTCACATTTAGTTTTCCACACCATTTCCAACCAGATTTGGGATTTCTTTCTCTTCTTACCTTTTCCTACATTTCTAGTGTTGAGTTTTTTATTTCTTAGCTTAGATTAGAGCTTTATTTCCATTTAAATTCAGAATATCTTGTAGACATTATGGGTAGTGAGTAGTTTCATTTTGATTCTGGAGTAAGGGATGTAATATTTAGTTATTTTTGTGGATTTGAACTGGGTTAGTCCCAATTTAATGAATTTATGAGGTTTAATCAATTTCTTGTGTGCTTATTCACATGCTTAATGAAGGGCCCCATTAAGTTATGTTCTTAATCCTTGGTTGAAGCACCGAAAGGAGAAAACCAAGTGATTGTTAATCAAGAAATTGGACTTAATTAACTTAGATCTAGAAATAGACTAAGGGTTAAGAGGGTTTTAATAGATTGATTAAAGAACCTAATGGGTCTTGGTTAATTTTAACTCCACGAAAGTATGATTAAGTTAATTAAGGCACTCTTTGTCTCACTCGAAAGAGTTTTCAAAGGATTTTAGAATTAATCTCCTTTAAACCCATAAATTTCATGGATTGGGCTAGCTAGGAAAAATCCCAAAATGACTTAAATATGAACCCTTAACTCCAGAATCGTCTTTCATCAATTATTGGTTGGAATTTTACTTTTGAGTGTTTAGTTTAATCTTATTTTATTAATTTTCATTATTATCAATTTCTTTATTTTGTGAATTATTAAATTAGTCATTGTTTGAATTTAGTTTTGCATTTTCATACCTTATGCTTCAAATTCCTAAATTTCTTTTATAAAATCTGATTAAAATACAATTTTAACATACTTTATTTTACATCAAAAATTTAATCATTAACACAACTCCTCGTGGGAACGATATCTTTTTCTATACTACTTGAACGACCCGTGCACTTGCGGTTGGGACACATCAAGTTTTTGGCGCCGTTGCCGGGGAGTTGTTTGTTTAAGATTGAATTCTTGATTATTTTAGTTGTTTATAGTTTTATCTTTGTTATCTTTTCATTTTGTGTTTGTTTTTTTTTTTTTTAGGTACTCTTAATCTTTTATGAGAAGAGCTAGAAGCACAAGTGACACATCCTTATTATTTAATCCTAAAATTAAGAAGTTTTGTAGAGACAACAAGAAAGAAACTAGAAGAAGAAAAGAAGCATTGAGAGCAGCTGAAATTGAAACAGAAATGGCTGAAGAAAGAGTTGGAATCAGTGGTGATAATGGTGAAAATGATTGAAACAATGAAAATGCAGCTCATGGTGAAGAAGTTGTAAATGCTAATGTGCCTAAGGGAAGTATGATGGATCACGCATTTCCTCATTTTGATGATTTAAGAGAGAGTATAGCAAGACCAAGAATTGATGCAAATAGTTATAAGATGGATTTTGGAGTACTACAAATGATTCAGAATTCTCAATTTGGAGGTCATCCTTCAGAAAATCCTCATACTCATCTTAAGAAGTTTGTTATGATCTGTGACATGCAAAAGCAACCAGGAGTGTCTGATGCAAAGAAGGCTAAAATTGTTTCCATTCTCTTTGAAAGATAGAGCATTGGATTGGCTCGATTCTTTACCTCACAACTCAATTACAAATTGGGAGCAGCTCACTGATGCATTTCTTGCCCAATACTTTCCACCTGGAAAAACTCAAGAGTTGAGGAATCAAATGATTGCTTTTAGACCAAGAGAAGATGAGACTCTTTATGAGTCATGGATGAGATGGAAGGAATTGGAGAGACAATGTCCACATCATGCTATTCCTAAATGGATGATAAACCAGAATTTTTACACAAATGTCACTCCTGCTATCAGAGGAATCATTGATGCTCAAACTGGAGGGGAATTCATCACTAAGCATGAAGATGAAGCTTATGAGTTACTAGAGAAAATAGCAAAGAACAGTCATCTGTGGAGTAGTCCAAGAGGGTCAACTCCAACTCAAAAAAGGCAAGTTGCTGGAATGTATGAGCTTGATCCATTCAACATGATCAATGCCAAATTTGATGCACTCACTAATGTCCTTGCTAAGAAAATGGAGGATTTAAGTATGCTAGTCAGTTCATCATCATGTTCTGGAAGTTCTCAAAAAGTTACTTATGCAGAAGGAACAATGATCTGTGGAGTAGATTATCCTTCATATGCTTGGAGGAATCATCCCAATTTTTCATGGGAGAATCAACAAAATCAAGCTTCAACTCAGAACTTTCCACCACAACAACAAGGGCATCAATACCAACAACCTAGGCAACCACCACCTAGTTTTCAGCAAAAGAATGCAAATCCTGCACCTTTACTAAGACAGCAAGAACAAAGTTCCACCATAGAGGCTTTATTACAACAAATTCTTGCTAATCAAACTAAGCATGATGAAGAGTTGAGAGAGATGAAAGCAAGGCTGGAACAAATGCAAACACACAATAGGATGCTGGAAAATCAGATTGCACAACAAGCATGCTCATCAAGTACCAATTCTATGGGGAAACTTCCTAGTCAAACAGAAAATCCAAGGGAGCAATGTCATGCCATCACACTGAGGAGTGGTAAAATAGTGCATAATGAGAAGAGTGAAAAAGTTGAAAAGAGAGAAAATGAGGAAGATTTTGAGGGAGATGAAAAACAAAAGAGTGAAAAAGGGAGTGCAAGAAAAGGTAAAGAGGAAGTTGGAGAGAAAGAAGAGAAATATATACCTCCAGAGCCTTACAAGCCACAGCTTCCCTTTCCACAGAGATTTCAAAAAGCCAAGCTTGATAAGCAATTTGGGAAGTTCTTAGAGGTTTTGAAGAAGCTATATATAAATGTGCCTTTTATTGATGCTCTTTCCCAAATGCCTTCTTATGCTAAGTTTCTAAAAGAAATTCTCTCAAATAAGAGGAGACTTGAAGATGATGAGACTGTAGCCTTAACTGAGGAATGAAGTGCTATCCTCCAAAGGAAACTTCCTCCAAAGCTCAAGGATCCAGGGAGTTTTTCAATTCCATACCATATTGGGGAATCATGTTCTACAAAAGCTTTATGTGATTTAGGGGCTAGTGTAAGCCTTATGCCCCTCTCCATCTACGAGAAGCTCAACATGGGAGATCTTAAGCCAACCCACATTTCTCTTCAGTTAGCTGATAGATCAATTAAGTATCCTGAAGGGATTTTAGAGAATGTGCCTCTGAAGGTTGGGAAATTCTATATACCTGTTGACTTTGTCATCTTAGACATGGAAGAGGATTCTACTATCCCAATCATTTTGGGGAGGCCTTTCCTAGCTACAACTGGTGCTTTGATTGACGTGAAAGGTGAAAAGCTTACTCTCAGAGTCGGAGAGGATCATTTAGTCTTCAACATTGGCAATGATAAGAAGAAGCAACATGAAGATATAGACTCTTGTTTGAGAATTGATATAGTTGATGAGTTAGCAAAAGAGCACTTTAGAAAGAGCTATCCGAAGGCTTCTCTTGAAAGTTGTCTTATCCATGAAGGGAGTATCAATGATGAAAATCCAAAAGAGGCTGCATTTGCACAACATTTAAAGGGTAATCCATCTTGTCCTATGGCACCAATCTTTCAAGTTGAGCAAGTGGAGAAAAGTGAAGTAAAACAACCATCTCTCAAAGAAAAAGATGCACCAAAGGTTGTCAAGAAAGAAATGGTTGGATTTTTAGACAAAGCAACAAGGATCTTCTCATGTGATGGAAAGAAAATGAAGTATAGATTCATTGAAGCACCTATTGGAAACAGAGGCAATAAATTCCAATTTCAGCCACCATGAAACATGAAAAGAGTCCAGCTAAGGACTATAAATTAGCGCTCTTGGGAGGCATCCCAAGTCCTTTTATTTTACTTTTGCTGATTTACTTTTACTTTCATTGCTTTTGTTTTTATCTTGAATCTCCCCAAATTCAATTTTTGACATTGTTGAATTTTGTCCCTTGTAGATGTATTTCAATGGAGGAAGGTTGGTGAACTGCTGGGGAGTGATTCTTAACTTGAAAATTTTGTCCTTCAAACTCTCCCAAAAACTGATTGGTTTTTGCTGCATAACCTGTGCAGGAGCTGCTATCTGGTTTATGCAGAGGAAAAATGATATTCTGCAGCAAAGAGGAGGTCTGCAGCAGATTACTCATGTTCTTGGTGAGGTTGGGTGTGTAACTTTTAAGTATATGTGCTTATAATGTTAATATGGTGGTAAGTGAGTCATCTTTGTAGTTTTGAGTTTATTTAGGGTGTGAGATTTAAGATGGACATGTTGCATTTCCTTGGCATTACTTGGGGAGTTCATCATTTGTAGATAAATGCAACTTTATGCAGATTTCATTGAGTTTTAATGTGCTAAATGTTGATTTGCAGAATTTGAGTCAAAATGGCATGGGTCACAAATGCCTTTTATGCAGGATTCACTTTTACAAGCATGTGTGATGTAATTTTGATGGATTTTGTACGTATTGATGTGTTTTTGGTGAAAATTTCTCATGGTTTATGCTTCATGGAATTATATTTCTTCATTCTAGGGTATTTTTCACACTTGCAAATCATTTTCCATTGTAATCTCAATCTTGTTGAATTATGCATAAGCAATTGCATAGCTTATGCAATCCTGCATAACCACAATTCTTGCCATTTTTCACCTTTATTGCAAGTGCATAAGGAGAGTGCATAGCCTATGCAATTCTGCATAACCTCATTTTGTCAAATTTCATATCTGCAAAACTTGCATAAGGTGAGTGCATAACTTATGCACATTTGCATAACTTCAAATTCTGCATTTTCTCTCTCTGCCGAAGTCTGCATAAGGAGGGTGCATGACTTATGCACTTCTGCATAACCAGAAACTCCAAAAATTAAAACCTGCCGAGGGGTGCATAAGCAGAGTGCATAACTTATGCACTTCCGCATAACCAAAAACTCTGAATCTCAAAACCTGCCGAGACATGCATAAGCAGAGTGCATAGCTTATGCACTTCTGCATGACCTCACATTCTGAAAATCAAAACCCACCGAGGAGTGCATAAGCAGAGTGCATAACTTATGCACAACTGCATGACCACCAACCCCAAACACCAAAATCTGCCGAGACCTGCATGAGCAGAGTGCATGACCTATGCACTTCTGCATAACCACCTTCCACAAAAATCAAAACCCACCGAGGAGTGCATAAGCAAAGTGCATAGCTTATGCACAACTGCATGACCATATTTTCCAAACACTAAAATCCACCGAGGAGTGCATAAGCAGAGTGCATAGCTTATGCACTTCCGCATGACCACTCTCCCTGAAGGTCAAAACTTGCCGAACAGTGCATAAGGACAGTGCATGACTTATGCACTTTTGCATGAGCTACTTCTCTGAAGTCCAAAACAAGCCGAAACTTGCATAAGTTAGTGCATAAGCTATGCACTCCTGCATAATCAGTTTTTCACACCTTTTTATCACCCACCTAAACATGCATAAGAGAGTGCATAGGTTATGCACAACTCACTTTTCACTTATGCAGTTTTTACACAAACCCTGTTCAAATCAAATTTCTTATGCAGAACTGCACAGGCTGTAATCCCCTTATGCAAATGTCCTGCATAGCCTGTGCAGCCCTTATAGCCACTCATGCAGAACCGCATGGCTTATGCACCCTACTTATGCACCTGATATGGACAGCACTTTATTCTGCATAACCTGTGCAGCTTCTTATGCATTCCCATTATCTCTTGAATTCTCATCTGCTCTATGCCAGGTAACTCTTTCTTTTTGCACTTAATTTTCATAATTCCTGGTAATTATTACTTGCTTTGAGTTTTGGTTATATACTGCATGAGACATTGAGGGCAATGTCTAATTTTGAGTTTGGGGGTGCACATTTTGATTTTTGCTTCATTTTTCACATTTTGCGTATAGAGCATCTCATCCCATTCCATTTACATATACTGTAAATATTTTACATATACATCCATACATACATATACATAACACATTTACACACACATCACTTAGAAATTGTACACATTGCACGCAAATAGACAAATAGATTTCCTCCATTTAGTTAATGCATTACTCATTTTTAGGAATCATACATCATGCATTAAAATCTTTTGCCAAATCCCTTGAGTATTGAAAAGCTGCCTATGAGAGTGATTTGACTCACCCTTTAGTTGGGTTTGTGGATTGAAAGTTTCCTAAGAGGTGCAAGGTTTTGAAGTGTCTATCCCTTGCCTATATCTTCTTAGCCAAAAAGCCACCCAACTAGTCATTTTGAGATGGAAGTGTTTAGAGGGAATTATTGGATATAAGGTAGTCAAATGATGTCTCACCAATCCTAGAACAAATTTTCTAAACCTTTCAAGGCGAAATACCAGCTTGTACTTGAAAAGAGAGATGATTAGGCATTCTTTGATTTAAACCTTCTCATTTTAAACCTTTGGCCCTTTTCCTAATTAAAATTGACCCTTGCAAACCCTTTTGAGCCTTTTTATCCCTAATTTTTCTTGAAATCTTTATTGTTACCTAGCCAATGAACCAAACACTCCAACCATTTTCATGAGAATAATTATTTATAACATTAGGTACATAAAAAAAATAAAAAAAAAAAGAAAAAAATTCAATAAAAGGGAGAAGAAATGCTTGTCATCTTGTAAAAGTGCTAGTATATGTGCTTTTCACTATTATCATTCAAAATGAAAGAAATCCACCCAAAGTATTAAAAGAAATGAGTTTGGGGGTGGCAATTTTAGGGACAATCATCAAAAGAAAATGCAAGATACAAGTTTAAAGAATCAAAATGTCCCTCCATTTTTATGTGTTTTGTAAACTATGCTAGCACTTGACAATCCTCATTGTGTATTTCTCTCCCCCATATAAAAAAAAAAAGAAAAAAAATATAATAAAATAAGAAGTGTACCTTATGTTTCAAAATTGAAAATATTCTCATGCTTTGAACCCTTTTTACCCATTTTTCTTCTTAGCCTCATTTTGAACCCCATGGCCCCATTGCATCCCTAAAAAGACCTTTGATCTCTTGATAGTACTTGCTACATTAGTGGAGATAGGAGTAGGGAATTTGCCTATGGGATTGGAAAATTATCCATTCATTCATTTAATTCCATCATTCTATATAGAGACACTTTGGTTATCGATTGTCCTAGAATTCCTTTTGAGCATGACTCTCTCTTTTGATTGGTTGGTTTGGGGATTTTGAACGATAATTGACTTGATGGCTAAGCGGTGAAAGCTTGGATAAGCATTAGATTCTTTGCATTTTGAAGGATGGGTATATGGATTGTTGGTATGGCTAAAGGTGTGTTAAGTTACTTTAATGGGTAATTTTCATAGCTCTTTGGATAAGGCACCCCTAAAAATTTTGCATGTCATTTTAAAGTTTGCTTGAGGACAAGCAAAAGCTTGAGTTTGGGGGTATTTGATGCATACATTTTGCATAATCATTTAGGTTTAAATTCATAGCCATTTTATTTGATTATTAGTCACTTTTAGCTAATTTCATTAGTTATTTAGTTAGTTTTTCATAATTGTCAATTTTAGATTAATTTGTAAATTTTACTTTGTTTTGTAGGAAAAATGGTGTTTTTGGAAGGACTGAAGAGAAATTTTACCATTGAGGAGTGATTTCTACAGCCAAAGATGTCAAAAACAAGTTTTCAAGCTGAAATATGCATTGACCAAATTGTGCATAACTTGTCGCATAAGCTATGCGGATCTGCATAAGGAGAAAAATCACTGTTCCAATACCGCTAAATGTGCATAAGGAGATCGTGATAGCTTATGCACATTCACACCTCCCTTATGCACTTTCACGAATTGTGCATAACCTATGCACCAAGTCATGCGCTGCATAAGTGAACCAGAACCAGTAAATCGTATAAGGGATCGCATGACTTATGCACCCACTTATGCACTCCCACAAAGAGTTCATTAATGAGCTGGTAGAAGATTCCCTCAGAAAGTCTCTCCTCAAACACACTATTTTAGGGCTCCATGTCAGAAAAATACTATAAATAGCCTCATTTCCCATTTTAGAGGGGAAGGAAGAAAGAAAGGAAGGAAAGGAGTAGGAGCAAGGGCAGCTGAAGAGTCACATTTAGTTTTCCACACCATTTCCAACCAGATTTGGGATTTCTTTCTCTTCTTACCTTTTCCTACATTTCTAGTGTTGAGTTTTTTATTTCTTAGCTTAGATTAGAGCTTTATTTCCATTTAAATTCAGAATATCTTGTAGACATTATGGGTAGTGAGTAGTTTCATTTTGATTCTGGAGTAAGGGATGTAATATTTAGTTATTTTTGTGGATTTGAACTGGGTTAGTCCCAATTTAATGAATTTATGAGGTTTAATCCATTTCTTGTGTGCTTATTCACATGCTTAATGAAGGGCCCCATTAAGTTATGTTCTTAATCCTTGGTTGAAGCACCGAAAGGAGAAAACCAAGTGATTGTTAATCAAGAAATTGGACTTAATTAACTTAGATCTAGAAATAGACTAAGGGTTAAGAGGGTTTTAATAGATTGATTAAAGAACCTAATGGGTCTTGGTTAATTTTAACTCCACGAAAGTAGGATTAAGTTAATTAAGGCACTCTTTGTCTCACTCGAAAGAGTTTTCAAAGGATTTTAGAATTAATCTCCTTTAAACCCATAAATTTAATGGATTGGGCTAGCTAGGAAAAATTCCAAAATGACTTAAATATGAACCCTTAACTCCAGAATCGTCTTTCATCAATTATTGGTTGGAATTTTACTTTTGAGTGTTTAGTTTAATCTTATTTTATTAATTTTCATTATTATCAATTTTTTTATTTTGCGAATTATTAAATTAGTCATTGTTTGAATTTAGTTTTACATTTTCATACCTTATGCTTCAAATTTCTAAATTTCTTTTATAAAATCTGATTAAAATATAATTTTAACATATTTTATTTTACATCAAAAATTTAATCATTAATACGACCCGTGCACTTGCGATTGGGACACGTCGATAAGTACAGAGGCACGAGGTTTCCAAGTTGGGTTTCTTCCCTCACAAATCTTGTCAATATTCAGTTAATGTATTGCAGATGTCAGCATCTCCCACCGCTGGATCAAATCCCTTCACTTCAAATGTTAGAGATTTTGGGATTACATGATTTAGAATACATAGAAATTGAGGGACAAGCAGCATCATTCTTTCCATCCCTCAAGGTTCTAAAATTGTGGGATTGTCGTAAGCTGATAGGATGGCGGATGAAGAGGTATGAAGATGACAGTGATGATTCAACCACCATATCATCACCAGATCTACTCCAATTTCCTTGTCTTTCTGAATTCCACTGTAGTGGTTGCCCTAATTTGAGTTTGATCCCTCAGTTTCCATCTCTCGATGAAGAATTAGTATTGATGCCAGTGAGCGTGCAACTTGTGCAGCAAATATTCACAACATCAACTTCTTCTTCTTCTTCCTCAATCGTTCCTCCTCTCTCTAAATTGAAGAAGCTCATTATTTGGGGCGTTGAGGATCTCGAATTTCTACCTCCAGATGGACTGCACAATCTCACTTCTCTTCAACAATTAGAGATTGAGGGGTGCCCAAGATTAACATCTCTGCCTCAAGAGATGCGTTCCCTCACCTCTTTACGAGAATTGACAATTAGTCGTTGTCCCCTGTTGAGCAAAAGATGTCCAGATAAAAAGGGTGAGGATTGGCCTTTTATTTCTCAAATCCCAAATGTTAAAGTTGATGGCAAGAGAATTCAATGGGAGGGCTGCTATCTACTAGAGGACGAGGAAAAATCTTCTACCACATCTGTAAGTTGTGCTTTTATCTTCAATTGGCAACTTCTTTTTAATTTTTTATGTGAAATATGACACTCTGATTCTTTGCGCACAGGAAAATTGAAATGATAAGTTATGAAGATTAATTGCTGCCTCCTTCTTGAAAAACGTGTATGAAGTTCTGGAGGGGAACTTCTAACTCATTGACTCTATCGGCAGTGGACAGCAGTAAAAACACAAGAAATACAATTAAGTTGCAGGTGCCAATTTCACTTGTCGACATTTCTGAAAATTCTAATTGATAAATTGATATCTGGCACTAATGCTAAGGGCACTCGGAAGGTAGTTTCTTGATTCGATCATCTGAATTTTTTTTCTTTATATTTATTCTCTCCATTTTCTTCATGTAGAAGGAATGCTGGTTATAGAACAAGACAATATATGAGAAACTCCGGAGCTGCAATTACAACCTCGCCGCTATTCCAAATGTGTTAGAAGCGGAAAATATTTAGTGGTATGGCATATTTCTTTGTGTTCTATTTCTTGTCCTTTCCAACATTTTCCAGTACATGAATAAGTTGAACAATAAACTGATTTTCATACCATTTCATTATTGTTTGACTTTTAGAATCTCTGTGGAAGTGTTCTGGTTGCAACTTTGGTTTCTGCGATACGCATTGGCAGGAGGTTCCGTGGTTAACTTTCTTCCCTCACAAATCTTCAGCAGTTAACCATTTTGGGAATAGAGTCTTTGCCTTGACAGATGTGTGGAGAATCAATTTTGACAGTTGGGTTTTCTTCTTAATCAAACTTCCGGTGCATGCTTTCCTCTTTTACCCCTCTTTGAGATCAAATGCCTGTTACAAATTTTCCTGCAACTAAGATTGCAACTGAAAAATAACCAAGGATGATTTTTGTGTCAGACTCATCAATTATTGAGCAATTTGGTGATTTGTTACTGCAGTGCTTCTCACATTCATCTTAAATATTGCAAAGGTATGAAAGAAATTTGAACATTTCCTTTGTTATATTACCATGATACCATTTCTAATTTTCTTTGCAAACATAGTTTCATTTGCATGCTTTTTCTGAAGAATATAGTATCACATAATAACCATTGTTCCCATCTTTCCCTTCTGCAGAGTTCTAACTGTATACATAACCGGCAGTCACTTATCCACACTGGAAATGGGAGATCAAGGACAGATTATATTCCCATAGTTTCTTGGACCAGAAATATGAGTGATTTGAGAATGTTTTCATCACAAAAATGAAATCAGTGTACATCTTTTTTCCTTGTGTACCTCAAAGCTTCCTGCCTCTAATTCATTTCATCGGTACATGGAATTCCTCTTCGTCAATGTTACTATTAATTTTAAGGTTCAGCCTCGTGCCATATTCATCCAGTATGAAATTCCTTCTAAGCTTGAACATAATAATAATGATGAAATCTTTAATGCTTGTTAGTGTTTTAATGGTGGTTTCTCCACCATTCAACCATTACATCAAATATAAATCTATAGGTATCCAAGTCTCTGTTAGGCTACTTTTATTTTTAATGCTTGTTACTGTTCGTGTTTTAATTAACACATGAACTCTTGCCTTCTAGTAATTGCTTTAGTAATAAACCATTCTGTATTTATTTGGTTATGATAATTTTTAGACAAATTATTAAAAATAATTTCAGTGAAGGGGATAGATAGCAGTGGCCATCCTACAAGGCCTTCAAGGAGATAGGCTTTGCATGGAGCAGCAAAAGTGTCAGCTTATTTCGTCTTAAAACATTTTAAAGGTAAAAAAGAAAAAAGTTCAAAACTTCCCTCTTTAATTTCACTAAATGGTGCTCTTACCGATTAATTTCACTGCCTATCCTGTCAGTCTTTTAAACTTTATTTTGTTGTGATAGTTTTCTGCGATTACATGCACTTCCATGAACAATTGGCAATTGCTGCATGAGTTCTTTCAATTATTATGTTTGCAGATCAGATTTGAATGTTCAGTTAACAAACTGAAGCAGAGAAGATATCAAGACAATGACTACAATCTGATAATGTAACATGTTGCTCTGACACAAGCCATGTATGTAATCTGCTGAAATCAGATATTTCTCAGTAACTCATCATTTCCTTGTGGATTTAACTAGGCAATTGGACTGATGATACGAATCATTTGTCAAGGGGGAAAAGAAGAAGACTTCATACAGTTGTTAATCATTGGTTGTCCCCAATCGAAAGAAAGATGTGGAAATTGGCCTTTCATTTCTCACATCCCAAATATTCAATTTGATTGGGAAAGAATTAAATGCACAGGATAATGAAGGACGAGTCAGTGCTTCTTCTCTTCAATTCGCAAATTCAATTTGTTTTTTTTTATCTGAACTTATGTGAGAACATTTTCACTCTCTGATTCTGTTTGCACAGGATGATGTGAAGGATAATTATTCTATGCACAACAAATTTAGCCACTCTATTCCTTGGGGAAAGAGTAATAAACTGGCTCATCAAGAAAGAGGAGTCCCAGGATTACTGTTTATTTACATCCCTGAAATTCTAATAAATTGGAAAGTGTTGAACAAATGCAAACGGTGCTCAGCGCATTAGCAGGTCATGCTTCTATCCACTGTATTCTTTATAGTAGAGTCTACTTCCAAAAGATTCATACACAGGTACTTGTCCTTCTATCTCGGTAAAACATTTAAAAGTTCAAGAATAAAACTTCTAACTCATTGAGCAAACATATTTATCTTGGTCATTTCACTATTTTCCTAACTTGGGTTTCTTTTCCAGGGAATTTTGGTGCATATTCAAGTCAGTGTGATCGTTAGTGATCTAGTTTTGCTGGATTTTAAGAATTTTGCATGGAATTTCACTTGTGCACATCTCTGAAAATTCCATGTAATAAATTGAAATCTGGAACTAGTGCAAAGGAAACTTGGAAGATAGTTTCTTGATTCAATCATCTAATTATTTATTTTTATTTTTATTCTCTCATGTAGAATGGTGGTTACAGAACAAAACGAGAAATGAGGAGCTCCAGTGCTACAATTACAACCTTGCTATGCTTTTCCAAATATATTAGATATGTCATATTCTTGGAGTTTTTTTTCTTTTCTTTTTCTTCTTCCTCGATCATTCCTCCTCTTTCTGATTTGAAGAAGCTCTGATTTGCCACATAGAAGAACTCGTGCCACACAGAGGCATGAGGTTTCCAAGTTGGGTTTCTTCAAATCTTGTCAATATTAAGTTACTGCATTGCAGATGTCAGCATCTCCCACCATTGCATCAAATCCCTTCTCTTCAAAACTTAGAGATTTCGGGATTAAATGATTTAGAATACATAGAAATTGAGGGACAAGGAACATCATTCTTCCCATCCCTCAAGTATCTGAAAATACAGTTTTGTTCTAAACTGATAGGATGGCGGAAGAAGAGGTATGAAGATGATAGTGATGATTCAACCACCATATCATCACCAGACCTACTCCAATTTCCTCGTCTTTCTCGCTTCATTTGTCATTATCGCCCTAATTTGAGTTGGATCCCTCAGTTTCCATCTATCGAAGTTTTAGATTTGAGGGCACTGAGCGTGCAACTTGTGCAGCAAATATTCACAACATCAATATCTTCTTCTTTCTTCTTCTTCTTCTTCTTCTTCTTCTTCCTCAATCAGTCCTCCTCTCTCTAAATTGGAGAATCTTCAGATTGAGGAGATTGAGGAACTCATATCTCTACCGTCAGATGTATTGCAGAATCTCACTTCTCTTCAAACTTTAAAGATTAGTAATTGCCCAAGATTAACTTCTCTGCCTCGAGAGATGTGTTCCCTAACATCTTTATGAGAATTGGAAATTGATGATTGTCCCCTATTGAACGAAAGATGCGCAAATAAAAAAGGCGCAGATTGGCCTTTCATTTCTCACATCCCAAATATTGAAGTTGATTACAAGAGAATTCAATGGGAGGGCCGCTATCGACTAAAGAACGAAGAAAAAACATCTAGAGCTTCTGTAAGTTGATGCTTTTCTCTTTAATCGGTCTATTTAATTTTTTTTCCCCTGAACTTATAGGAGAAATTTAACACAGGAAATGGAATGATACAAGTTAATGAAGATTAGATGCCTAATAATTTAGCTACTCTATACCATTGGAAATCAGCAGTACTAACTTCTAGTTGTAAGTATCTTTATGTCATTATTTGTTTTCAATCAACCATAAAATACGCAGAGTATTCATTTTCCTTTTTTTCTTCTTTTAATAATTGGGAATTTATTTTCCTTTACAATAAAATTTGCAGGAAATATCTTGTGCTTTGTGTTCTTGACAAGTGACATCAATGGATATGTAGGATTAATTTTGCACTGGATTTTCACTTTAATTTCTACATATACTGGCTTATCAAGTATGAGGAATTACATCAACAAATACTAAGACGCTGAATCCATTAGAAAACGTTGTTTCATTTCCAGCATTTTCTGAAGAATATGGTATAAAATATCAGGGTATTATAGTTTTGGATTCTTTTTAAAAGATTTTAAGGCAAGCAACTTTCTTTATGTCCATTGCTTAGTTTTTTCAAAATTGCAAGCATGAGAAATCTACTGTTTTTCAAAATTTTCTTTAAATCCTAACCTTATGAACCATCAACAAGCTTCAAATAATGCTCCCTACAATTATGTATGCAGGAAGAAACGAATTTGCTTTGCATCTTGAAGCAGGTATAAGGTCATAGACTGCAGCTATGACCCCACCATTGTTCCCATCTCCCTCTTCTACAGAATTCTAACTCTGTATATGGTGACATGCACGAATCACTGCTCAAATCTAGAGGAAATTTTGGTGACGACTTACAACCAGTATGAAATCACTTCTAAGCTTAAGCATAATAATGATGATTATGAAATCTTTGATTCTTTTTAGTGTTTTATTGCTGGTTTCTCCACCATTCAAGCATTACAGCAAATATAAATCCAAGGGTATCCATGTCTTATTAGTGTTTTAATTAACACATGAACTCTTGCCTTCTAGTAATTGTCTTAGTAATAAACCATTCTTTATTTATTTGCTTATGATAATTTTTAGACAAATTATTGAAAAAAACAATTTCATTGAAAGAGATAGATAGTAACGTTGATGTAGAACAAGAACAAAGAACAAACAAGGTCAAATCCTTGTAAAGAGAACTAATTCTCAAAGTTGTATTAATCTCAAGTAATTGTCATAGCAAAACTGAATGTAACTATGTCTATATATAATGTTTGTATAACCCTAAATATCTAATTATGAATTAAGGATCCCAATCTAATCCAATTAGGAATACAAAATCACAACTCTATTTATATTTAAATATTTACCATATTTCTTCCTAAAAAATATGTACTCCTAAAATCCTTTGGAGTATGTTCTACATCAAATGGCCATCCTTAAAGGCCTTGAAGGTGATAGGCTTTGCAAGGAGCAGCAAAACTGTCAGGATGCTTCTGTTCAAAATTCATGCTACAGGATGTCTTCTGACTTTGGTCTTTGGATGAAATCTTGCATATGACCTTTGCTTTGCTTCCTGATTCCCCTGTTGTCGTTGTTGGAGACGATCATGGCCAACTCCATGACCTCCTTTTCCTCTTGCAGGATGCTGGATTCCCTTTTGATAATCGCTTCTTAGTCTTCAATGGTGATTATGTTGACTGAGGCGCTTGAGGTCTCAAGACCTTGCTTTTGTTAGCTTGGAAGGTAACTCTTTACACTGCTTCTCTCTGTATAATTCAAGATGCCATTTTTCTGTACCTCTCTATACTTGTCAAGGATTCAGACTTCATCCTTCTCCTGAATTTCTTTTCTTGGACAATTATAAGTGTATGAATTCAATACCTGTATCATATTTAGTTGAAGAAACTATGGCATAGTCACTGAATTAGAAGTAAGCTGATGTTACATATCAGACCTGCACAATTGCTGAAACAGAGAAATAGGGAGAGAAAGAGATAGAAAGGTACTGGGTGAGGAGAGAATTAGAATGGGTGAGAAGAGAAATAGAAAGGGATGAGATTAGAATTAGAGAAGAAGAGAGAAAGAGGTATTCTGCATTTGTTAGTGATTCTAGGAATGCCCAATTACAGCCATTCTTCCCCTATTTATGCTAACTGCTACAAAATAACAGAATATTGCCCACCTAAGTCAACTTATCCAGCCCAGCCAACTCATCTAGCTCATCCCATCCCTTAGTCGTAACAGCTGAACAATGTTAGTGATGTTTTTTTGTTTCCTTCCATTGCAGTTATCTAGAGATCATTAGTTAGATATTCTTCACTTTCTTCACTCATTTTATTTTTCTCTTCAGGAATTGGCCTATGCTTTTTGACTTATTAATTCAAAAGTCAACTTCTCTTGAGAATATGGAGGTTCTCAAATAGGGAGATTCCTGGATGAAAATAGAAAGTTTTGTATTCATTCAAGATCTCAGTATTAGTCACTGCAAAAAGTTCAAAAGCTATTGGGGGGTGTCTAACTGTTAGGAGCACTTATGTAGAAGGCAAAGATTTCTTCTGGTAGCAGATGTGTGATAACTTGTCAAAAATGCATAGCTAAACAAACCTCACCACCTATCCTGGTCAGTCATTTAAACTTTATTTTGTTGTGATAGTTTTCTGCAGATTCCACGCACTTCCATGAACAATTGGCAATTGTTTGTGTGAGTTCTCTCTAACAAATTGAAGCAGAGAAGATATCAAGACAATGACTACAATCTGATGATTTAACAGGTTGCTCTAACACAAGCCATGTATGTAACCTGCTGAAATCAGACATGTCTTAGTAACTCATCATTTCCCTGTGCATTTACCTATTCAATTGGACTGATGACATGAGTCATTTGTCAAAGGTGAAAAGAAGAAGACTGTATACAGTTGTTAATCATTGGTTGTCCCCAGTTGCAAGAAAAATGTGGAAATTGGCATTTCATTTCTCACATCCCAAATGTTCAACTTGATTGGGAAAGAAATAAATGCACAGGAAAATGAAGTATATTCTTCTCTTCAATTCGCAAATTTGACTTATTTTTTTTTCTGAACTTATAGGAGAAATTTTTCACTCTCTGATTCTATTTGCACAGAATAGTGTGAAGGATAAGTATTCCATGCACCACAAATTTAGCAACTCTATTCCTTGGGAAAAGAGCAATAAACTGGCTCATCAAGAAAGAGGAGTCCCACGGTTACTGGTTTTTTACATCCCTGAAATTCTAATAAATTGGGAAGTGTTGAACAAATGCAAACGGTGCTGAGCGCATTAGCAGGTCACGCTTCTATCCATTGTATTCTTTGGAATAGAGTCTGCTTCAAGAAGATTCATACACAGGTACTTGTCCTTCGATCTTGAACTTCTAACTCACTGAGGAACCTTATTTATCTTTCTCATTTCACTAATTTCTCAACTTTGGTTTCTTTTCCAGGGAATTTTGGTGCATATTCAAGTCAATTTGATCATCAGTGATATAGTTTTGCTGGATTTTAAGAATTTTACATGGAATTTCACATTGTCCACATCTCTGAAAATTCCAAGTAATAAATTGAAATCTGGAACTAGTGCAAAGGAAACTTAGAAGATAGTTTCTTGATTCAATCATCTAATTATTTATTTTTATGTTTATTCTCTCATGTAGAAAGAATGGTGGTTACAGAACAAAACAAGAAATGAGGAGCTCCAGTGCCACAATTACGACCTGGCTATGCTTTTCCAAATATATTAGATATGTCATATTCTTGGAGTCTTGTTTCTTTTCTTTTTCTTCTTCCTCGATCATTCCTCCTCTCTCTGATTTGAAGAAGCTCTGATTTGCCACATAGAAGAACTCGAATCTCTACTGCTAGATGGACTGCAGAATCTCACTTCTGTTAATAATTAGAGATTTGGGGATGCTCAAGATCGGCGTCTTTGCCTTGAGCGATGTGTTACCTCACCTCTGTTGGCTATTGGTGGGTGTAGAGACAAGAATTGATTGAGAGGAACATGAGGAGAGGAAAATTATGAGCTTTGGGCTATATGAGCAGAGCAGACTTGATCAACTTGACAATGGGAAAGTCAATTGTGGTCCGATTCAGGCTGATTTGTGGACAGCAGATAGAGAACACTTGGATCTACATTCTGTATGGTGAAATCATGCACTTTTCTACATTTTTTTCTTTTCATTGAAGAAAAAAAAATCATTTTTTAAAAATCACATTATAAATATCTCTATTTATAGATTAGAATTTATGTTATTATTTTTATTTTTTTCTTATTAATTAAAATTTTCTCCATCTTTAAAGAAAATGGTTGATTTTTATTTTTGTCGTTTATCAATTTTCTCCATCTTTTGTAATTAATATTTTTTAAATAAATATATAACTAAACCAAAGTGAAGGATGCTAAGTATTCTACATATGAAATTATTTAATATCCCTTTTATTCTAATTGGACAAACAATTGATTTGATTTAATTTAATTTTAAAATAAATAAGACTCTTTTTGTAATATTAAAAAAATTATATAAAAAATGTATTAAGTGAACAAGTATTACGATTTTACTAAATGAAAAATAAAATTACAAATCCACACATTAGCAGAATCAAAATCAACGGAAAATTGAATGCCAACAAAAATAATATTAATAATTTATCATTACAAATTAATAAGAGAGATTCCAATTACATTTATAAAAATATACAATTAATATCTTATACTTATAAAATATATAATTAATTTTATATATTTAGTAAAAGACTCAAAACCATAAAATTAAACTTAATTATAAAAATATAATAAAATTTAAAAATAAAAATTGGATATCCTTCTAAAAGCAGAAAATTATTCAATCGCATATATTTATTCTTTTTTAAAGTGAAGCATTTAATTATTAAAATATTATATTTTTTGTATGATTCTATTTAAAGATCAATGGAAGAAATTTTTTATTACTTTTTTTTGCTACTCCTATATATAATTGATCCACGTATATGAAAAAAAAATAAAATTTAACTTTAAATTAATAATTTTATACCTAAAATATATAATATAAATCAATTATTAGGAGAATATTATAAACTTAAAAAATAAAGTGTTTATAACATTATAAAAATCGTTATATAAAAGGTTCTCCTAATACTGCTTTATTCTTTCCAGGTAATTGTGAGTTACAATTAAAAGCTTTTAGTAACTCAGATTAGTTGAATGTCTTGACACTCGCAAGTCTATTACAGGCTGCATCTTTCTTGATTCTTCTCTTATTTGTTGGAAAGCTAAAAACAATCAACAGTATCTCCGTCATCTTCCGAAGTCGAGTGTGGGGCCTTGGCAACAACTACTCTATACCATTCGAAATCAGCAGTACTAACATCGAGTTGTAAGTATCAAATATGCAGAGTATCCATTTCTTCTTCTTTTAATAATTGAGAATTTATTTCCCTTATGATAAATTTTGCAGCGAATTTCTTTGTGCTTTGTGTTCTTGGCAAGTGACATGATAATGGATATGTATGAATAATTGGAACGTGTTGAACAAATTCTGATAAATTGGAAAGTTTTGAGCAGTTCATGCTTCTATCCATTGTATTCTTTACAATAAAATCCGCTGCCAGAAGATTCATACGCAGGTACTCGTCCTTCTCGGTAAAACGTTTAAAAGTTCTACAGCAGAACTTCTAACTCATTGAGGAACCTTATTTATCTCTCTCATCTCACAAATTTCCCAACTCGGGTACCTTTTCCTGGGAACTTTGGTGCATATTCAAGTCGACGTGATCATCAGTGATCTAGTTGTGCTGGATTTTAAGAATTTTGCATAAAATTTCACTTGTCCACATCTCTGAAAATTCCGAGTAATAAATTGAAATCTGGAACGAGTGCAAAGGAAACTTGGAAGGTAGTTTCTCGATTCAATCATCTAATTATACATATTATGTTTATTCTCTGCATTTTCTCTCATGTAGAAAGAATGGTGGTTAAAGAACAAAACAAGATATGAGAAGCTCCAGAGTTACAGTCACAATCTTGCTGATTTTCCAAATATATTACAAGTAGAAAAATTTAGCGGTATGCCATATGCTTGGATTTTTGTTTCTTTTCTTTTTCTTCTTTCTCAATCATTTCTCCTCTCTCTGAAATGAAGAAGCTCTTGATTTGCCATATAGAGGAAGCCGAATCTTTACTGCTAGATGGACTGCAGGATCTCACTTCTCTTCAATAATTATAGATTTGGAGATGCCCAAGAATGACGTCTCTACCATGAGAGATGTGTTGCTCACCTCTGTTGGCTATCCATGGGTGTAGAGACAAGAATTGTGTGAGACGAACAAAATAGGTGAACAGGTTAAACTCAATACAATTAAATGCCGATAATAGACCTGCAAAGAAGAGAGCAGGTTAAACTCAATAAAGAACCTCCTGTATCCTGAAAAAATAGGTGAACAGGAATGAGCGATCGACTCAGAGAGTAAAATACCGATTTGAAGTACAATTACTAAACCTAATGCATTCTAAAGAGTGGAATGCAATACTTTCATAGTTTTTATACAAATTACATCACAAATAACAAAAAGGTAATTTGAAACACTCACACACCCATATAATATTCAAACAGCACATATATGAGAGCTGATCCCCTATATAGCTCTCTTAATCCAACTTCTGCTAGTGAGTACATCTCAAGCCGGATTTTCTCTTAATAGACCAAATGTGGAGGCCAACGAGATCATCTCGAGCCATGCCTACCCCTACTTATCCATAAAAGGATCAGGTCCCAGCGAGTCAAGCTCCAGTCGCGTTTACCCGTCCGATTCATATCTAATATCACACACTACACGCACCAACACACATACTGCTCCAAATTACCATAAAACAACATCCATAACATTTCATTAAATAAAGATGCAATATAAAATGTGCCTATTATTTAACTACATAAATAAATATTTATAAGTGATGCATGGGCATGCCTGAATATATAATAATATTGAAATTATAATTAAAACCAATATTTTAATTAGCTCAAAAGTTGAAATGGTCTAAAACTTTTCGGACAAAAATTGGACAAACCGCTCGATAGATTTTGGTGTTCTTGGTGTTTATGGAAAGCTCTCGAGGTGTAGATGGTGTTTGACACAAGACCTGGCCCAATCGGTGGCCGGATCGGCCGGGAAGCCGAAACAGCGCACTGCTTGTCGCGCCTCTTCGCACGTCGTTTTTGGCCGCCTGGAAGGCCGGCCGGTTGTGGGGGAAGGCTGGGGCGATGTGCCGGCGAGGTAGGGAGGGTTGGGTGGCAGAGGCGCGGCATGGGAAGGAGGGAGGAGAGAGAAAATGGGAGAGAGAGGAAGAGAGGTCGGGCGCGCGGCGGAAAGGAGAAGAAGAAAAGGAAGGTCGGTCCGATTCGATCGGTCCGATCCGGTTCGGTTTTATTCGACTGGTCCGATTCAAGATACAAAATTTTGAATTTTTCCTCTGCCTTAGGACCGAAAATGAGGCCCAAAAATTCCAAAAAAAATTCTAAAAAACTCAAAAAAATTTGTAGAGTCCAAATATATTTTTAATTTCGCCACGTGGTCTTTAAATAAATTTTTAAAAATCATCAAAGTTTTATAATTTTGAAAAATCGAACCCGATTTCTAAAATTCAAATAATTTCAAATAATTTCCTAAAATTTAAATAAAATAAAATATTAATATTTACTCATAAAATAATAAATTTAAAAATTTGGGGTGTTACAAAATGAAAGTACCTACGTAAAGCCCACAACACTAGAGGTTAGACTAAAATATTTATATTTATATATAAAATAATTATTTGAAAATTGGGGGTGTTACATTGGCAATCGAAAAGTCAATTGTGGTCCAATTCAAGCTGATTTGTTTAGGATTAA
The DNA here is from genome assembly GCF_030052815.1 of Hevea brasiliensis. Lineage (NCBI taxonomy): Eukaryota > Viridiplantae > Streptophyta > Magnoliopsida > Malpighiales > Euphorbiaceae > Hevea > Hevea brasiliensis. The sequence goes on along the minus strand of NC_079506.1, from coordinate 5,689,763 downwards.
TTTTTTTGTACCAATGCTGTTGGTTTGGGTTTTGGCCTGCTATGCTTGCTTTCTGTTTTGCTTTTGGAACTCTATTTTGTGATGTTTCTTTTCAGATCTGTGTTGAGATGTATGCATCTCCAGATTTTTTCACTTAGCATGCTAAATCCTAAGTTGGGAATCTTGGGGAAACGTGCTGGTTTGGGTTTAGCTGGATTTGTTTATGCTAAGTTTTTCCTAGTTTTATTAATATAAGTAATCTCACTTCAATCTTCATTCTGCGTGGTTGGATTATGGATTGGAGCTCTCCAAACCAAAAATAGTTTCCAAAACAATAATGTGCTATTTAGTTAAATTTTGCATTTTTCTACATTTTCTTTTTTTTTTTTAATAATATCATTGTTATTGGGATTAATTTGTATTGCTACAGTGAGAATTGTAACCTTACTTTTATAATAGTGGAGAAAAAGTCCCATTGTTTTTCCCATTTAATTTGAAGAGTTTCTCCATGATGCGCCAACTCAAGCAGAATTGTGAAATTATTATTATTTTTTTGTATAAATGGTTAATATCATTTGTGCAAAAATAATATATTGATATATACTTCATTATAGTATTCTTTTTACAATTAATGAAATGATCTTCCTTCCAAAAAAAAAAATAATATTAGCCAAATCAAATTAAAATAAGGGTTGAGTTGAATTGAACTAAATAGAAAAAGTTATGGTTTGATTAAATTCACTTCGATTTATTGACTTGGGCTTATTTTGTTAAGTATATTTAATTTTTTATATTTTATTCTTTAGACATATTATAAATTTCATAAATTATGCATTGTATTCCATAAAGTTCCAAAAAAAAAAAAAATGATCATAGATTGGACAAAATAGTTGTTTTAGTTTTTGATAAAAGTAACTGAATCAAAACAAAAATTTAACTTTCTAAAAAATACTAATTGAATAGAATTAAATCGATTAAAACGGTTTGATTTATTTTTGGATTATAATTTATTTTTATTTACTTCTAATTTTATGAAATTAAATGGGCAGCCCACCTTATCCCAATGGTTTGGGTATATGCCATGGAGTGGATGTTGAATCGTAATTAAACTATATAATTATTAATATATTTTTATTAAATTTAAGTAAATTATTAAATAATTTAAATTAAATTTCAATATAAGAAATGAAAACTTTATTAGAAATTAAATTTTTAAAAATAAATTTCATCTTTATTTTTCACTACATATGAACACCAAACTTTCATTCAAGGCTTTCTGCGATTCTTTCTGTTGCCTTAATTTCAAAGATACAACAAAGAATAAAGAATAGCAAAAACATTTAAATAGGTTTTTTTTTTCTGATTAAAGTAATATATATAACACTTTGATCTTCATTTTGTATGGGTGGATCATGAAACTAATTATATATAAAGAGTCTATCTTAACATTCAAAAAAAAAAAAATTGTGCCTATAATACTAAAAAATAATGGCTTAAAGTTCAATTACACTCTTATACTTAATGGAAAAGTTAAATTTAACCCATTTACAACTTTTTGTTCAATTTAGCTTAGAAATTTCACTTTAAACTCAATTTAACTTAAAAATCAAGAAAATAAAAAAACTAAGTTTCTTAATTTTTGGGATTAAATCAAGAAATCAGAAAATTTAATCCCAAAATTAAGAAATTTAACTTATTAATTTTTTATTAAAATCAAAAAATCAAGAAATTTAGTCCATAAATTTTAATTTTTAAACTAAATTGAGCTTAAATTAAAACTTTATAGCTAAATTAAATAAAAAGTTAAAAATGAGCTAAATTAAATTTTCCCAATAAATATAAGAACTAAATTGAACATTTTGACAAAACATAATTGATGCATGCATTTTATATCATCATTTAGGTATAATTTTTGCACATAATTTACCCTTGTTCATAGCTATTACTATAGATATTAGCATATATTTAGTCAATTTTGCCTTTTTACACTTCTTAGTTTAATATTTGAAATTTATTTATTTTGTAGGTTAAATTTGGAGAATTTTGGTGTATTTTGATTAGAGTAGCCATTTGGAAGAAATTAGAGTTGAATTGCAAAATTATGAAGTTGAGTTAAAGAGACTGAAAGTGACACAACCTGCAACACAGCATGTGTCACAGGTTGTGTCGATTGTCAAATATGCAATTTTTCTCGGGCAGACGGTTTCACAACCTGCGACACAAGGTGCGACACAACCGATTCAGCGTGTGTTGTTTTACTGAAAATGGTTAACGTGGCACTTTCGTTTCTCTAATTTAATACATCACTTTCTTTAGAATCTTCTGCCTTTTTACCCATTTTAGGGCAGACCTCTGATCCATATAAAAACTTCTTTTTATCTCTCCTTCCATAAGGAGAAAAATAAGGAGAAAGAGAGGGAGATTTTGCAAGAAAGAGAGAGAGGAAGAGGAGCTCGTGAAATCTGGTTTTGCAGTAGCAGCAGAGGACGTTTTCCGCAACTCTCCAGCAGCAGATTCTTCATCATTCTACTGGGTTTTTCTGTTCCTTAGCTTAGATTTTCATTATTTCTTCATTTCTATACTTGGGTTTGTCTTGAAACCATGATTTGTGAGTAGAGCTTTGAGATTCTAGAGATGGGTTTGTAAATATTGCTTTGTATTATAGTTTTTGAACTGATTTAGTCATTTAAATGAGATTTGCTGCGTTTTGATTTATTGCTTGTGAGCTTGTTGCCTTGCTTGATGAATGGGCCCTTATTAAGTTAAGTTTTAATCATTGACAGATGGACTGAAAAGTGAATGTTTGGGATAGATAATCTTGCAATAAACTTAGTTTTCTTGGTGTTAGAGATAAGCTAAGAGGATTAAAGGGACTTTCAAAAATCAATTAGAGCTTTAATTGGGTTTTTGTTAGGTTTGAAATACCGTGAAAACATGGTTTGATTTGATGAATACCAACTTTGAAATGCTTGAAAAAGGTTTTAAAGAACTAAGAATTGATTTCCCTCAAAATTGCAATTCTCATGTGTTTGGCTAAATTGGGGATAAACCACATGCAAACAATATTGAAAACCCAATCTATAGAATCACTTTAATTTTTATTGAATTTAGATTTAATTCCCCTCAATTTCATAATTAGCAATTTAAATTTAAATTTTGGTAATCTAGTTTAATTAATTTAGTTAATTGTTTGATTTAGCTTAAATTCCTCAAATACCATTCTTAAATTTTAAATTTCATTTTATATCTTTAAATTTTACCATTCTAATTAGCTTATCCTTTTATTTTCAATTTAAGCACAATTCCCTGTGAGAATGATATTATTTTTAAAACTATACTACTGTGACCCGTGCACTTGCGGAAGCTATTTCATAGCTAACACCATCAAGTTTTTGGCGCTGTTGTTGGGGAGTTGTTTGTTTTTAAGTTGGATTTAATTATTTTAAGCTGATAAGAATTTTTATTTTCTTTTATTTTCACTGTTGTTCCTTGTATTTTTCAGGTACTTTTCTTGTTTATGAGACAATCGAAAGCCACAAGTGATACTGAATTGTTGTTCAACCCTAAAATTGAAAAATTCTGTCAGGCCAACAAAAAGGAATCTAAGAGGAGAAAGGAATCAGAAAAAGAAGAACAATAAAGATTTGACCAAGAGGAGAAAATTGAAAATATGGAGAATCAAAATAGAGCTATTGATGGAAATAATGGAGGAAATGAGCAAAATAGGCAGAATGAAGTTATTAATCAAAATGATTCTCAGAGAAGATCCATGTTAGATTATGCTTTTCCCAGATGTGCAGATGTGAGAGATAATAGACCTATCATTGGAGCTAATCAATTTGAGTTAAAGACTGGTCTCATTCAAATGGTTCAGAATTCACAATTTGGAGGTAGTCCACTTGAAGGTAGTCCACTTGAAAATCCTCATTCTCATTTGAAGAAATTTTTGATGATATGTGGCACACAAAGATAACTTGGTGTTTCCGATGAAGTGATTTGGCTCACCTTATTTCCATTTTCTCTTCGAGATTCAACATTAGAGTGGTATGACTCACTTCCACAAGCTACTATAGCTATTTAGGAGCAGCTATCTCAGTTTTTCCGACTTGGGAAGACCTCTCATTTGAGGAATTTGATGGTAGCTTTTAAACCAAGAGATGATGAAACTTTGTATGAGTGTTGGATGAGATTTAAGGAGCTTGAAAGGCAATGTCCTCATCATGAAATACCCAAATGGATGATTATTCAGAATTTCTAAACCAGAGTTACTCCAACCATAAGAAACACAATAGATTCACAAGCAGGAGGAGATTTCATGAGAATGACAAGTGAAGAATGCTATGATCTATTAGAGAAGATTGCTCATAATACCCATTTGTGGGGAAATCCTAGAGCACTTGAGTCAAAGAAGGCTGGGATTTATGAACTTGACTCAGTTAGCTACATGAATGCAAGATTTGATCAGTTGACTCAGCTTCTTAGTGATTTTTGCACAAAGGCAATAACCTCAACTCCTACAACTATGCAACAAGTTGCCTACACAGATGGAACCCAAAGTTGTGAAGTTGATTACTCTTCTTGTGGTGATGATTATTTGCAAGAACAAGCTGCTTATGCAGGAGGTTATCAACAAAAACCTATGGGAAATTCTTACTCTAATGTGAACAACTCAGCATGGAGACCACAAGCAACTTTTGCTCTACAAGGTCAAAGCTCAAATTATGCTCATAACCAGCAGTATATGCAGCAGAATAGGCCTCAGTTTCAACCTCAATTTCAACCCACAAAGCAGCCACAACCTGGATATCAAGCAAGAGCACAACAATCCCTTCCACCTCATGAACCGAAGCCAACCTGGGAAAGCATGATGGAGAAATTTTTTGCTGAACAAAGCAAGATGAATAGCAAATTAGAGGAAGAAATGCAACACATGAGACAAACCATGGATCAATTACAAGCCCACAACCGTATGTTGGAGACTCAATTGGCTCAACAAGCAAGCTCATCAGGAAGTAAATCCTATGGCAAACTACCTAGCCAACCACAAAACCCTCATGAACAATGTAAGGTTGTGACCTTGAGAAGTGGTAAGAAAGTTGGTCAAGAGAGTGAAAACAAGAGAGAAGAAAAAGAGAGCACAAAAGTAGAAAATTCAGTTGAGAGTAAGAAAAATGAAAAAGAAGAAGAAAGCAAAAGTGAGCAAGATGAGGGAGAGAAACCATACTTCCCACCTGAGCCTTACAAGCCCAGCCTTCCCTACCCTTAAAGATTCATCAAGCATAAGCTAGACAAACAATTTGGCAAATTCCTTGAAGTGCTAAAGAAGTTGTATATCAATGTGCCATTCATTGAGGCACTATCCCAAATGCCAAGTTATGCCAAGTTTTTGAAGGAGATTCTTACCAACAAGAGAAGGCTAGAAGATTATGACACCATCAACTTGGGAGAGCAATACAGTGCTATAATTCAGAAGAAGTTACCTCCCAAACTCAAAGATCCGGGTGTGTTTTTCATTCCTTGTCATATAGGTGATAATTGTGTGGCAAATGCCTTATGTGACCTTGGAGCTAGTGTCAGCCTAATGCCACTTTCAATATATGAGAATTGAATATGGGAGAGTTGAAGTCCACAAATATGTATCTTTCATTGGCTGACAGTTCAATTAAATATCCAGAAGGCATTCTAGAAAATGTGCTTATCAAGGTTGGAAAATTCTACATTCCGGTAGACTTTGTCATTTTAGATATGGAAGAAGACACAAAAATTCCTATCTTATTGGGAAGACCCTTTTTGGCAACAGCTGGTGCATTAATTGATGTAAAGGGTGAGAAATTGACACTTAGAGTGGGAGATGATCAAATGATATTCAACATCAATCCAGCCATGAAATGGAAACATGAAGAAGTTAGTCTTGTTTGTGGGTAGACATCATTGATGAGATTGTTCAAGAGCATTTTAGAAAAAGCTATCCACAAGACCCTCTTGAAAATTGCTTAGTCCATGGTGGGAGCATTGATGATGACAATCCTCATATAGCTGCTTTTGCACAACACTTGGAGAGCTCTCCACCACATCCTGAAGCCACAATTTTTTAGCTTGAAGAAGTGCAAACTTTGGAGATTAAACCACCATCATTAAAGGTAGAGGATGCCCCAAAGGTAGATCTTAAACCTCTTCCTTCCAACCTCAAGTATGCTTTTCTTGGAACCAATGGAACATATCCTGTTATAATTAATGCATCTTTGACTGATATAGAGATTGACAAATTATTGAGAATTTTGAGAGAATATAGGAGAGTTTTGGGTTATACAATTGATGATATAAAGGGAATTAGTGCAACAGTCTGTATGCATAGGATTTTCCTAGAGCTAAATAGTAGACCTTCTATGGGACACCAAAGAAGATTGAATCCTACAATGAAGGATGTTGTGAAAAAGGAAATCCTGAAATTACTAGCTGCTGGAATTATTTACCCCATTTCTGACAATGAGTGAGTGAGTCCTGTGCATGTTGTACCAAAAAAAGGTGGGGTGACAGTTGTTAAAAATGAGAATAATGAATTGATACCCACTAGAACTGTTATAGGCTGGAGAATGTGCATAGACTATAGGAAGTTGAACAATGCTACAAGAAAAGACCATTTTTCCCTTCCTTTTATGGATCAAATGTTAAAGAGATTAGCCAAGCATTCTTACTTTTGTTACTTAAATGGATATTCTGGTTTTTTTCAAATTCCAATCCATCCTAATGACCAAGAAAAAACTACCTTTACCTGTCCCTATGGTACCTTTGCCTATCAAATGATGCCATTTGGATTGTGTAATGCGCCTGCCACCTTTCAAAGGTGCATGATGGCTATTTTTTCTGATTTTATTAAAGAAATTATGGAGGTCTATAGCCATCATGCTTTCAGTATATAGCACTAATTTTGATTCATGCTTAACTAATTTGTCTAAAATCTTGCAAAGGTGTGCTGATAATGATCTAGTGTTGAATTGGGAGAAATGCCACTTTATGGTCCAAGAGGGGATCGTTTTAGGGCATTTAATCTCAAATAGGGGAATAGAAGTAGATAGAGCCAAAATAGAAATTATTGAAAAAATGCCCCTTCCAACCACTGTCAAAAGAGTGCGGAGTTTTCTTGGACATGCTGGATTTTACCGATGATTTATTCAGGATTTTTCTAAACTTGCTAAACCCTTAACAAATCTTTTGAATCATGATGTTAAATTTGATTTTAATCAAGATTGTATGGTTGCTTTTTGCAGGTTAAAGATGGCATTAACAACAGCTCTTATCATGCAACCCCCGGATTGGACTTTGCCATTCGAAATCATGTGTGATGCAAGCGAGTTTGCTGTTAGAGCTGTCCTTGGCCAGCGAAAAGATAGAAAACCTTATGTCATTTACTATGCAAGCCGAACCCTTGATGAAGCTCAAGTTAATTATGCTACAACTGAAAAGGAGTTCCTTGCGGTAGTATTTGCACTCAATAAATTCCATTGTTATTTGGTCAACTCAAAGGTAATAGTTTTCACTGATCTTGCAGCAATAAGGTATTTAATGAGCAAGAAAGAAGCTAAATCTAGGTTGATTAGATGGATTTTGTTACTTTAAGAATTTGATTTAGAAATAAGAGATAAAAAAGGTGTTGAGAATGTGGTGGCTGATCACCTTTCTAGGATAAAAACTGAAAATAAAGATGATGATATTGTGCCAATTGATGAGTTTTTTTATGAATGAGCAGTTGTATGTGTTGAAATCTGCACTTCCATGGTTTGCTGATATTGTGAATTATTTGTCTTGTGGTGTCTTGCCACCTGATTTATCTTGGCAGCAAAAGAAAAGATTCTTGCATGATGTTAAATTTTATTCTTGGGAAGAGCCTCTTTTGTTTAGGAGATGTAATGATGGAATAATTAGGAGATGTATACCAGAGGAAGAAATAAATGATGTTATTTACCATTGTCATTCCTCTGAATATGGTGGTCATTGTAGTGTCTCAAAAACTGTTGAAAAAGTCTTGACATCAGGTTTCTATTGGCTTAATATGTTTAAACATATGAGAGACTTTGTAAGCAAGTGTGATAGGTGTCAAAGGGTAGGCAATATTTCCAAGAGGGATGAGATGCCCCAACAGTCCATATTAGAAGTTGAATTATTTGATACGTGGGGAATTGATTTCATGGGGCTATTTCCATCCTCTTATGGGAATAAATATATCTTGGTAGGGGTAAACTATGCATCTAAATGGGTAGAAGCTATTGCTACACCTACCAATGATGCAAAAGTTGTGAAATTTCTGAAAAAATTTGTTTTGACCAGATTTGGTGCCCCACGTGCCATAATCAGTGATAGTGGTAGCCATTTTTGCAATCACCAATTTGCAAAATTGATGACAAAGTATGGGGTAAAGCATAGGATTGCCACACCATATCACCCTTAAACAAATGGCCAAGTAGAAATCACAAATAGAGAACTTAAGCAAATCTTGGAGAAAAATGTCAGCAAGTCTAGAAAAGATTGGTCCCTTAAATTAGATGACACTCTTTGGGCATATAGAACAACCTTTAAAACCCCCATTGGAACTACACCTTATAGGTTAGCTTTTGGGAAATCATGCCATTTGCCCGCAGAGTTAGAACATAAAGCTTATTGGGCCATAAGAGCAATCAATTTTGATTTACAAGTTGCTGGACACAAAAGATTTTTCCAACTTGATGAGTTAGAAGAATTGAGACTTGATGCTTATGAAAATGCTAGGATTTATAAAGGAAGAACTAAAAAATAGCATGATAAGCATATTAAGAAAAAGGACTTTAAAGAATGAGATTTGGTGCTCTTATTCAATTCAAGGTTGAAATTTTTCCCAGGAAAATTAAAATCAAGGTGGTCAGGTCCATTTAAAGTTGTGAAAATTTTCCCTCATGGTGCTGTGGAAATTTTGGTTAAAAATCTAGTAATTTCAAGGTAAATGGGCAAAAGTTAAGGCATTATTCAGTTGGTGAGCCAATTGAGAAGATAGCAACCTGCTATCTCTCTCATTCTCCATAAAATTTTGATTAAGTGAGGTCAAGCTAAAGACCTAAACTTAGCATTTCTGGGTATAACCCATAATTTTTCATTGATTCTTTATTTCTTTCATATATTTATTTTAAGTTTTTCTATACTCTTTATTCAGAGTTTGACATTGTTCTAATTTTCTTATGCAGATGGGATATAATTCATTGCAAGCAAATGAGCATTAAAAATTATGTTTTAGTTCTAGTTTTAAATTTCAACTTTAAATTTTAGTTTTAAATTTGTTCACTTATACTTTTCATCTTTCTATTGTTGAATATTTGCTGCTGGATTTTGCAGGACTCATTACTCTTTTTGTTAATTTTAAGAGGAAGTTTTTTCCTCACTTTGTCATCTTGGTTTAAAAAGAAAATTATTTGAATGTAGATGTGTGAATTGGTGCTTTGAATTTTTTTTTTTAATGAGTATTTGATGAACATAGCAGGTTTAACAATTAGAATTCATGTTATGAAGGTCTAATCACTTGAAATCTAATTTGTTTCAATTTTTCAGGTATGTGTTATTTTGTCAAATTTGGGCAGCAGATTTCACAACCTGCAGCACAATCATTTTTGGTTGTGTCGTAGCTTATGTTCACTTGGCGCAATTTGGGCAGAATATTACACAACCTGCGGCACAATCGATTTTGGTTTTGTCATAACTTGGGTTCACTATATGCAATTTGGGCAGAGAATTTCACAACTTCTGGCACTTGGAACTTGTTTGCTTTTGAATGATCCTTAAAGTAGGGCTGAGCATATTTCGGTTCAAATCAAAAAATTGAACTGAACCGAGTTAATTCTGTTCAATCAGTTCGGTTTTAAAATTTAATCGGTTCTGTTCGGTTTTACATTATAAAAATTTCGGTTATTTCGGTTCGGTTTAGTTTTGAAAGAAAAAAATCGATTAAACCGAACCAAATAGTAATTTATATGTTCAAATCGAACCGAATTGATTTTTGAATTGATTTATTTTTATGAGAAATTTATGGATTATATTTAATTAAATATATATATATATATTAATTGTTTAATTTCATTGATTAATGGTTGTTAAGTTTAAACCAAAGTCAAAATTAGACCAAATAACTTAAAAATCAAGTCTAAATTAAAAAATCAATCAAAAATTAAAACCGATCAATTTAAACTAGATCGAACTAAAATAGAGTGTTACGGTTCGATTTGATTTTTCACTCATTTCTAAAATATATAATGGAAATGGATCCAAATGTGATCTTAGTAGGAACGACTCCATCTTGTGATCCAAATGTCACTTTTTACTATTTTCTATTGTCGTGGAGCCTAGCTGGGCCATTTTGTGAAATAGTCATACATCACTTAGTGTTGCTCACTTTTGTTTGTTTGTGGTGGAAACCCTTTATCCACATATATATATAATCTTATCTTCATTATTATCTTTTCTTTTCATTATTAAGGTCTTTAATTAATTTTCTTGCATTCACACTAACCCTTTCTATTTTTTCTTTCAAATCATCTCCATTAATTCACATTTACCTTTCTTCATTGTCCCACTATTAATTTGACTAATTTTATTGAATTTTTCTTTTTTTATATATTTATTATTAAATATTAAAAATTTACATAAAAATTATAAGTTATAGTTTTCGAAGATAATCAATTGTTGTCAATTGCCACTTGAATACTATTATAAAATATTAAAAATAATTAAAAGACTAATGAATAGTAAAAATGAATGATAAGAATCTATATATCTGTATAAAAGAAGATGTATAAAAGCTGAAAAAAAAAAGTATTTCATATTTTCAAGAATTTTTCTTTAATTAGTTTTTTTTTTATGAAATATTTCCCATTATAAAGAATAATTTAGAATATCATTTAATAAAAATTAATTTTTTATCCTTTAAATGGTAAAATATTGAATTATATTATATTAAATTATATTTTTGTATCTATTAAAAAATTATTTTTATTAAAATATTAATTATATAATCTATAAATATAATTGTAATAATTATTTGCATGTAGAGCAATAATTCAACTAGTGAACATTGTTGGTCTCAATTGAGAAATACAATTATTACTTGGTTGTTAAGGGGGTAGTAGGTGTATGGTGGGGCTTATCATTTGTTCTCTTTTCTTATGATTTAATTTTAAACTGTGTATTGACTAATTAAAGTGAATTTCATATAAATGTTAAGTATATGAAAGTGACTAATGGAGTTGAGACGAAGGAGAATGAGAAGAAGCAGGCAGGGAGGGAGTAGAAAACAATGCTTTGATAAACAGAAGAATGGTGCTGCGCAGAAAGAAAATTTGATGAATGGATGGAGGAAGAGAGAGGAATTTACCGACAAACATAAAGACAAAATAATGGTCCTAAAGTTTTTCCTTTTCTCTTTAACAAATCTGCTTTAGCTTAAAGTTGATAAAGAAACTGCTTTTAGGAGAAAAAAAGACTTGCATAATGAAAAAAAAGGGGCTCATCATCCCAATATTGAATTTTCTCACACAATAAACAAATTGATTAGTAATTATTTTTTATTAGATCAAGTCAATTTAAATGTATCATATTCAAATTAGATCATACAAATTAGCCCTTAATTATGTGGGTCATTTGAATTTAAGTTATTTCAAAATTTGAGTTCATTCAAACATAATTATGGATTTGACAAAAAAATTTAAACTATCCTAGCTACCTCATTCTATATATATCCTTTAGAAACAGATCAGCCTGTTCTTATTGATAAATTGAGTTTTATCTCCTTTTTGTGAGGTTTGGTATTTCCTCAATTTGTTGCTTCCTCCATTGCAAGGATCTTTTTTTTTCTTTTTATTTTTCTTTTTTTTTATCTAGGTGTTTTGTTTTGTTATTTGGGTAAAAGTGCAATGACAAAAAATTCGGTTTTTCTCTTCACGATGATATTAAAATTTAATAATATCTAAATTGAGTCCATAGAAAAATCATGAAGTTAAACAGTAGTAAATTACCATTAAGTGGAGTATGCTTTCCATCGAATGGCTAAATCAAATACTCCATCTTTTATTTTTATTTTTTTTAAAAAAAAGGAAAAACTATTCTAGTCTAGAATGACAACTTAATTTTTATAAAGGCCTTGCAATTGGTTTGTTCAATTTTGAATTGAATATAATTTAAATAACTAAAAAATTGAAGTAAAAATCAAATACAATAAAAAAAATTACACAAATTTTAAATATATAGTCAATTTCCAAAATTCTCTCCCTTTCATCTTTTCATCATCTCTCTTCTTCTTTCTTGAGTCCCCTTAGCTTCTCTTTGGGTGGTTATCAATGAGTTTCTTATTGATAACTCTCCCTCCCTTTTAATGGGGGTAATTCAAAATTTAATATTGTGAACCGATACCAATAATCATCCGCACTATCTGAATTAGAAAAACTTTCATAATTTTAAATTTTCAGAAAAATATCCGCACTCTCTTTCAATTATTGAGTTCATTGTATTACGTTGAAAAAATCTTTATTTTAGAATTTCATTGAAAATTTACCTGCAAAATTTCTCAAAACTTTTTCTTTGTGTTAGGAATAATGGAACTGGATCCAAATGTGATCTCAGTATGAACTACTCCATCTCATCATAATTTTTTAGTGTTTTGTATTGTTCTTTTTGTTGATGCATGGAGCCTAGCTGGGCCATTTTGTGAAATAGTCATACATCACCTCATGTTGCGCACTTTTATTTGTTTGTGCTGGAGGCCCCCTTTTTTTTCTTTTATTAATTATCTTATGTTCATTATTATCGTTTCTTTTCATCATCAGGGTCTTTACTTAATTTTCTTGCTTTCACACTAGCCCATTTCAATTATCTTTTTTTAACTTTCTTTCACATCATCACCGTTAATTCACATTTACCTTTCATCATTGTCCCACTATTAATTTGACTAATTTTATTGAATGTTTCTATCTTTCTATTTATCATTAAATATTAAAAATTTACACAAAAATTATAAGTTATAGTTTTCGAGGATAATCAATTGATGTTGATTGCCACTTAAATACTATTATAAAATATTAAAAATAAGTAATAGACTAATTGATAATATAATTGGATTATAAGAATCTATGTATCAATATAAAAGCTAAAATAAAATAAAAAAATTCATATTTTCAAGAATCTCCCCCTAATTAGTTTTTTTATTTATTTTTTACGAAATATCAACATTTTAAAGAATAGTTGAGGATACCATTTTAATGAAAATTAATTTTTTATCCTTTAAGTGATAAAATATTGAATTATATGATATAAAATTATATTTTTGTATTCGTTATTTAAAATATTAATTATATAATTGTAATAATTATTCGCATTTAGCGCAATAGTTCGACTAGTTAATATTGTTGGTCCCAATGACATGCAATTATTACTTAGGCGTAGTAAGTGTGTGGGCCTTATCATTTGTTCTCTTTTCTTATGATTTTGAAAATAATTCCGATTTATTATATCAAAGCTGATGATACATAGGGTATGTCATAATTGAAGGAATAAACCCAGTTAGATTTTTATTTTCTCCTATATATTACCTTGAAATTTATAATTTTAAAATTTAATAAAATTAAAAAAAAAAAAATGAGATGGTGGATATTGGCTAGTGGCGTTGAGACGAAAGAGAATGAGAAGACGCAGGCAGGGAGGAGGGAGTAGAAACCAATGCTTTGAAAAACAGAAGAATGGTGCTCCACAAAAAGAAAATTTGAATACATGGAGACAGAGAGGAATTTACCAACAAACATAAAGACAAAATAATGATCCTAAAGTTTTTCTTTTTCTAAAGTTGATGAAGAATTTGGTTTTATGAAAAGAAAAAAAAAACTTAAATAGTGAAAAAGGAGCTCGTCATTCCAATATTGAATTTTCTAACACAATAATTGAAGAAAAAAAAATGATTAGTGTTTAATTTTGATAGAAATTTGAAAAAAATTAGTCGAGTTTAACTCACCCTTAAAAGAGAGGAGAAGTGCTAATTGCATGTAGAATATTAATATATTCTCTCACATTCAAAGCCCAACATCTGAAGTCAATGACAAAACTAAAAATTAATGTTTGGGAGCGATCTTTATTTATTTATATATTTATTTTTCTTTTTAAGTGTCGCTTTCCATTGAAAATAAAATAATAAATTTTAAATTTTAAGAAATTGTTTTCATAAAATATGCATCAATAATTTTATTTTTATTTGTAACATTAACTCTTACAAAAATAAAACACAAATTATTAAAATTTATTAAAAGTTTTCATCAAAATCTCCATTCATCTATACTAAATATCAAAACTTAACAAAACCCCTGTAAATGAAATTGTCAATTTTAAAACCGTAACTTGAGTCTTGAAGCCTTGAACTCTTAGGTTTTTAAAACCGTATCATCACCAGACCTACTCCAATTCCTTGTCTTTCTCGGTTCATTTGCTACCGTTGCCCTAATATGAATTGGATCCCTCAGTTTCCATCTCTTGATGAATATTTAAAATTGACGGAAGTGAGATTGCAACTTGTGCAGCAAATATTCACAACACCAATATCTTCTTCTTCTTCTTCTTCCTCAATCAGTCCTCCTCTCTCTAAATTAATTAAAAAGAATTAATTTAATCTAAATTAAAAAGAATTAAATTCTTTCATTTTAAACATGAGAATTGATGAAAAAAATTAATTGAATTGAATTCTTACTATTAAAGTTTGAATCTTTGACTTTCTATACCATGACTGCTAAACTATTTGCACAATAACTTTATCATAATTGACACCCTATTTGGAAACTATAATTTTTATAAAAATTTAACTCAATTGATTTCATTTTTTTTTTGACAATTCTCATATTTAGAAACCTAATAGGTGAAAGAATTCAATTCATTTCAACTTAAAAAAAAAAAATCATTTTGAAAGAAATTAAAATCATATCAAAAATAATTTGATTATGTGAGAATTTAATTAAAGTTTTTTTTCATGTAAGTGATTTTTTCTAAACAAAGCCATATCTATTATTTGTATATATATTTAAAGACAGAGTGAAACTAAATAGAATAATATTTTTTAAATTGTGATGAGATACACACTGGTCAGTTTTCTCATATTGTACTAATGAATTTTTTATCATAAAATTAGCACTTCCCTTTAATTATTGATTAAGTTTAAAATATTTTCATTGATCAATAATAATAATAAATATGTTAAATAAAATAATGCCAGTTCATTTGAATTTGATATGTACAAAATCTTTTACTTTGTTAGCAATTAAAAAATTTGTTAAATACAAGTACAAAAAAAAGGTACATTCTTCACGCTGAGACTGTGGGATATGAACCCTAAGATTGTAGATGATTAACATATATTAATTAAATAGTGGCAACAGATAAATTTATTACAAGGCAAATATTTGCTTGAAGATGTTCATGACTTGGTAGAGTAGATTTTTAATGTTTTAGGTATCTTTATGAGCATGGAAAGCAAGGAATTTCAGGGTAGAGTGCATGACAATTAAGGAATTGTGAGCTCCAAAGTACACGCTGGTCCCCCTAATTACTTTCTGTGCTCATGGCATATTCGCATAGACTTCACCTCCAAGGCAATAACATTCCGTGAGTGTCTTATAAATATTAGCATTGCTTTGCCATCATCTTCACAGCAACATTTCATCCTATAACAACCTCAAAAACACCTAACGAAAATACCCAGAATGGCCGAAAGAGTACTCTTTTATATTGCTGGGGAGATCATTAAGAAGCTGGGTTCTCGAGCCCTGCAAGAGATTGGAGTGTGGTGGGGTGTCAAAGATGAGCTTCAGAAACTCAAAGGCACAGTCTCCAGAATTCGGGCTGTACTTCTTGATGCTGAGAAGAAGGCGGCCCTAAACGAACAAGTCAAAGATTGGCTTGGAGAGCTTCAAGAAATTGTTTATGATGCTGATGACTTAATAGATGACTTTGCCACTGAAGCTTTGCAGCGCCAAGTGATGACTGGAAATAGAATGACAAAGGAGGTAAGCCTTTTCTTTTCTTCTTCGAATCGGCTTGTTTATGGTTTTAATATGGGTCATAAAATTAAGGTGATTAGGGAGAGACTAGATGCCTTTGACGAAGATAGGAAAAAGTATGGACTTCAACATGTGGAGCGTCCAGAGGCGTCATTTTATAGTAGGGGAAGGAACCAAACTATCTCATATGTAGATGAGAAACAAGTCATTGGGAGGGAAAATGATAGAAAGGCAATCATAGATCTTTTGTTAGACTCTAATATTGCAGATAATGTTTCAGTCATTCCCATTGTTGGGATTGGTGGGTTAGGAAAGACCACATTAGCTCAATATGTTTTTAGCGATGAAAACGTCAAAACTCATTTTGAGCTGAAGCTGTGGGTTTGTGTCTCTGAAGTCTTTGATCTAAAAGTAGTAGTAGAAAAGACATTGAAATCAATTGGAAGGGAACCCGGAAACTTTGAATTGGATCAATTGCAAACAAGTCTTCGAGATGAAATCAGGGGAAAGAAATATTTGTTAGTGTTGGATGATGTTTGGAATGAAGATCTTCAAAAATGGACTGATTTAAAGGCATTATTGACGTGTGGTGCAAGAGGAAGTAGGATCTTAGTGACCACTCGTTCCGAAATGGTTGCAGCAATAACTAGTGGCAAAAAGACACATTATTCTCTAAAGGGCTTAGATGTAGATAAGTCTTGGTCTTTGTTTAAGAAAATAGTGTTCGAGGGGAAAGAGCCAGAGAGTCCAAAAGTGAAAGAAATCGGAGAGCAGATTATAGAGAAGTATGTTGGAGTTCCCCTTGCAATAAAGACAATTGCAAGTCTTTTATACTTTAGAGATCCAGAAAGAGAATGGTTGCCTTTTTTAGAAAATGATCTTTCAAAAATAGCTCAGAATGAGAATGACATTTTGCCAACCCTTCAATTGAGTTATGATCATCTGCCATCACATTTGAAGCATTGTTTTGCATATTGTGCATTATTTCCCAAAGATTATGTGATTGATGTGAAAACATTAATTCATCTTTGGATTGCCCAAGGATTCATTGAGTCATCAAATTCAAGTCTATGTGATGAAGACATTGGGCTACAGTATTTTACAGAGTTGTGGTGGAGGTCATTTTTTCAGGAAGTAGAGAGGGATGAATTTGGCAATATAAAAAGTTGCAAAATGCATGATTTGATGCATGACCTTGCAACTTCAGTTGCTGGGAAGAGCATTTGCATAATAAATTCTAAAGAAAAAAGTGTGGATAAAAGTATCCGTCACGTGTCATTTTACTTCCGGTTATGTTCATCCCAACAAATTCCTGCTGGATTAAGCAATGCACTAAAATTGAGAACGCTTCTTTTTAATAGTACTGGTGAAAGTAGGTTGTCAATCTCTAAAGTTATTGTTCCAAACTTTAGAGAGTTACGGGTGTGTGATATGAATCGGGCAAAGATTGAAAAAGTGTCCAATTCCATAAATAAACTAAAACATCTGAGATATCTTGATGTTTCTCATAATGAGAAAATCGTAGCACTTCCAAATTCTATTACAAATCTACAAAATTTGCAAGTGCTAAATGTCTCATGGTGTAGTAGTCTAAAGGAACTGCCTAAAGATATTAAAAAACTGATTAATCTTAGGCATTTGTATTGTGTTGGCTGTTCGAATTTGACCCATATGCCACGTGGGCTTGGGCAATTGACTTCACTTCGAACGTTGACACGGTTTGTAGTGGCAAAAGATAATTCAGTGGCAAAGAATGTTGGAGGATTAAATGAATTGAATAGCCTCAACAATTTGAGAGGAAGTCTTGAAATTTATAATTTGGGATATGTGAAAAATGGGATAATAAATCCTATTTTGAAAGACAAGTCGCTTCTTCAATCATTGTCTTTATCTTCGGATCGAGATGATGATGCAAATGTTGAAAGTGAAGAAATGGCATTCCAAAATCTCGAACCGCATCCTAATCTTAAAAAGTTTACTGTGTATAAGTACACAGGCAGGAGGTTTCCAAGTTGGGTTTCTTCCCTCACAAATCTTGTCAATATTCGGTTATGGAATTCCAGATGTCAGCATCTCCCACCGCTGGATCAATTCCCTTCACTTCAAATGTTAGATATTTGGGGATTAAATGATTTAGAATACATAGAAATTAAGGGACAGGCAACATCATTCTTTCCATCCCTCAAGTTTCTAAGATTGGGTGCTTGTCGTAAGCTGATAGGAATGAAGAGGTATGAAGATGACAGTGATGATTCAACCACCATATCATCACCAGACCTACTCCAATTTCCTTGTCTTTCTGAATTCCACTGTTTTGGTTGCCTTAATTTGAGTTTGATCCCTCAGTTTCCATCTCTCGATGAAGAATTAGTATTGATGCCAGTGAGCGTGCAACTTGTGCAGCAAATATTCACAACATCAACTTCTTCTTCTTCTTCCTCAATCGTTCCTCCTCTCTCTAAATTGAAGAAGCTCATTATTTGGGACATTAAGGATCTCGAATTTCTCCCTCCAGATGGACTGCACAATCTCACTTCTCTTCAACAATTAGAGATTAAGAGGTGCCCAAGATTAACATCTCTGCCTCAAGAGATGCTTTCCCTCACCTCTTTACGAGAATTGACAATTAGTGGTTGTCCCCTGTTGAGCAAAAGATGTGCAGATAAAAAGGGTGAGGATTGGCCTTTTATTTCTCACATCCCAAATGTTCAAGTTGATTGCAAAAGAATTCAATGGGAGGGCTGCTATCTACTAGAGGACGAAGAAAAATCTTCTACCACATCTGTAAGTTGTGCTTTTATCTTCAATTGGCAACTTCTTTTTAATTTTTTATGTGAAATATGACACTCTGATTCTTTGCGCACAGGAAAATTGAAATGATAAGTTATGAAGATTAATTGCTGCCTCCTTCTTGAAAAACGTGTATGAAGTTCTGGAGGGGAACTTCTAACTCATTGACTCTATCGGCAGTGGACAGCAGTAAAAACACAAGAAATACAATTAAGTTGCAGGTACCAATTTCACTTGTCGACATTTCTGAAAATTCTAATTGATAAATTGATATCTGGCACTAATGCTAAGGGCACTCGGAAGGTAGTTTCTTGATTCGATCATCTGAATTTTTTTGCTTTATACTTATTCTCTCCATTTTCTTCATGTAGAAGGAATGCTGGTTATAGAACAAGACAAGATATGAGAAACTCCGGAGCTGCAATTACAACCTCGCCGCTATTCCAAATGTGTTAGAAGCGGAAAATATTTAGTGGTATGGCATATTTCTTTGTGTTCTATTTCTTGTCCTTTCCAACATTTTCCAGTACATGAATAAGTTGAACAATAAACTGATTTTCATACCATTTCATTATTGTTTGACTTTTAGAATCTCTGTGGAAGTGTTCTGGTTGCAACTTTGGTTTATGCAATACGCATTGGCAGGAGGTTCCGTGGTTAACTTTCTTCCCTCACAAATCTTCAGCAGTTAACCATTTTGGGAATAGAGTCTTTGCCTTGACAGATGTGTGGAGAATCAATTTTGACAGTTGGGTTTTCTTCTTAATCAAACTTCCGGTGCATGCTTTCCTCTTTTACCCCTTACCCTCTTTGAGATCAAATGCCTGTTACAAATTTTCCTGCAACTAAGATTGCAACAGAAAAATAACCAAGGATGATTTTTGTGTCAGACTCATCAATTATTGAGCAATTTGGTGATTGTTACTGCAGTGCTTCTCACATTCATCTTAAATATTGCAAAGGTATTAAAGAAATTTGAACATTTCCTTTGTTATATTACCATGATACCATTTCTAATTTTCTTTGCAAACATAGTTTCATTTGCATGCTTTTTCTGAAGAATAAAGTATCACATAATAACCATTGTTCCCATCTTTCCCTTCTGCAGAGTTCTAACTGTATACATAACCTGCAGTCACTTATAGACACTGGAAATGGGAGATCAAGGACAGATTATATTCCCATAGTTTCTTGGACCAGAAATATGAGTGATTTGAGAATGTTTTCATCACAAAAATGAAATCAGTGTACATCTTTTGTCCTTGTGTACCTCAAAGCTTCCTGCCTCTAATTCATTTCATCGGTACATGGAATTCCTCTTCGTCAATGTTACTATTAATTTTAAGATTCAGCCTCGTGCCATATTCATCCAGTATGAAATTCCTTCTAAGCTTGAACATAATAATAATGATGAAATCTTTAATGCTTGTTAGTGTTTTAATGGTGGTTTCTCCACCATTCAACCATTACATCAAATATAAATCTATGGGTATCCAAGTCTCTGTTAGGCTACTTTTATTTTTAATGCTTGTTACTGTTAGTGTTTTAATTAACACATGAACTCTTGCCTTCTAGTAATTGCTTTAGTGATAAACCATTCTGTATTTATTTGGTTATGATAATTTTTAGACAAATTATTAAAAATAATTTCAGTGAAGGGGATAGATAGCAGTGGCCATCCGACAAGGCCTTCAAGGAGATACGCTTTGCATGGAGCAGCAAAAGTGTCAGCTTATTTCGTCTTAAAACATTTTAAAGGTAAAAAAGAAAAAAGTTCAAAACTTCCCTCTTTAATTTCACTAAATGGTGCTCTTACCGATTAATTTCACTGCCTATATATCCTGTCAGTCTTTTAAACTTTAATT
The DNA here is from genome assembly GCF_030052815.1 of Hevea brasiliensis. NCBI lineage: Eukaryota > Viridiplantae > Streptophyta > Magnoliopsida > Malpighiales > Euphorbiaceae > Hevea > Hevea brasiliensis. The sequence continues at coordinate 5,669,086 of NC_079506.1, read as the reverse complement.
TTTGGTAAAATTTAAATTTTCAAGGAAAGTTGATAGATTTTATCTATTCAAATTAAAGAGAAAGGATTTTAGTCAATTATAGTATTTTCGTACAATAATTCTAAGTTTAGGATATGAGTAATTTAAAGTCATTAGGTCCTATCAAGTGTCTATCATACCATTTAGATTTGTTTCTGTCTCCCTCAAATAATTCAGTATGTATTGAATTTTTCTTCACCCTTAATGCCTCATAAATACATGGGGCCATATGTTTTGTCCTTTCCTTCTCTTAATTTGAAAATTCATTAATTGCACCAAAAACATCAGTACCTCACAAAGCAAAATCAATTTATCATTAAATTAAAATTAATTAATTTTTATTATTTTATTTATACATTCACATGTGGAAAAAGAGACGACGACTTTTCAAGTCATCTCACCTAACGTTATCAATTTATTCTTTCATACTAAGGAGGCCAAGACTCAAAAATTGTCGACCTATTTTTATAGATAATTAAAAGGATGATAAACTATTTTTATATTTCTAATTAAATATAAAAAATTAATATATATATATATATATATATATATATATTTCTTTACGAAGGAATTAAATTGTAAAACAAAGAATAAATTAAAATGAATTCAAATAGAAAAATTCTCAAGTAAACTTAGTTTGGTTAGAATATGTCATAGTGTTTTATTTTTTTTATTTTTTTTTAATTGAGCCTTTACTAGAGTTTCATTTTAGGACTTTATAGCTTTAGAGACAACTTTTTTTTTTTTTTTTTGGTCAAGGTACTGGGGAAAAGGGGGGAGGGAGAGCCTCGAATTCTGATCTGATCAGGTTCGAAAAGTGTTTTATGCCACTAAGTTGCGCAGGACTAGACACAGAGCTTTAGAGACTACGTACCCCTATTTATTGACTCAAAGGAGCTAGTGGTGTTAATTTGGAAGAGAGAGAGTGCATGAGAAACAAAACAACAGCGCTGCAAACAAACAAAAATAGAATAGATAGAGAAAGAGAGGAATTTGCCAAGAAATAGAAATAACAGATTGATCAGTAAAGGTTGTACACAAAAATAATAATATTGACCTTGACTTATTTACAGCCACTCAAATTTTGATGACTTATCTATTATAAATTTTTGGAAAAATTATGATTGCTGCCGATTACTTCTTTACCCATGGTATCTACACTCAATAATATTAATATTAAAAAAAATTATGATTTAATCTTACAAAATAAATAAATTTCTTAAAATGCCACATACGATCCCTTTTCGCAAGACTCCTAAATTGTTTTGATATTTCATTGTTTTTTTTTTATGTAATTCTCTCAATTACAAGCGTTATAGTCTTTTAGAAGATCGCATTTAAAATTGATTAATAGTATTCCTAAATAAATAGGTAAATTTTTGTAGAAAATATAAAAATAACACCCACAAAGAGAAAGATAACAACTACATAGGGAAATCAAGCAAGGTAATTTTTGTATTACACTATCCATTGTTATCTCTATGTGTAGAAAACTTACATAAGTTAACGCGTCTCGATAAAATTGACATTATTTTAATATGAAATGTATTTTGTCTCTAACTCTATGTGTTTATCTCACAATTAAAAAATATATATATTATAATTAATAAATTTTTATAAGTTAAATAATATTAGTATATTATATTAATAAACATAATTTTTATAAATCAAATTTAGTATATTAGCTTGTATACCAAAAATATATTCTTTTAATATTTAATCATTTTATCCAATTTACCAGTGAGTTTTGTTAACATTTTTTTTTTAATTTGCAGTGGACAATTTTTGAATACCAATAAAAAATTTGCACATCTAAAACATAGGTTTATATTTATCTTTTGGAGAAACTGATATTGGCATTATGTCCATCACTTTCAAGAAACTTAAAATGGAGTCATCTTGTATTTTTTTACCTTGAGTTTATTAAAAGTAAATGATAATAATTATTTTTTTATTTTTTTTTCTTTTCATGAAGAATATCCATAGATCAGCTTACCTATTAAATTATTTAAATATTTACCAGTTAAATCAATTTTTTTTTCCTTTACAAAAAAGGAGTTTTCAATGCTATCAATTCGATTAATTCAGTAGAGGACTTCCAGTGGAGGTGATTCATTCACGTGAAAGGAAACTGAGAGAGAGAGGAACGACTCCAAATGTGATCTTAGTAGGAACGACTCCATCTTGTCATCTAAATGTCACTTTTTACTGTTTTCTATTGTCGTTTTTGTTGATGCGTGGAGCCTAGCTGGGCCATTTTGTGAAATAGTCATTCATCACTTAGTGTTGCTCACTTTTGTTTGTTTGTGGTGGAAACCCTTTATCCACATATATATATATAATCTTATCTTCATTATTATCTTTTCTTTTCATTATTAAGGTTTTTAATTAATTTTCTTGCATTCACACTAACCCTTTCTATTTTTTCTTTCACATCATCACCATTAATTCACATTTACCTTTCTTCATTGTCCCACTATTAATTTGACTAATTTTATTGAATTTTTCTTTTTTTTATATTTATTATTAAATATTAAAAATTTACATAAAAATTATAAGTTATAGTTTTCGAAGATAATCAATTGTTGTCAATTGCCACTTGAACACTATTATAAAATATTAAAAATAATTAAAAGACTAATGAATAGTAAAGATGAATGATAAGAATCTATATATCTGTATAAAAGAAGATGTATAAAAGCTGAAAAAAAAAAGTATTTCATATTTTCAAGAATTTTTCTTTAATTAGTTATTTTTTTTTATAAAATATTACCCATTATAAAGAATAACTTAGAATATCATTTAATAAAAATTAATTTTTTATCCTTTAAATGGTAAAATATTGAATTATATTATATTAAATTATATTTTTGTATCTATTAAAAAATTATTTTTATTAAAATATTAATTATATAATCTATAAATATAATTGTAATAATTATTTGCATGTAGTGCAATAATTCAACTAGTGAACATTGTTGGTCTCAATTGAGAAATACAATTATTACTTGGTTGTTAAGGGGGTAGTAGGTGTATGGTGGGGCTTATCATTTGTTCTCTTTTCTTATGATTTAATTTTAAACTGTGTATTGACTAATTAAAGTGAATTTCATATAAATGTTAGGTATATGAAAGTGACTAATGGAGTTGAGACGAAGGAGAATGAGAAGAAGCAGGCAGGGAGGGAGTAGAAAACAATGCTTTGATAAACAGAAGAATGGTGCTGCGCAGAAAGAAAATTTGATGAATAGATGGAGGAAGAGAGAGGAATTTACCGACAAACATAAAGACAAAATAATGGTCCTAAAGTTTTTCTTTTTCTCTTTAATAAATCTGCTTTAGCTTAAAGTTGATAAAGAAATTGCTTTTAGGAGAAAAAAGACTTGCATAATGAAAAAAAGGAGCTCATCATCCCAATACTGAATTTTCTCACACAATGATTGAAAGGAAAAAGAAAAAAAAAACAAATTGATTAGTAATTATTTTTTATTAGATCAAGTCAATTTAAATGTATCATACTCAAATTAAATCATACAAATTAGCCCTTAATTATGTGGGTCATTTGAATTTAAGTTATTTTAAACTTTGAGTTCATTCAAACATAATTATGGATTTGACAAAAAATTTAAACTATCCTAGCTACCTCATTCTATATATATCCTTTAGAAACAGATCAGTCTGTTCTTATTGATAAATTGAGTTTTATCTCCTTTTTGTGAGGATTTGGTATTTCCTCAATTTGTTGCTTCCTCCATTGCAAGGATCTTATTTTTTTCTTTTTATTTTTCTTTTTTTATCTAGGTGTTTTGTTTTGTTATTTGGGTAAAAGTGCAATGACAAAAAATTCGGTTTTTCTCTTCACGATGATATTAAAATTTAATAATTTCTAAATTGGGTCCATAGAAAAATCATGAAGTTAAACAGTAGAAAATTACCATTAAGTGGAGTATGCTTTCTATCGAATGGCTAAATCAAATACTCCTTCTTTTATTTTTTTTTTAAAAAAAAGGAAAAACTATTCTAGTCTAGAATGAAAACTTAATTTTTATAAAGGCCTTGCAATTGGTCTGTTCAATTTTGAATTGAATAGAATTTAAATAACTAAAAAATTGAAGTAAAAATCAAATACAATAAAAAAAAATTACACACATTTTAAATATATAGTCAATTTCAAAAATTCTCTCCCTTTCATCTTTTCATCATCTCTCTTCTTCTTTCTTTAGTCCCCTTAGCTTCTCTTTGGGTGATTATCAATGAGTTTCTTACCGATGACTCTCCCTCCCCTTTTTTTTTTTTTTGTATTTTCTTCAAATAATTCTTAGATTTGGATTCATTTAAAATGGATTTTGGGTTTATTCCTCTGATCTATGCATGTTGATAGATCTAGAGTGTTTAGTTCCCTTTGATGAGGTTTTATTGTTGTTTTGACTTCTTCCATGGAGGTGTCTCTCTTTAGTTCTCTTTGCTGTAGAGCCTTTCTAAGTATTTTTTTTTTTTATTGTGTTATTTTATTAGATGGTGATGCATTCATTTTATATAGACATTTATGAGATGTTTGACATTTTTTCTGCCCCTTAAATAGCTATTTTATATACATTTTCCTATGCTTTTCATTCATTTACATTCTTTCTATAATTTTGCATTTAATGGTTAATTTCTTACCTTTATTCATTTACAAGCTTTAGAGGTCATGGACATGAGTGGGGAAGAGAAGCATGTTGAATTAGAGGTCAAATTGCTTGTTGAAGAAAAGAGGAAAACGTTAGATTATAAGAAAAAGCAGGAAGTTGCACAATCAGTTGTGCGGCCCCATGTCTCTGGCCGCGGAACCCCAGCTTTTAAATTACACAGTAGGTGCTTCCTGTGCACAGCCGTGCAATCCTGAAAACAAGAGCCAAAGTGAGACACAAAGTTACATGAGTCAGGCTCATGTAAATTAAAGGAAATTTGCATGAGCAATGCAATCTCTCTTATGCTTACTCAACCAACCCGTTTTGCCTTTCCTCTCTAGACCTAAAGTACTGTTTTAGCCTATATTAGGGCTTCTTTTCTGTCAAATATTATTAGGCAAATCGAATTAAAAACAGAGGTTGAGTTGAATTGAATCGATTCCATTCAATTCAATTTGATTTATTGATTTGAACCTATTTTGTTAGACCTTTTTAATTTGTTATATTTTATAATCTTATCCTTTGGACATACTATAAATTTCACAAATTACAGATCATATTCTATAAAAGTTCATAAAATCAACAAAAATTATTCATAAATTGGACAAATTAGTTGATTTAGTTTTTGTAATTTTTGATTTAAAAATAACTGAATTAAACCAAAAATTAAACCTTTTAAAAAATATTAATTGAATCGAATTAAATCAATTAAAAAAATTAATTAAAATGATTTGATTCAATTTTTCAATTATATTTTATTTTTACTTACTGCTAATTTTATGAAATTAATTCACGAAATTAAATGGCTGGCTCGCCTTATCCCAATGATTTGGAACTTGTTTGCTTTTGAATGATCCTTAAAGTAATGAACAAATCTTATAATTTTTGAATGATCCTTAAAAAAATAAATTTGTTCATTACGATTCTCAATTATTATATCAAAAATTTCAATTAATTTTTTCAACCGTGCTATTTAAGATTGGGAGTAAAAGATTTTTCTTTTAAGAAAAAAAACTAGAAAACAACCCAAAGAGAAAACTAACGATAGTAATGTTATTTATGTATATTTTTTTATCAATTTAATTTATTTTATATTTGAATTAGTGTATTTTATTATATAATTATATTTTATTTATATTTTTATTAATTTTAAATCGTTGATTATAATAAAGAATATAACAACTCACAAAAGTTAAAAGCTTTTTTTTTTTTTAGAACTCAAATTTCCACAAGGCTAAGGTTTTTTTAGTTTTTTTTTTTTTTTAAATACAGAAGTGTGTGTTACAAAAATGAAATGAATAGACAATGCCTTGTAAATTTCCACAGATGGATGAATAGACAATGCCTGTAAATTTCCACAGATGGATGAATAGACAATGCTTGTAAATTTCCACAGATGGCTGTCGAGGATGTTTCTTTCCATTGCTATATCACACAAGTGTCGTAGCTGACAGGGAAATCAATTAGGACCACAGCCTTAATTTGACATATATATATATATATATATATATATATATATATATATATATATAATTTGCTGCTTGTAAAGTCAATATTAAAGAAGATATCGGCAAGTCACATTCTTAGTTACTTCAACACCTAATCAGGCTGAATATATATATATATATATATATATATATATATAATTTTGGAGAAAACAAAAATCTGAAGTGTCTCCATACAATCATATGCCAAAAGTTTATATTTCAATGTTTATATTATGGTAAGTTAGCTTTTAGATGAAATTATATCTGATTTTTTTTATATGATATTAAAATTTTGATATTTTAATGTTGAATTATCCATAAATGTGTTTGCATGTAAAATTTCACATTTTATATATTTATATTTGAATGTGAAGAGATGTATTGTCTGACACTGGTTTAGATAAAATATTATATTACATATAAAATTTAAACACACATCTTCCTTTTGAATTAACTTTTAAACTAAGGTTAAAATCAATCCATTTTCTCTATTCAATCAAAATATTTCTTTTTTTTAATAGCATGATGAAATAATGTTATAAATTTTAAAAAATAAGAATAATAATAATAAATAATGATAAATTAACTAAGTATATATTTTTTTTATTGTGTTATTTTATTAGATGGTGATGCATTCATTTTATATAGACATTTTTTCTGCCCCTTAAATAGCTATTTTATATATATTTTCCTATGCTTTTCATTCATTTACATTCTTTCTATAATTTTGCATTTAATGGTTAATTTCTTACCTTTATTCATTTACAAGCTTTAGAGGTCATGGACATGAGTGGGGAAGAGAAGCATGTTGAATTAGAGGTCAAATTGCTTGTTGAAGAAAAGAGGAAAACGTTAAATTATAAGAAAAAGCAGGAAGTTGCACAATCAGTTGTGCGGCCCCATGTCTCTGGCCGCGGAACCCCAGCTTTTAAATTACACAGTAGGTGCTTCCTGTGCACAGCCGTGCAATCTTGAAAACAAGAGCCAAAGTGAGACACAAAGTTACATGAGTCAGGCTCATGTAAATTAAAGGAAATTTGCATGAGCAATGCAATCTCTCTTATGCTTACTCAACCAACCCGTTTTGCCTTTCCTCTCTAGACCTAAAGTACTGTTTTAGCCTATATTAGGGCTTCTTTTCTGTCAAATATTATTAGGCAAATCGAATTAAAAACAGAGGTTGAGTTGAATTGAATCGATTCCATTCAATTCAATTTGATTTATTGATTTGAACCTATTTTGTTAGACCTTTTTAATTTGTTATATTTTGTAATCTTATCCTTTGGACATACTATAAATTTCACAAATTACAGATCATATTCTATAAAAGTTTATAAAATCAACAAAAATTATTCATAAATTGGACAAATTAGTTGATTTAGTTTTTGTAATTTTTGATTTAAAAATAACTGAATTAAACCAAAAATTAAACCTTTTAAAAAATATTAATTGAATCGAATTAAATCAATTAAAAAAATTAATTAAAATGATTTGATTCAATTTTTCAATTATATTTTATTTTTACTTACTCCTAATTTTATGAAATTAATTCACGAAATTAAATGGCTGGCTCGCCTTGTCCCAATGATTTGGAACTTGTTCGCTTTTGAATGATCTTAAAGTAATGAACAAATCTTATAATTTTTGAATGATCCTTAAAAAAATAAATTTGTTCATTACGATTCTCAATTATTATATCAAAAATTTCAATTAATTTTTTCAACCATGCTATTTAAGATTGGGAGTAAAAGATTTTTCTTTTAAGAAAAAAACTAGAAAACAACCCAAAGAGAAAACTAACGATAGTAATTTTATTTATGTATATTTTTTTATCAATTTAATTTATTTTATATTTGAATTAGTGTATTTTATTATATAATTATATTTTATTTATATTTTTATTAATTTTAAATCGTTGATTATAATAAAGAATATAACAACTCACAAAAGTTAAAAGCTTTTTTTTTTAGAACTCAAATTTCCACAAGGCTAAGGTTTTTTTAGTTTTTTTTTTTTAAATACAGAAATGTGTGTTACAAAAATGAAATGAATAGACAATGCCTTGTAAATTTCCACAGATGGATGAATAGACAATGCTTGTAAATTTCCACAGATGGATGAATAGACAATGCTTGTAAATTTCCACAGATGGCTGTCGAGGATGTTTCTTTCCATTGCTATATCACACAAGTGTCGTAGCTGACAGGGAAATCAATTAGGACCACAGCCCTAATTTGACATATATATATATATATATATATATATATATATATATATATATATATATATATATATATATATATATAATTTGCTGCTTGTAAAGTCAATATTAAAGAAGATATCGGCAAGTCAATATATATATATATATATATATATATATATATATATATATATATATATATATATATATATAATTTTGGAGAAAACAAAAATCTGAAGTGTCTCCATACAATCATATGCCAAAAGTTTATATTTCAATGTTTATATTATGGTAAGTTAGCTTTTAGATGAAATTATATCTGATTTTTTTTATATGATATTAAAATTTTGATATTTTAATGTTGAATCATCCGTAAATGTGTTTGCATGTAAAATTTCACATTTTATATATTTATATTTGAATGTGAAGAGATGTATTGTCTGACACTGATTTAGATAAAATATTATATTACATATAAAATTTAAACACACATCTTCCTTTTGAATTAACTTTTAAACTAAGGTTAAAATCAATCCATTTTCTCTATTCAATCAAAATATTTCTTTTTTTTAATAGCATGATGAAATAATGTTATAAATTTTAAAAAATAAGAATAATAATAATAAATAATGATAAATTAACTGAGTATATATTTTTTTTATTGTGTTATTTTATTAGATGGTGATGCATTCATTCTAAGTAAATTTTCAGAAAAATATCCGCACTCTCTTTCAATTATTGAGTTCATTGTATTATGTTGAAAAAATCTTTATTTTAGAATTTCATTGAAAATTTACCTGCAAAATTTCTCAAAACTTTTTCTTTGTGTTAGGAATAATGGAACTGGATCCAAATGTGATCTCAGTATGAACTACTCCATCTCATCATAATTTTTTAGTGTTTTATATTGTTCTTTTTGTTGATGCAGGGTGCCTAGCTGGTCCATTTTGTGAAATAGTCATACATCACCTCGTGTTACGCACTTTTATTTGTTTGTGCTGGAGGCCCCCTTTTTTTTTCTTTTATTAATTATCTTATGTTCATTATTATCGTTTCTTTTCATCATCAAGGTCTTTACTTAATTTTCTTGCTTTCACACTAGCCCATTTCAATTATCTTTTTTTAACTTTCTTTCACATCATCACCGTTAATTCACATTTACCTTTCATCATTGTCCCATTATTAATTTAACTAATTTTATTGAATGTTTCTATCTTTCTATTTATCATTAAATATTAAAAATTTACACAAAAATTATAAGTTATAGTTTTCGAGGATAATCAATTGATGTCGATTGCCACTTAAATACTATTATAAAATATTAAAAATAAGTAATAGACTAATTGATAATATAATTGGATTATAAGAATCTATGTATCAATATAAAAGCTAAAATAAAATAAAAAAATTCATATTTTCAAGAATCTCTCCCTAATTAGTTTTTTATTTATTTTTTACAAAATATTAACATTTTAAAGAATAGTTTAGGATACCATTTTAATGAAAATTAATTTTTTATCCTTTAAGTGATAAAATATTGAATTATATGATACAAAATTATATTTTTGTATTCATTATTTAAAATATTAATTATATAATTGTAATAATTATTCGCATTTAGTGCAATAGTTCGACTAGTTAATATTGTTGGTCCCAATGACATGCAATTATTACTTAGGCGTAGCAAGTGTGTGGGCCTTATCATTTGTTCTCTTTTCTTATGATTTTGAAAATAATTCCGATTTATTATATCAAAGCTCATGATGCATAGGGTATGTCATAATTGAAGGAATAAACCCAGTTAGATTTTTATTTTCTCCTATATATTACCTTCAAATTTATAATTTTAAAATTTAATAAAATTAAAAAAAAAAATGAGATGGTGGATATTGGCTAGTGGCGTTGAGACGAAAGAGAATGAGAAGACGCAGGCAGGGAGGGGGGAGTAGAAACCAATGCTTTGAAAAACAGAAGAATGGTGCTCCACAAAAAGAAAATTTGAATACATGGAGACAGAGAGGAATTTACCAACAAACATAAAGACAAAATAATGATCCTAAAGTTTTTCTTTTTCTAAAGTTGATGAAGAATTTGCTTTTATGAAAAGAAAAAAAAAACTTAAATCGTGAAAAAGGAGCTCGTCATTCCAATGATTGAAGAAAAAAAAATAATTAGTATTTAATTTTGATTGCAATTTAAAAAAAATTAGCCGAGTTTAACTCACCGTTAGAAGAGAAGAGAAGTGCTAAATGCATGTAGAATATTAATATATTCTCTTACATTCAAGGCTAAACATCTGAAACCAATGACAAAACTAAAAATTAATGTTAGGGGGCGATCTTTATTTATTTATATATTTATTTTTCTTTTTAAGTGTCGCTTTCCATTGAAAATAAAATAATAATTTTTAAATTTTAAAAAATTATTTTCATAAAATATGCATCAATAATTTTATTTTTATTTGTAACATTAACTCTTACAAAAATAAAACACAAATTATTAAAATTTATTAAAAGTTTTCATCAAAATCTCCATTCATCTATACTAAATATCAAAACTTAACAAAACCCCTAATTACTTTCTGTGCTCGTGGCATATTCGCATAGACTTCACCTCCAAGGCAATAACATTCCGTGAGTGTCTTATAAATATTAGCATTGCTTTGCCATCATCTTCACAGCAACATTTCATCCCTTCACAACCTCAAAAACACCTAACGAAAATACCCAGAATGGCCGAAGGAGTACTCTTTGATATTGCTGGGGAGATCATTAAGAAGCTGGGTTCTCGAGCCCTGCAAGAGATTGGAGTGTGGTGGGGTGTCAAAGATGAGCTTAAGAAACTCAAAGGCACAGTCTCCAGAATTCGGGCTGTACTTCTTGATGCTGAGAAGAAGGCTGCCCTCAACGAACAAGTCAAAGATTGGCTTGGAAAGCTTCAAGAAATTGTTTATGATGCTGATGACTTGATAGATGACTTTGCCACTGAAGCTTTGCAGCGCCAAGTGATGACTGGAAATAGAATGACAAAGGAGGTAAGCCTTTTCTTTTCTTCTTCGAATCGGCTTGTTTATGGTTTTAAGATGGGTCATAAAATCAAGGCAATTAGGAAGAGATTACTTCAGATAGATGCTGATACAGAATCATTCAACTTAGAGGTTCACAATGAGGAGAGGGGTTATACAACTAAGGTCAGGGATCAAACTGAATCCTCTGTGCCTGAAGTTGTTATTGGGAGAGAGGGTGACAAAACGGCAATTATAGAATTTCTGTTGGCTTCCAACAGTGAAGAGAATGTTTCAGTTCTCTCAATTGTTGGAATTGGGGGATTAGGGAAGACTGCACTTGCTCAATTCATATTCAATGATGAGCAAGTTAGGAAACATTTTGAAGTAAAGTTGTGGGTTTGTGTATCAGATCCTTTTGATGTGAAAATGATTGTTAAAAAAATCTTAGAGTCTGCAAAGGGTACAAAGTCAGAAGAACTTGAGCTAGAGACATTGAAAACTGACCTTGGAAAAATTATTAACGGACAAAAATATATGCTAGTGTTGGATGATGTATGGAATGAAAATCGTGAAAGATGGGATAGTTTGAAGAAATTATTAGTGGGTGGTTCTGGCGGGAGTAAAATATTAGTAACCACTCGCTCTAGAAAAGTAGCAGAGGTAGCTAGCACAGTGGAACCCTACGTTTTGAAAAGCTTATCTCCAACTGAATCTTGGTCTTTGTTCCTTCGAGTAGCTCTCAGAGCACAAGAACCAAAAGATTCAAGTGTTAAAAAAACAGGGGAGGAGATTGTTAGTAAATGTGTTGGAGTTCCCCTTGCAATAAAGACAATTGCAAGTATTTTATGCTTAAAAAATCCAGAAACTGAATGGTTAGTTTTCTTACAAGAGGAACTCTCTAAGATAGCTCAGAATGAGAATGACATTTTGCCAACCCTTAAATTGAGTTATGATCATCTGCCATCACATTTGAAGCATTGTTTTGTATATTGTGCATTATTTCCCAAAGATTATGTGATTGATGTGAAAACATTAATTCATCTTTGGATTGCTCAAGGATTCATTGAGTCATCAAATTCAAGTCTATGTGTTGAAGACATTGGGCTACAGTATTTTACAGAGTTGTGGTGGAGGTCATTTTTTCAGGAAGTAGAGAGGGATGAATTAGGCAATGTAGAAAGTTGCAAAATGCATGATTTGATGCATGACCTCGCAACTTCAGTTGCTGGGGAGGGCATTTGCATAATAAATTCTAAAGAAAAAAGCGTTGATGAAAGTGTCCGTCACGTATCATTTGACTTCTGCTTAAATTCATCCCAACAAATTCCTGCTGGATTATGCAATGCACTAAAATTGAGAACGTTTTTTTTGCCACGTCATGAATTTCCTATTAGAGAGGGTGATGTAAGTAAGTTGTCAATCTCTAAAGTTATTGTTCCAAACTTTAGAGAGTTACGGGTGTGTGATATGAATCGGGCAAAGATTGAAAAAGTGTCCAATTCCATAAATAAACTAAAACATCTAAGATATCTTGATGTTTCTACTAATGTGAACATCGTAGCACTTCCAAATTCTATTACGAATCTACAAAATTTACAAGTGCTAAATGTCACCAATTGTAGTAGGCTGAAGGAACTGCCTAAAGATATTAAAAAACTGATTAATCTTAGGCATTTGTATTGTGTTGGCTGTTCGAATTTGACCCATATGCCACGTGGGCTTGGGCAATTGACTTCACTTCGAACGTTGACATGGTTTGTAGTGGCAAAAGATAATTCAGTGGCAAAGAATGTTGGAGGATTAAATGAATTGAATAGCCTCAACAATTTGAGAGGATTTCTTCAAATTAGAAATTTGGGATATGTGAAAAATGGGATAATAAATCCTATTTTGGAAGACAAGTCGCTTCTTCAATCATTGTTTTTGTGGTCGGATCCAAATGATGATGCAAATGTTCAAAGTGAAGAAATAGCATTCCAAAATCTCCAACCGCATCCTAATCTTAAAGAGTTAGTAGTGGAGAAGTACAGAGGCACGAGGTTACCAAGTTGGTTTTCTTCCCTCACAAATCTTGTCAATATTAGGTTACTGAATTGCAGATGTCAGCATCTCCCACCGCTGAATCAAATCCCTTCACTTCAAATGTTAGAGACTTGGGGATTACGTGATTTAGAATACATAGAAATTGAGGGACAAGGAGCATCATTCTTTCCATCCCTCAAGGTTCTAATATTGCGGGCTTCTCGTAAGCTGATAGGATGGCGGATGAAGAGGTATGAAGACGACAGTGATGATTCAACCACCATATCATCACCAGACCTACTCCAATTTCCTAGTCTTTCTGAATTCCACGGTGTTGATTGCCCTAATTTGAGTTTGATCCCTCAGTTTCCATCTCTCGATGAAGAATTAGAATTGAGGAAAGTGAGCGTGCAACTTGTGCAGCAAATATTCACAACATCAACTTCTTCTTCTTCTTCCTCAATCGTTCCTCCTCTTTCTAAATTGAAGAAGCTCATTATTGGGGTCATTAAGGATCTCGAATTTCTACCTCCAGATGGACTGCACAATCTCACTTCTCTTCAACAATTAGAGATTCGGAATTGCCCAAGATTAACATCTCTGCCTCAAGAGATGCGTTCCCTCACCTCTTTACGAGAATTGACAATTAGTGGTTGTCCCCTGTTGAGCGAAAGATGTGCAGATAAAAAGGGTGAGGATTGGCCTTTTATTTCTCACATCCCAAATGTTGAAGTTGATGGCAAGAGAATTCAATGGGAGGGCTGCTATCTACTAGAGGACGAAGAAAAATCTTCTACCACATCTGTAAGTTGTGCTTTTATCTTCAATTGGCAACTTCTTTTTAATTTTTTATGTGAAATATGACACTCTGATTCTTTGCGCACAGGAAAATTGAAATGATAAGTTATGAAGATTAATTGCTGCCTCCTTCTTGAAAAACGTGTATGAAGTTCTGGAGGGGAACTTCTAACTCATTGACTCTATCGGCAGTGGACAGCGGTAAAAACGCAAGAAATACAATTAAGTTGCAGGTACCAATTTCACTTGTCGGCATTTCTGAAAATTCTAATTGATAAATTGATATCTGGCACTAATGCTAAGGGCACTCGGAAGGTAGTTTCTTGATTCGATCATCTGAATTTTTTCTCTTTATATTTATTCTCTCCATTTTCTTCATGTAGAAGGAATGCTGGTTATAGAACAAGACAATATATGAGAAACTCCGGAGCTGCAATTACAACCTCGCCGCTATTCCAAATGTGTTAGAAGCGGAAAATATTTAGTGGTATGGCATATTTCTTTGTGTTCTATTTCTTGTCCTTTCCAACATTTTCCAGTACATGAATAAGTTGAACAATAAACTGATTTTCATACCATTTCATTATTGTTTGACTTTTAGAATCTCTGTGGAAGTGTTCTGGTTGCAACTTCGGTTTCTGCGATACGCATTGGCAGGAGGTTCCGTGGTTAACTTTCTTCCCTCACAAATCTTCAGCAGTTAACCATTTTGGGAATAGAGTCTTTGCCTTGACAGATGTGTGGAGAATCAATTTTGACAGTTGGGTTTTCTTCTTAATCAAACTTCCGGTGCATGCTTTCCTCTTTTACCCCTTACCCTCTTTGAGATCAAATGCCTGTTACAAATTTTCCTGCAACTAAGATTGCAACTGAAAAATAACCAAGGATGATTTTTGTGTCAGACTCATCAATTATTGAGCAATTTGGTGATTTGTTACTGCAGTGCTTCTCACATTCATCTTAAATATTGCAAAGGTATGAAAGAAATTTTAACATTTCCTTTGTTATATTACCATGATACCATTTCTAATTTTCTTTGCAAACATAGTTTCATTTGCATGCTTTTTCTGAAGAATATAGTATCACATAATAACCATTGTTCCCATCTTTCCCTTCTGCAGAGTTCTAACTGTATACATAACCTGCAGTCACTTATCGACACTGGAAATGGGAGATCAAGGACAGATTATATTCCCATAGTTTCTTGGACCAGAAATATGAGTGATTTGAGAATGTTTTCATCACAAAAATGAAATCAGTGTACATCTTTTGTCCTTGTGTACCTCAAAGCTTCCTGCGTCTAATTCATTTCATCGGTACATGGAATTCCTCTTCGTCAATGTTACTATTAATTTTAAGATTCAGCCTCGTGCCATATTCATCCAGTATGAAATTCCTTCTAAGCTTGAACATAATAATAATGATGAAATCTTTAATGCTTGTTAGTGTTTTAATGGTGGTTTCTCCACCATTCAACCATTACATCAAATATAAATCTATGGGTATCCAAGTCTCTGTTAGGCTACTTTTATTTTTAATGCTTGTTACTGTTAGTGTTTTAATTAACACATGAACTCTTGCCTTCTAGTAATTGCTTTAGTAATAAACCATTCTGTATTTTTTTGGTTATGATAATTTTTAGACAAATTATTAAAAATAATTTCAGTGAAGTGGATAGATAGCAGTGGCCATCCTACAAGGCCTTCAAGGAGATAGGCTTTGCATGGAGCAGCAAAAGTGTCAGCTTATTTCGTCTTAAAACATTTTAAAGGTAAAAAAGAAAAAAGTTCAAAACTTCCCTCTTTAATTTCACTAAATGGTGCTCTTACCGATTAATTTCACTGCCTATCCTGTCAGTCTTTTAAACTTTATTTTGTTGTGATAGTTTTCTGCGATTACATGCACTTCCATGAACAATTGGCAATTGCTGCATGAGTTCTTTCAATTATTATGTTTGCAGATCAGATTTGAATGTTCAGTTAACAAACTGAAGCAGAGAAGATATCAAGACAATGACTACAATCTGATAATGTAACATGTTGCTCTGACACAAGCCATGTATGTAATCTGCTGAAATCAGATATTTCTCAGTAACTCATCATTTCCTTGTGGATTTAACTAGGCAATTGGACTGATGATACGAATCATTTGTCAAGGGGGAAAAGAAGAAGACTTCATGCAGTTGTTAATCATTGGTTGTCCCCAATCGAAAGAAAGATGTGGAAATTGGCCTTTCATTTCTCACATCCCAAATATTCAATTTGATTGGGAAAGAATTAAATGCACATGATAATGAAGGACGAGTCAGTGCTTCTTCTCTTCAATTCGCAAATTCAATTTATTTATTTTTTATCTGAACTTATGTGAGAACATTTTCACTCTCTGATTCTGTTTGCACAGGATGATGTGAAGGATAATTATTCTATGCACAACAAATTTAGCCACTCTATTCCTTGGGGAAAGAGTAATAAACTGGCTCATCAAGAAAGAGGAGTCCCAGGATTACTGTTTATTTACATCCCTGAAATTCTAATAAATTGGAAAGTGTTGAACAAATGCAGACAGTGCTCAGCGCATTAGCAGGTCATGCTTCTATCCACTGTATTCTTTATAGTAGAGTCTACTTCCAAAAGATTCATACACAGGTACTTGTCCTTCTATCTCGGTAAAACATTTAAAAGTTCAAGAATAAAACTTCTAACTCATTGAGCAAACATATTTATCTTGGTCATTTCACTATTTTCCTAACTTGGGTTTCTTTTCCAGGGAATTTTGGTGCATATTCAAGTCAATGTGATCATTAGTGATCTAGTTTTGCTGGATTTTAAGAATTTTGCATGGAATTTCACTTGTGCACATCTCTGAAAATTCCATGTAATAAATTGAAATCTGGAACTAATGCAAAGGAAACTTGGAAGATAGTTTCTTGATTCAATCATCTAATTATTTATTTTTATTTTTATTCTCTCATGTAGAATGGTGGTTACAGAACAAAACGAGAAATGAGGAGCTCCAGTGCTACAATTACAACCTTGCTATGCTTTTCCAAATATATTAGATATGTCATATTCTTGGAGTTTTGTTTCTTTTCTTTTTCTTCTTCTTCGATCATTCCTCCTCTTTCTGATTTGAAGAAGCTCTGATTTGCCACATAGAAGAACTCGTGCCACATAGAAGAACTCGTGCCACACAGAGGCATGAGGTTTCCAAGTTGGGTTTCTTCAAATCTTGTCAATATTAAGTTACTGGATTGCAGATGTCAGCATCTCCCACCATTGCATCAAATCCCTTCTCTTCAAAACTTAGAGATTTCGGGATTAAATGATTTAGAATACATAGAAATTGAGGGACAAGGAACATCATTCTTCCCATCCCTCAAGTATCTGAAAATACAGTTTTGTTCTAAACTGATAGGATGGCGGAAGAAGAGGTATGAAGATGATAGTGATGATTCAACCACCATATCATCACCAGACCTACTCCAATTTCCTCGTCTTTCTCGCTTCATTTGTCATTATCGCCCTAATTTGAGTTGGATCCCTCAGTTTCCATCCATCGAAGTTTTAGATTTGAGGGCAGTGAGCGTGCAACTTGTGCAGCAAATATTCACAACATCAATATCTTCTTCTTCTTCTTCTTCTTCTTCCTCAATCAGTCCTCCTCTCTCTAAATTGGAGAATCTTCAGATTGAGGAGATTGAGGAACTCAAATCTCTACCGTCAGATGTATTGCAGAATCTCACTTCTCTTCAAACTTTAAAGATTAGTAATTGCCCAAGATTAACTTCTCTGCCTCGAGAGATGTGTTCCCTAACATCTTTATGGGAATTGGAAATTGATGATTGTCCCCTATTGAACGAAAGATGCGCAAATAAAGAAGGCGCAGATTGGCCTTTCATTTCTCACATCCCAAATATTGAAGTTGATTACAAGAGAATTCAATGGGAGGGCCGCTATCGACTAAAGGACGAAGAAAAAAATCTAGAGCTTCTGTAAGTTGATGCTTTTCTCTTTAATCGGTCTATTTAATTTTTTTTCCCCTGAACTTATAGGAGAAATTTAACACAGGAAATGGAATGATACAATTTAATGAAGATTAGATGCCTAATAATTTAGCTACTCTATACCATTGGAAATCAGCGGTACTAACTTCTAGTTGTAAGTATCTTTATGTCATTATTTGTTTTCAATCAACCATAAAATACGCAGAGTATTCATTTTACTTTTTTTCTTCTTTTAATAATTGGGAATTTATTTTCCTTTACAATAAAATTTGCAGGAAATATCTTGTGCTTTGTGTTCTTGACAAGTGACATAAATGGATATGTAGGATTAATTTTGCACTGGATTTTCACTTTAATTTCTACATATACTGGCTTATCAAGTATGAGGAATTATATCAACAAATACTAAGACGCTGAATCCATTCGAAAACGTTGTTTCATTTCAAGCATTTTCTGAAGAATATGGTATAAAATATCAGGGTATTATAGTTTTGGATTCTTTTTAAAAGATTTTAAGGCAAGCAACTTTCTTTATGTCCATTGCTTAGTTTTTTCAAAATTGCAAGCATGAGAAATCTACTGTTTTTCAAAATTTTCTTTAAATCCTAACCTTATGAACCATCAACAAGCTTCAAATAATGCTCCCTACAATTATGTATTCAGGAAGAAACGAATTTGCTTTGCATCTTGAAGCAGGTATAAGGTCATAGACTGCAGCTATGACCCCACCATTGTTCCCATCTCCCTCTTCTACAGAATTCTAACTCTGTATATGGTGACATGCACGAATCACTGCTCAAATCTAGAGGAAATTTTGGTGACGACTTACAACCAGTATGAAATCACTTCTAAGCTTAAGCATAATAATGATGATTATGAAATCTTTGATTCTTTTTAGTGTTTTATTGCTGGTTTCTCCACCATTCAAGCATTACAGCAAATATAAATCCAAGGGTATCCATGTCTTATTAGTGTTTTAATTAACACATGAACTCTTGCCTTCTAGTAATTGTCTTAGTAATAAACCATTCTTTATTTATTTGCTTATGATAATTTTTAGACAAATTATTGAAAAAAACAATTTCATTGAAAGAGATAGATGGTAACGTTGATGTAGAACAAGAACAAAGAACAAACAAGGTCAAATCCTTGTAAAGAGAACTAATTCTCAAAGTTGTATTAATCTCAAGTAATTGTCATAGCAAAACTGAATGTAACTATGTCTATATATAATGTTTGTATAACCCTAAATATCTAATTATGAATTAAGGATCCCAATCTAATCCAATTAGGAATACAAAATCACAACTCTATTTATATTTAAATGTTTACCATGTTTCTTCCTAACAAATATGTACTCCTAAAATCCTTTGGAGTATGTTCTACATCAAATGGCCATCCTTAAAGGCCTTGAAGGTGATAGGCTTTGCAAGGAGCAGCAAAACTGTCAGGATGCTTCTGTTCAAAATGCATGCTACAGGATGTCTTCTGACTTTGGTCTTTGGATGAAATCTTGCATATGACCTTTGCTTTGCTTCCTGATTCCCCTGTTGTCGTTGTTGGAGACGATCATGGCCAACTCCATGACCTCCTTTTCCTCTTGCAGGATGCTGGATTCCCTTTTGATAATCGCTTCTTAGTCTTCAATGGTGATTATGTTGACTGAGGCGCTTGAGGTCTCAAGACCTTGCTTTTGTTAGCTTGGAAGGTAACTCTTTACACTGCTTCTCTCTGTATAATTCAAGATGCCATTTTTCTGTACCTCTCTATACTTGTCAAGGATTCAGATGCTTCTCACATCAATTATTAAATTACCTATCTTCATTTATCCACAAATGCTCTCTGTATTCTCTGCTCCCTTCATCCTTCTCCTGAATTTCTTTTCTTGGACAATTATAAGTGTATGAATTCAATACCTGTATCATATTTAGTTGAAGAAAACTATGGCATAGTCACTGAATTAGAAGTAAGCTGATGTTACATATCAGACCTGCACAATTGCTGAAACAGAGAAATAGGGAGAGAAAGAGATAGAAAGGTACTGGGTGAGGAGAGAATTAGAATGGGATGAGATTAGAATTAGAGAAGAAGAGAGAAAGAGGTATTCTGCATTTGTTAGTGATTCTAGGAATGCCCAATTACAGCCATTCTTCCCCTATTTATGCTAACCGCTACAAAATAACAGAATATTGCCCACCTAAGTCAACTTATCCAGCCCAGCCAACTCATCTAGCTCATCCCATCCCTTAGTCGTAACAGCTGAACAATGTTAGTGATGTTTTTTTGTTTCCTTCCATTGCAGTTATCTAGAGATCATTAGTTAGATATTCTTCACTTTCTGCACTCATTTTATTTTTCTCTTCAGGAATTGGCCTATGCTTTTTGACTTATTAATTC
This sequence comes from Hevea brasiliensis, assembly GCF_030052815.1. Lineage (NCBI taxonomy): Eukaryota > Viridiplantae > Streptophyta > Magnoliopsida > Malpighiales > Euphorbiaceae > Hevea > Hevea brasiliensis. Next base: position 5,648,484 of record NC_079506.1, on the reverse strand, counting down.
AAAAGTCAACTTCTCTTGAGAATATGGAGGTTCTCAAATAGGGAGATTCCTGGATGAAAATAGAAAGGTTTATAGTCATTCAAGATCTCAGTATTAGTCACTGCAAAAAGTTCAAAAGCTATTGGAGGGTATTGGAGGGTGTCTAACTGTTAGGAGCACTTATGTAGAAGGCAAAGATTTCTTCTGGTAGCAGATGTGTGATAACTTGTCAAAAATGCATAGCTAAACAAACCTCACCACCTATCCTGGTCAGTCATTTAAACTTTATTTTGTTGTGATAGTTTTCTGCAGATTCCACGCACTTCCATGAACAATTGGCAATTGTTTGCGTGAGTTCTCTCTAACAAATTGAAGCAGAGAAGATATCAAGACAATGACTACAATCTGATGATTTAACAGGTTGCTCTAACACAAGCCATGTATGTAACCTGCTGAAATCAGACATGTCTTAGTAACTCATCATTTCCCTGTGCATTTACCTATTCAATTGGACTGATGACATGAGTCATTTGTCAAAGGTGAAAAGAAGAAGACTGCATACAGTTGTTAATCATTGGTTGTCCCCAGTTGCAAGAAAGATGTGGAAATTGGCATTTCATTTCTCACATCCCAAATGTTCAACTTGATTGGGAAAGAAATAAATGCACAGGAAAATGAAGTATATTCTTCTCTTCAATTCGCAAATTTGACTTATTTTTTTTTCTGAACTTATAGGAGAAAATTTTCACTCTCTGATTCTATTTGCACAGAATAGTGTGAAGGATAAGTATTCCATGCACCACAAATTTAGCAACTCTATTCCTTGGGAAAAGAGCAATAAACTGGCTCATCAAGAAAGAGCAGTCCCTAGGTTACTGGTTTTTTACATCCCTGAACTTCTAATAAATTGGTAAGTGTTGACCAAATGCAAACGGTGCTGAGTGCATTAGCAGGTCACGCTTCTATCCATTGTATTCTTTGGAATAGAGTCTACTTCAAGAAGATTCATACACAGGTACTTGTCCTTCGATCTTGAACTTCTAACTCACTGAGGAACCTTATTTATCTTTCTCATTTCACTAATTTCTCAACTTTGGTTTCTTTTCCAGGGAATTTTGTTGCATATTCAAGTCAATTTGATCATCAGTGATATAGTTTTGCTGGATTTTAAGAATTTTACATGGAATTTCACATTGTCCGCATCTCTGAAAATTCCAAGTAATAAATTGAAATCTGGAACTAGTGCAAAGGAAACTTAGAAGATAGTTTCTTGATTCAATCATCTAATTATTTATTTTTATGTTTATTACTTTATTCTCTCATGTAGAAAGAATGGTGGTTACAGAACAAAACAAGAAATGAGGAGCTCCAGTGCTACAATTACAACCTGGCTATGCTTTTCCAAATATATTAGATATGTCATATTCTTGGAGTCTTGTTTCTTTTCTTTTTCTTCTTCCTCGATCATTCCTCCTCTCTCTGATTTGCCACATAGAAGAACTCGAATCTCTACTGCTAGATGGACTGCAGAATCTCACTTCTCTTAATAATTAGAGATTTGGGGATGCTCAAGATCGGCGTCTTTGCCTTGAGCGATGTGTTACCTCACCTCTGTTGGCTATTGGTGGGTGTAGAGATAAGAATTGATTGAGAGGAACATGAGGAGAGGAAAATTATGAGCTTTGGGCTATATGAGCAGAGCAGACTTGATCAACTTGACAATCGGAAAGTCAATTGTGGTCCGATTCAGGCTGATTTGTGGACAGCAGATAGAGAACACTTGGATCTACATTCTGTATGGTGAAATTATGCACTTTTCTACATTTTCTCTTATGTTTAATCTCGTTGTTTTTTAGATTAATTTGTGTAGCTGCTATGAGAATTTGGATGAGACATTTGTAATCTTATTTTTATCATAGTGGAGATCTTTGGTGGACGTAAAAGTCCCATGGTTTTTCCTCTTCAAAGAGGTTTTCCACGTAAAAAATCTTTGCGTTCTTAGTATGATTGATTTTGTTGTGATTAGCATATTTTTTCGTTTAATAACTTTTCATAGTCTATTTATACCTAAAATTTTATATTATTTATTCCTACATACCTTATATATATATATATATATATATATATATATATATATATATATATATATATATATATATATATATATATTACTTTAAATATGTTACTCAAAAATTTATTTTTATATTAAATTGAACATATAAAAATATTATTAAATCAAGTATAAAAGCATTAATTCAATGTGAACAAAGCAATATTAAATTTTGAAAAACCAAAATTTTAAAAAATATTAAATTTTTAAAAGCTCAATTATTTATTTATTTTTCAATCTACGTTCAAATTAATTAAAGTAATATAAACGAGCCAATTTTGTTTTGGTTATATATATGTATATATATATAATTTAAAATTTTATATGAATTATAAATCGTTTTAAGTCAAGAAAATTAAATTATTTCAAAATCGTTTTACCTCTATAATTTCATGAAAAAAAGAGAATTTTCATTAAAGACATAAGAAAAGTAGCTTCAAGATTGCATAGCTTAAGGCTATTTTTCTTCTCATTGAAGAAAAAAAAAATCATTCTTTAAAAATCACATTATAAATATCTCTATTTATGGATTAGAATTTTTGTTATTATTTTTATTTTTTTTCCTTATTAATTAAAATTTTCTCCATCTTTAAAGAAAATGGTTGATTTTTATTTTTGTTGTTTATCAATTTTCTCCATCTTTTGTAATTAATATTTTTTAAATAAATATATCACTAAACCAAAGTGAAAGATGCTAAGTATTCTACATATGAAATTGTTTAATATCCCTTATCCTAATTGGACAAACAATTGATTTAATTTAATTTTAAAATAAATAGGACTCTTTTTGTAATATTAAAAAAATTATATACAAAACGTATTAAGTGACCAAGTATTACGATTTTACTAAATGAAAAATAAAATTACAAATCAATACATTAGCAGAATCAAAATCAACGGAAAATTGGATGCCAACAAAAATAATATTAATAATTTATCATTAGAAATTATTAGCATAATTACAGTAATTAGCATGATTATAGGAGATTTGTGTAGCATAATTATAACAATTATTATTATTGTCTAAATTAACTCATATTCTCATGTATAAGTAGATGTAATATCTCTGTAAATTAGACACAGACAAATACACAATCTTTTCCTTCATTACTTATATTCTTTCTTCTAACATGGTATAAGAGCCGTAAAGCTTTTATTTCTAGTTTCTGGGGTCTCTCTTCTCTCTCTACAACCTGTTCTGGTTCATTCTTACATTCCTGTTATTATACCATTTTTTTTTCTCCTCATCTTGTTATCAATGGAGAAATCTGATATTTCAAAACCTATTGCAACAGTTCTGACTGGTTCCAACTATAATCTTTGGGTTCAAGGAATGAAAAGTTTTTTGATAGGTCGCAAGCTTTGGCGTATTGTTACCGGAGATATCACTACGCCGACAAGAGAGAACGATGAAACTGATGCAAAATTTGCTGACCATCTTGAGGATTAGGATAGTAAAAATCATCAGATCATCACCTGGTTTCGCAATACCTCTGTCTCGTCCATCCACATCCAATTTACTAATTATGACTCTGCAAAAGAAATCTGGGATTTTTTTGCTAATCGATATCAGACCACTGGACTTGCCCACTATTATCAGTTGTGGACTACTCTTCATAATCTGAAACAAGAAGCAGGTCAATCTGTGAATGATTTTCTTGCCCAGGTCCAACCCATTTGGAATCAAATATCTCAGGCCAAAATCAGTGAAGATCATCTTCATCTCATTCAAGTTCTAATGGCTCTTCCATCAGAATATGAGGCCGTTCGAGCGTCTCTGCTACATCGAAATCTACTCCCATCATTGGATACTGCTATTCAAGAGATTATTTTTGAAGAGACTCGTCTCAGTTTGGATAAAACTCCTCAATTTGAAACTGCTCTTGCAACTACTCGATCCTCACATCAGAAATCCGGCAATCAACTCTGTAAGAATTATAATCAAATTGGTCATGCTTTTGCATATTGTCCTACTATAGAATGCAAATATTGTCATGGTTACGGTCATATTCTTTAACATTGTCCTACACGCTCTCCAAGACCAAAAGGAGGGCATTCTAAATTCAAGAATGTCTCAAAGCCTGGATCTTCCTCTGTTACTGCTATTGTTGCTACTGAAGGTTCTACTGCCATCACCATGAGTGATCTTGAGGCACTATTCAAACAGGTTATCTCTTCTAATTCTCCTGCTGTCATGTCTGCCACTCCGGGTAATTCTTATTAGCTTTTTGACTCTGCATGTTGTAATCATATGACCACTAATCTTAAATTCTAGTCTTCTGCAAAACCTGTATCTTCCTCACCACCAATCCATACTGCAAATGGTACTAAAATGAACATAACACATACTGGTCATATGTCTACCTCAAATCTTCATCTCCCTGACACCTATTATATCCCTAATTTGATACTCAATCTTATTTCTGTTGGTTAGTTGTGTGAAAAAGGACTAAATGTTATTTTTTCTTCCCATGGTGTCCAGGTACAGGATCCACAAATGGGACAGATTCTTGGGGAGGGTCGCAGAGTGGGTCGATTATTTGAGCTTGCATCTTTACATCTTCCTCAGAGATTTGTGTCTGCAGCTACAATCCCTAATTCCTCCATTCACCAATGGCATCTTCGTCTTGCTTATGCTTCTGCCAGTAAAATTCAACCTTTAATTTCTCATGGATTATTAGGATCTACTAAGTTTGAGTCATTTAATTGTTTAAATTGTCAGCTTGCAAAATAACCTGCATTATCTTTTTCTCATAATAATACTACTTCAGACACTCCTTTTGGTTTAATTCATTCTGACATTTGGGGTCCTTCTCCTATTTCTTCAATAAATGATTTTTCGTTATTTTGTGATATTTATTGATGATTATTCTCGATTTACTTGGATATATTTTTTGAAACATCGATATGAGTTATCACAAATTTACATCACATTTGCAAAAATGATTAAAACTCAATTCTTTTGTGACATTAAAATTCTCCGAATAAATAATGCCATGGAATATCAAAAATTATGGATTATATTTAATTTTATATATATATATATATATATATATATATATATATATATATTAATTGTTTAATTTCATTGATTAATGGTTGTTAGGTTCAAACCAAAGTCAAAATTAAACTAAATAACTTGAAAATTAAGTCTAAATTAAAAAATCAATCAAAAATTAAAAGCTATCAGTTTAAACCGAATCGAACCAAAATAGAGCGTTTCGGTTCGATTCGATTTTTCACTCATTTCTAAAATATATAATGGAAATGGATCCAAATGTGATCTTAGTAGGAACGACTCCATCTTGTGATCCAAATGTCACTTTTTAGTGTTTTCTATTGTCGTTTTTGTTGATGCGTGGAGCCTAGCTGGGCCATTTTGTGAAATAGTCATATATCACATAGTGTTGCTCATTTTTGTTTGTTTGTGGTGGAAACCCTTTATCCACATATATATATATATATATATATATATATATATATATATATAATCTTATCTTCATTATTATCTTTTCTTTTCATAATTAAGGTCTTTAATTAATTTTCTTGCATTCACACTAACCCTTTCTATTTTTTCTTTCACATCATCACCGTTAATTCACATTTACCTTTCTTCATTGTCCCACTATTAATTTGACTAATTTTATTGAATTTTTCTTTTTTTTATATTTATTATTAAATATTAAAAATTTACATAAAAATTATAAGTTATAGTTTTCGAAGATAATAAATTGTTGTCAATTGCCACTTGAATACTATTATAAAATATTAAAAATAATTAAAAGACTAATGAATAGTAAAGATGAATGATAAGAATCTATATATCTGTATAAAAGAAGATGTGTAAAAGCTGAAACAAAAAAAAAAGTATTTCATATTTTCAAGAATTTTTCTTTAATTAGTTATTTTTTTTTTATAAAATATTACCCATTATAAAGAATAACTTAGAATATCATTTAATAAAAATTAATTTTTTATCCTTTAAATGGTAAAATATTGAATTATATTATATTAAATTATATTTTTGTATCTATTAAAAAATTATTTTTATTAAAATATTAATTATATAATCTATAAATATAATTGTAATAATTATTTGCATGTAGAGCAATAATTCAACTAGTGAACATTGTTGGTCTCAATTGAGAAATACAATTATTACTTGGTTGTTAAGGGGGTAGTAGGTGTATGGTGGGGCTTATCATTTGTTCTCTTCTCTTATGATTTAATTTTAAACTGTGTATTGACTAATTAAAGTGAATTTCATATAAATGTTAGGTATATGAAAGTGACTAATGGAGTTGAGACGAAGGAGAATGAGAAGAAGCCGGCAGGGAGGGAGTAGAAAACAATGCTTTGATAAACAGAAGAATGGTGCTGCGCAGAAAGAAAATTTGATGAATAGATGGAGGAAGAGAGAGGAATTTACCGACAAACATAAAGACAAAATAATGGTCCTAAAGTTTTTCTTTTTCTCTTTAATAAATCTGCTTTAGCTTAAAGTTGATAAAGAAATTGCTTTTTGGAGAAAAAAGACTTGCATAATGACAAAAAGGAGCTCATCATCCCAATATTGAATTTTCTCACACAATGATTGAAAGGGAAAAAAAAAAAATTGATTAGTAATTATTTTTTATTAGATCAAGTCAATTTAAATGTATCATACTCAAATTAGATCATACAAATTAGCCCTTAATTATGTGGGTCATTTGAATTTAAGTTATTTCAAATTTTGAGTTCATTCAAACATAATTATGGATTTGATAAAAAATTTGAACTATCCTAGCTACCTCATTCTATATATATCCTTTAGAAACAGATCAGTCTGTTTTTATTGATAAATTGAGTTTTATCTCTTTTTTGTGAGGATTTGGTATTTCCTCAATTTGTTGGTTCCTCCATTGTAAGGATCTTTTTTTTTTCTTTTTTTTTCATTTTTTATTTAGGTGTTTTGTTTTGTTATTTGGGTAAAAGTGCAATGACAAAAAATTAAGTTTTTCTCTTCACGATGATATTAAAATTTAATAATTTCTAAATTGGGTCCATAGAAAAATCATGAAGTTAAACAGTAGTAAATTATCATTAAGTGGAGTATGCTTTCCATCGAATGGCTAAATCAAATACTCCATCTTTTATTTATTTTTTTTTTTAAAAAAGAAAAAACTATTCTAGTCTAGAATGAAAACTTAATTTTTATAAAGGCCTTGCAATTGGTCTGTTCAATTTTGAATTGAATAGAATTTAAATAACTAAAAAATTGAAGTAAAAATCAAATACAATAAAAAAAAAATTACACACATTTTAAATATATAGTCAATTTCAGAAATTCTCTCCCTTTCATCTTTTCATCATCTCTCTTCTTCTTTCTTTAGTCCCCTTAGCTTCTCTTTGGGTGGTTATCAATGAGTTTCTTACCTATGACTCTCCCTCCCTTTTAATGGGGTAATTCAAAATTTATTAATGTGAACCGATACTAATAATCATCCGCACTATCTGAATTAGAAAAACTTTCATAATTTTAAATTTTCAGAAAAATATTCGCACTCTCTTTCAATTATTGAGTTCATTGTATTACGTTAAAAAAATCTTTATTTTAAAATTTCATTGAAAATTTACCTGCAAAATTTCTCAAAACTTTTTCTTTGTGTTAGGAATAATGGAACTGGATCCATGATCTCAGTATGAACTACTCCATCTCATCATAATTTTTTAGTGTTTTGTATTGTTCTTTTTGTTGAGGCCCCCTTTTTTGTTCTTTTATTAATTATCTTATGTTCATTATTATCGTTTCTTTTCATCTTCAAGGTCTTTAATTAATTTTCTTGCTTTCACACTAGCCCATTTCAATTATCATTTTTTAACTTTCTTTCACATCATCACCATTAATTCACATTTACCTTTCATCATTGTCTGACTAATTATTGTCTGACTAATTTTATTGAATGTTTCTATCTTTCTATTTTTCATTAAATATTAAAAATTTACACAAAAATTATAAGTTATAGTTTTCGAGGATAATCAATTTATGTCGATTGTCACTCAAATACTATGATAACATATTAAAAATAATTAATAGACTAATTGATAATAAAAATAAATTATAAGAATCTATATATCAATATAAAAGTTAAAATAAAAAAAAAATCATATTTTCAAGAATCTCCCCCTAATTAGGTTTTTATTTATTTTTTACAAAATATTAACATTTTAAAGAATAGTTCAGGATACCATTTTAATGAAAATTAATTTTTTATACTTTAAGTGATAAAATATTGAATTATATGATATAAAATTATATTTTTGTATTCGTTATTTAAAATATTAATTATATAATTGTAATGATTATTCGCATTTAGCGCAATAGTTCGACTAGTTAATATTGTTGGTCCCAATGACATGCAATTATTACTTAGGCGTAGTAAGTGTGTGGGCCTTATCATTTGTTCTCTTTTCTTATGATTTTGAAAATAATTCCGATTTATTATATCAAAGCTCATGATGCATAGGGTATGTCATAATTGAAGGAATAAACCCAGTTAGATTTTTATTTTCTCCTATATATTACCTTGAAATTTATAATTTTAAAATTTAATAAAATAAAAAAAAAAAAATGAGATGGTGGATATTGGCTAGTGGCGTTGAGACGAAAGAGAATGAGAAGACGCAGGCAGGGAGGAGGGAGTAGAAACCAATGCTTTGAAAAACAGAAGAATGGTGCTCCACAAAAAGAAAATTTTAATACATGGAGACAGAGAGGAATTTACCAACAAACATAAAGACAAAATAATGATCCTAAAGTTTTTCTTTTTCTAAAGTTGATGAAGAATTTGCTTTTATGAAAAGAAAAAAAAAAAACTTAAATAGTGAAAAAGGAGCTCGTCATTCCAATATTGAATTTTCTAACACAATGATTGAAGAAAAAAAATTAATTAGTATTTAATTTTGATTGAAATTTGAAAAAAATTAGCCGAGTTTAACACACCTTTAGAAGAGAAGAGAAGTGCTAAATGCATGTAGAATATTAATATATTCTCTTACATTCAAGGCTAAACATATGAGACCAATGACAAAACTAAAAATTAATGTTAGGGGACGATCTTTATTTATTTATATATTTATTTTTCTTTTTTAGTGTCGCTTTCTATTGAAAATAAAATAATAAATTTTAAATTTTAAGAAATTATTTTCATAAAATATGCATCAATAATTTTATTTTTATTTGTAACATTAACTCTTACAAAAATAAAACACAAATTATTAAAATTTATTAAAAAATAAATCACAAATATAATTGAATCTTTGACTTTCTATACCATGACTGCTAAACTATTTGCACAATAACTTTATCATAATTAACACCCTATTTGGAAACTATAATTTTTATAAAAATTTAATTCAATTGATTTCATTTTTTTTTTTTGACAATTCTCATATTTAGAAACCTAATAGGTGAAAGAATTCAATTCATTTCAACTTTTAAAAAAAAAAATCATCTTGAAAGAAATTAAAATCATATCAAAAATAATTTGATTATGTGAGAATTTAATTAAAGTTTTTTTTTTCATGTAAGTGATTTTTTCTAAACAAAGCCATATCTATGATTTGTATATATATTTAAAGACAGAGTGAAACTAAATAGAATAATATTTTTTAAATTGTGATGAGATACACACTGGTCAGTTTTCTCATATTGTACTAATGAATTTTTTATCATAAAATTAGCGCTTCCCTTTAATTATTGATTAAGTTTAAAATATTTTCATTGATCAATAATAATAATAAATATGTTAAATAAAATAATGCCAGTTCATTTGAATTTGATATGTACAAAATCTTTTACTTTGTTAGTAATTAAAAAATTTGTTAAATACAAGTACAAAAAAAAGGTACATTCTCCACGCTGAGACTGTGGGATGTGAACCCTAAGATTGTAGATGATTAACATATATTAATTAATTAGTGGCAACAGATAAATTTATTACAAGCCAAATATTTGCTTGAAGATGTTCATGACTTGGTAGAGCAGATTTTTAATGTTTTAGCTATCTTTATGAGCATGGAAAGCAAGGAATTTCAGGGTAGAGTGCATGACAATTAAGGAATTTTGAGCTCCAAATTACACGCTGGTCCCCCTAATTACTTTCTGTGCTCATGGCATATTCGCATAGACTTCACCTCCAAGGCAATAACATTCCGTGAGTGTCTTATAAATATTAGCATTGCTTTGCCATCATCTTCACAGCAACATTTCATCCTATCACAACCTCAAAAACACCTAACGAAAATACCCAGAATGGCCGAAGGAGTACTCTTTGATATTGCTGGGGAGATCATTAAGAAGCTGGGTTCTCGAGCCCTGCAAGAGATTGAAGTGTGGTGGGGTGTCAAAGATGAGCTTCAGAAACTCGAATGCACAGTCTCCAGAATTCGGGCTGTACTTCTTGATGCTGAGAAGAAGGCGGCCCTAAACGAACAAGTCAAAGATTGGCTTGGAAAGCTTCAAGAAATTGTTTATGATGCTGATGACTTAATAGATGACTTTGCCACTGAAGCTTTGCAGCGCCAAGTGATGACTGGAAATAGAATGACAAAGGAGGTAAGCCTTTTCTTTTCTTCTTCGAATCGGCTTGTTTATGGTTTTAAGATGGGTCATAAAATCAAGGCAATTAGGAAGAGATTACTTGAGATACATGCTGATGCAGAATCATTCAACTTAGAGGTTCACAATGAGGAGAGGGGTTATACAACTAAGGTCAGGGATCAAACTGAATCCTCTGTGCCTGAAGTTGTTATTGGGAGAGAGGGTGACAAAAAGGCAATTATAGAATCTCTGTTGGCTTCCAACAGTGAAGAGAATGTTTCAGTTCTCTCAATTGTTGGAATTGGGGGATTAGGGAAGACTACACTTGCTCAATTAATATTCAATGATGAGCAAGTTAGTAAACATTTTGAAGTAAAGTTGTGGGTTTGTGTATCAGATCCTTTTGATGTGAAAATGATTGTTAAAAAAATCTTAGAGTCTGCAAAGGGTACAAAGTCAGAAGAACTTGAGCTAGAAGCATTGAAATCTCACCTTGGAGAAATTATTAATGGAAAAAAATATATGCTAGTGTTGGATGATGTATGGAATGAAAATCGTGAAAGATGGGATAGTTTGAAGAAATTATTAGTGGGTGGTTCTGGCGGGAGTAAAATATTAGTAACCACTCGCTCTATAAAAGTGGCAAATATAGCTAGCACAGTGGAACCCTACGTTTTGGAAGGCTTATCTCCAACTGAATCTTGGTCTTTGTTCCTTCGAGTAGCTCTCAAAGGACAAGAACCAAAAGATTCAAGTGTTAAAAAAACAGGGGAGGAGATTGTTAGTAAATGTGTTGGAGTTCCCCTTGCAATAAAGACAATTGCAAGTTTTTTATGCCTTCAAAATCCAGAAACTGAATGGTTAGTTTTCTTACAACAGGAACTCTCTATGATAGCTCAGAATGAGAATGACATTTTGCCAACCCTTAAATTGAGTTATGATCATCTGCCATCACATTTGAAACATTGTTTTGCATTTTGTGCATTATTTCCCAAAGATTATGTGATTGATGTGAAAAAATTGATTCATCTTTGGGCTGCCCAAGGGTTCATTGAGTCATCAAGTTCAAGTTTATGTGATGAAGACATTGGGCTACAATATTTTACAGAGTTGTGGTGGAGGTCATTTTTTCAGGAAGTAGAGAGGGATGAATTAGGCAATGTAAAAAGTTGCAAAATGCATGATTTGATGCATGACCTCGCAACTTCAGTTGCTGGGAAGGGCATTTGCATAATAAATTCTAAAGAAAAAAGTGTGGGTTAAAGTGTCCGTCACGTGTCATTTGACTTCTACTTAAATTCATCCCAACAAATTTCTGCTCGATTAAGCAATGCACTAAAATTGAGAACGCTTCTTTTTAATAGTACCGGTGGAAGTAGAGAGTTATGGGTGTGTGATGTGAATCGGGCAAAGATTGAAAAAATATCCAATTCCATAAATAGACTAAAACATCTGAGATATCTTGATGTTTCTGGTAACCATGAAATCGTATTACTTCCAAATTCTATTACGAATCTACAAAATTTACAAATGCTAAATGTCACCGATTGTAGTAGACTGAAGGAACTGCCTAAAGATATTAAAAAACTGATTAATCTTAGGCATTTGTATTGTGATTACTGTTCGAATTTGACCCATATGCCACGTGGGCTTGGGCAATTGACTTCACTTCGAACGTTGACATGGTTTGAAGTGGCAAAAGATAATTCAGTGGCGAAGAATGTTGGAGGATTAAATGAATTGAATAGCCTCAACAATTTGAGAGGATTTCTTGTAATTAGAAAATTGGGATATGTGAAAAATGGGATAATAAATCCTATTTTGAAAGACAAGTCGCTTCTTCAATCATTGCTTTTACATTCGGATCGAGTTGATGATGCAAATGTTCAAAGTGAAGAAATGGCATTCCAAAATCTCCAACCGCATCCTAATCTTAAACAGTTAAAGGTGCATTTTTACAGAGGCACGAGGTTTCCAAGTTGGGTTTCTTCCCTCACAAATCTTGTCAATATTGAGTTAATGCATTGCAGATGTCAGCATCTCCCACCGCTGGATCAAATCCCTTCACTTCAAAGGTTAGAGATTTGGGGATTATATGATTTAGAATACATAGAAATTGAGGGACAAGCAACATCATTCTTTCCATCCCTCAAGGTTATAAATTTGAACGCTTGTCCTCAGCTGATAGGATGGCGGATGAAGAGGTATGAAGATGATAGTGATGATTCAACTACCGTATTATCACCAGACCTACTCCAATTTCCTTGTCTTTCTCAATTCATTTGTTATGGTTGCCGTAATTTGAGTTTGATCCCTCAGTTTCTATCTCTTGATGAATATTTAAAATTGAGGGAAATGAGCGTGCAACATGTGCAGCAAATATTCACAACATCAACTTCTTCTTCTTCTTCCTCAATCGTTCCTCCTCTCTCTAAATTGAAGAAGCTCATTATTTGGGACATTAAGGATCTCGAATTTCTACCTCCAGATGGACTGCACAATCTCACTTCTCTTCAACAATTAGAGATTAAGAGGTGCCCAAGATTAACATCTCTGCCTCAAGGGATGCGTTCCCTCACCTCTTTACGAGAATTGACAATTCATGGTTGTCCCCTGTTGATAGAAAGATGTGCAGATAAAAAGGGTGAGGATTGGCCTTTTATTTCTCACATCCCAAATATTGAAGTTGATTTGAAGAGAATTCAATGGGAGGGCCACTATCTACTAGAGGACGAAGAAAAAATATCTACAGCTTCTGTAAGTTGATGCTTTTCTCTTTAATCGTTCTATTTAATTTTTTTTTTCCTGAACTTATAGGAGAAATTTTACACAGGAAATGGAATGATACAAGTTATGAAGATTAGATACCTAATAATTTGGCTACTTTATACCATTGGAAGTCAGCAGTACTAACTTCGAGTTGTAAGTATCTTTATGCCATTATTTTTTTTCAATCAACCATCAAATAGGCAGGGTATTCATTTTCCTTTTTTCCTTCTTTTAATAATTGGGAATTTATTTTCCTTTACAATAAAATTTGCAGCAAATTTCTTGTGCTTTGTGTTCTTGACAAGTGACATGATAACGGATATGTCGGATTAATTTTGCACTGGACTTCCACTTTAATTCCGACATATACTGCCTTATCAAGAATGAGGAATCACATCAACAAATACTAAGATGCTGAATCCATTCGAAAACATTGTTTCATTTCAAGCATTTTCTGAAGAATACAACATAAAATATCAAGGTAATATAGTCTTTGGATTCTTTTTAAAAGATTTTAAAGCAAGCAACTTTCTTTATGTCCATTGCTTATTTTCTTCAAAATTGCAAGCATGAGAAATCTACTGTTTTTCAAAATTTTCTTTAAATCCTAACCTCATGAACCATTAACAAGCTTCAAATAATGCCCCCTACAATTATGTATGCAGGAAGAAACGAATTTGCTTCGCATTCTTGAAGCAGGTATAAGGTCATAGACTGCAGCTGTGACCCCACCATTGTTCGCATCTTCCTCTTCTGCAGAATTCTAACTCTGTATATGGTGACATGCACGAATAGGAAATTTTGGTGACAACTTGCAACCAGTATGAAATCCCTTCTAAGCTTAAGCATAGTAATGATGATGAAATCTTTGATTCTTATTAGTGTTTTATTGCTCCACCATTCAAGCATTACATCAAATATAAATCCAAGGGTATCCATGTCTCTGTTGGGTTACTTTTATCTTTAATGATTGTTAGTGTTTTAATTAACACGTGAACTCTTGCCTTCTAGTAATTGGCTTAGTAATAAACCATTCTTTATTTATTTGCTTATGATAATTTTTAGACAAATTATTAAAAAAACAATTTCATTGAAAGAGATTGATAGCAATGGTGATGTAGAACAAGAATAAAGAACAAACAAGGTACAATCCTTGTAAAGAGAACTAATTCTCAAAGTTGTATTAATCTCAAGTAATTGTCATAGCAAAACTGAAAGTAACTATGCCTATATGTAATGTTTGTGTAACCCTAAATATCTAATCATGAATTAAGGATCCAAATCTAATCCAATTAGGAGTACACAATCGCAACTCTATTTATATTTACCATATTTCTTCCTAAAAAATATGTACTCCTAAAATCCTTTAGGCGTACACAATCACAACTCTATTTATATTTACCATATTTCTTCCTAAAAAATATGTACTCCTAAAATCCTTTGGAGTATGTTCTGCATCAAATGGCCATCCTTAAAGGCCTTCGCGGAGATGGGCTTTGCAAGGAGCAGCAAAAATGTCAGGATGCTTGTGTTCGAAATGCATGCTGCAGGATGTCTTCTGACTTTGGTCTTTGGATGAAATCTTGCATATGACTTTTGCTTTGCTTCCTGATTCCCCTGTTGTCGTTGTTGGAGACATTCATCGCCAACTCCATGACCTCCTTTTCCTCTTGCAGGATGCTGGATTCCCTTCTGATAATTGCTTCTCAGTCTTCAAAGGTGGTTATCTCGACAGAGGTGCTTGAGGTCTCAAGACCTTCTTGCTCTTGTTAGCTTGGAAGGTAACTCTTTACACTGCTTCTCTCTGTATAATTCAAGATGCCATTTTTCTGTGCCTATCTACACTTGTCAAGGATTCAGATGCTTCTCACATCAATTATTAAATTACCTATCTCATTTATCCACAAATGCTCTCTATATTCTCTGCTGCCTTCATCCTTCTCCTGAATTCCTTTTCTTGGACAATTATAAGTGTATGAATTCAATACCTGTATCATATTTAATTGAAGAAAACTATGGCATAGTCACTGAATTAGAAGTAAGCTGATGTTACATATCAGACCTGCACAATTGCTGAAACAGAGAAATAGGGAGAGAAAGAGATAGAAAGGTACTGGGTGAGGAGAGAATTAGAATGGGAGAGAAGAGAAATAGAAAGGGATGAGATTAGAATTAGAGAAGAAGAGAGAAAGAGGTATTCTGCATTTGTTAGTGATTCTAGGAATGCCCAATTACAGCCATTCTTCCCCTATTTATGCTAACCGCTACAAAATAACAGAATATTGCCCACCTAAGTCAACTTATCCAGCCCAGCCAACTCATCTAGCTCATCCCATCCCTTAGTCGTAACAGCTGAACAATGTTAATGATGTTTTTTTGTTTCCTTCCATTGCAGTTATCTAGAGATCATTAGTTAGATATTCTTCACTTTCTGCACTCATTTTATTTTTCTCTTCAGGAATTGGCCTATGCTTTTTGACTTATTAATTCAAAAGTCAACTTCTCTTGAGAATATGGAGGTTCTCAAATAGGGAGATTCCTGGATGAAAATAGAAAGGTTTATATTCATTCAAGATCTCAGTATTAGTCACTGCAAAATGTTCAAAAGCTATTGGAGGGTATTGGAGGGTGTCTAACTGTTAGGAGCACTTATGTAGAAGGCAAAGATTTCTTCTGGTAGCAGATGTGTGATAACTTGTCAAAAATGCATAGCTAAACAAACCTCACCACCTATCCTGGTCAGTCATTTAAACTTTATTTTGTTGTGATAGTTTTCTGCAGATTCCACGCACTTCCATGAACAATTGGCAATTGTTTGCGTGAGTTCTCTCTAACAAATTGAAGCAGAGAAGATATCAAGACAATGACTACAATCTGATGATTTAACAGGTTGCTCTAACACAAGCCATGTATGTAACCTGCTGAAATCAGACATGTCTTTAGTAACTCATCATTTCCCTGTGCATTTACCTATTCAATTGGACTGATGACATGAGTCATTTTTCAAAGGTGAAAAGAAGAAGACTGCTACAGTTGTTAATCATTGGTTGTCCCCAGTTGCAAGAAAGATGTGGAAATTGGCATTTCATTTCTCACATCCCAAATGTTCAACTTGATTGGGAAAGAAATAAATGCACAGGAAAATGAAGTATATTCTTCTCTTCAATTCACAAATTTGACTTATTTTTTTTTCTGAACTTATAGGAGAAAATTTTCACTCTCTGATTCTATTTGCACAGAATAGTGTGAAGGATAAGTATTCCATGCACCACAAATTTAGCAACTCTATTCCTTGGGAAAAGAGCAATAAACTGGCAGAAAGAGGAGTCCCACGATTACTGGTTTTTTACATCCCTGAAATTCTAATAAATTGGGAAGTGTTGAACAAATGCAAACGGTGCTGAGTGCGTTAGCAGGTCATGCTTCTATCCATAGTATTCTTTGGAATAGAGTCTACTTCAAGAAGATTCATACACAGGTACTTGTCCTTCGATCTTGAACTTCTAACTCACTGAGGAACCTTATTTATCTTTCTCATTTCACTAATTTCTCAACTTTGGTTTCTTTTCCAGGGAATTTTGGTGCATATTCAAGTCAATTTGATCATCAGTGATATAGTTTTGCTGGATTTTAAGAAATTTACATGGAATTTCACATTGTCCACATCTCTGAAAATTCCAAGTAATAAATTGAAATCTGGAACTAGTGCAAAGGAAACTTAGAAGATAGTTTCTTGATTCAATCATCTAATTATTTATTTTTATGTTTATTCTCTCATGTAGAAAGAATGGTGGTTACAGAACAAAACAAGAAATGAGGAGCTCCAGTGCTACAATTACAACCTGGCTATGCTTTTCCAAATATATTAGATATGTCATATTCTTGGAGTCTTGTTGCTTTTCTTTTTCTTCTTCCTCGATCATTCCTCCTCTCTCTGATTTGAAGAAGCTCTGATTTGCCACATAGAAGAACTCGAATCTCTACTGCTAGATGGACTGCGGAATCTCACTTCTCTTAATAATTAGAGATTTGGGGATGCTCAAGATCGGCGTCTTTGCCTTGAGCGATGTGTTACCTCACCTCTGTTGGCTATTGGTGGGTGTAGAGACAAGAATTGATTGAGAGGAACATGAGGAGAGGAAAATTATGAGCTTTAGGCTATATGAGCAGAGCAGACTTGATCAACTTGACAATCGGAAAGTCAATTGTGGTCCAATTCAGGCTGATTTGTGGACAGCAGATAGAGAACACTTGGATCTACATTCTGTATGGTGAAATCATGCACTTTTCTACATTTTCTCTTATGTTTAATCTCTCGTTGTTGTTTAGATTAATTTGTGTAGCTGCTATGAGAATTTGGATGAGACATTTGTAATCTTATTTTTATCATAGTGGAGATCTTTGGTGGACGTAAAAGTCCCGTGGTTTTTCCTCTTCAAAGAGGTTTTCCACGTAAAAAATCTTTGCGTTCTTAGTATGATTGATTTTGTTGTGATTAGCATATTTTTTCGTTTGATAACTTTTCATAGTCTATTTATACCTAAAATTTTATATTATTTATTCCTACATACCTTTTATATATATATATATTACTTCAAATATGTTACTCAAAAATTTATTTTTATATTAAATTGAACATATAAAAATATTATTAAATCAAGTATGAAAGCATTAATTCAATGTGAACAAAGCAATATTAAATTTTGAAAAACCAAAATTTTAAAAAATATTAAATTTTTAAAAGCTTAATTTTTTATTTATTTATTTATTTTTCAATCTATGTTCAAATTAATGAAATTAATATAAACGAGCCAATTTTGTATTGGTTATATATATATGTATATATATAATTTAAAATTTTATATGAATTATAAATCGTTTTAAGTCAAGAAAATTAAATTATTTCAAAATCGTTTTACCTCTATAATTTCATGAAAAAATAGAATTTTCATTAAAGACATAAGAAAAGTAGCTTCAAGATTGCATAGCTTAAGGCTATTTTTCTTCTCATTGAAGAAAAAAAAAATCATTTTTTAAAAATCACATTATAAATATCTCTATTTATGGATTAGAATTTTTGTTATTTATTTTTTTTCCTTATTAATTAAAATTTTCTCCATCTTTAAAGAAAATGTTTGATTTTTATTTTTGTCGTTTATCAATTTTCTCCATCTTTTGTAATTAATATTTTTTAAATAAATATATCATTAAACCAAAGTGAAGGATGCAAAGTTCTACATATGAAATTATTTAATATCCCTTATCTTGATTGGACAAACAATTGATTTAATTTAATTTTAAAATAAATAGGACTCTTTTTGTAAAATTAAAAAAATTATATGAAAAACGTATTAAGTGAACAAGTATTACGATTTTACTAAATGAAAAATAAAATTACAAATCCATACATTAGCAGAATCAAAATCAACGGAAAATTGAATGCCAACAAAAATAATATTAATAATTTATCATTACAAATTAATAAGAGAGATTCCAATTACATTTATAAAAATATACAATTAATATCTCATACTTATAAAATATATAATTAATTTTATATATTTAGTAAAAGACTTAAAACCATAAAATTAAACTTAATTATAAAAATTTAATAAAATTTAAAAATAAAAATTGGATATCCTTCTAAAAGCAGAAAATTATTCAATCGCATATATTTATTCTTTTTTAAAGTGAAGTATTTAATTATTAAAATATTATATTTTTTGTATGATTCTATTTAAAGATCAATGGAAGAAATTTTTTATTACTTTTTTTTGCTACACCTATATATAATTGATCAACGTATATGAAATAAATAAAATTTAACTTTAAATTAATAATTTTATACCTAAAATATATAATATAAATCAATTATTAGGAGAATATTATAAACTTAAAAAATAAAGTGTTTATAACATTATAAAAATTGTTTATAACATTATAAAAATCATTATATAAAAGGTTCTCCTGATACTGCTTTATTTTTTCCAGCTAATTCTGAGTTACAATTAAAAGCTTTTAGTAACTCAGATTGTAACTCAGATTGGGTTGGATGTCTTGACACTCGCAAGTCTA
The DNA here is from genome assembly GCF_030052815.1 of Hevea brasiliensis. Classification (NCBI taxonomy): domain Eukaryota; kingdom Viridiplantae; phylum Streptophyta; class Magnoliopsida; order Malpighiales; family Euphorbiaceae; genus Hevea; species Hevea brasiliensis. Next base: position 5,628,970 of record NC_079506.1, on the reverse strand, counting down.
TTACAGGCTATTGCATCTTTCTTGATTCTTCTCTTATCTGTTGGAAAGCTAAAAAGCAATCAACAGTATCTCCGTCATCTTCCCAAGTCGAGTATGGGGCCTTGGCAACAACTACTCTATACCATTCGAAATCAGCAGTACTAACATCGAGTTGTAAGCATCAAATATGCAGAGTATCCATTTCCTTTTTTTTTTTTTTTTCTTCTTTTAATAATTGGGAATTTATTTCCTTTATGATAAATTTTGCAGCGAATTTCTTTGTGCTTTGTGTTCTTGGCAAGTGACATGATAATGGATATGTATGAATAATTGGAACGTGTTGAACAAATTCTGATAAATTGGAAAGTTTTGAGCAGTTCATGCTTCTATCCATTGTATTCTTTACAATAAAATCCGCTGCCAGAAGATTCATACGCAGGTACTCGTCCTTCTCGGTAAAACGTTTAAAAGTTCTACAGCAGAACTTCTAACTCATTGAGGAACCTTATTTATCTCTCTCATCTCACAAATTTCCCAACTCGGTTACCTTTTCCTGGGAACTTTGGTGCGTATTCAAGTCGATGTGATCATCAGTGATCTAATTGTGCTGGATTTTAAGAATTTTGCATAAAATTTCACTTGTCCACATCTCTGAAAATTCCGAGTAATAAATTGAAATCTGGAAATAGTGCAACGGAAACTTGGAAGGTAGTTTCTCGATTCAATCATCTAATTATACATATTATGTTTATTCTCTCCATTTTCTCTCATGTAGAAAGAATGGTGGTTAAAGAACAAAACAAGATATGAGAAGCTCCAGAGTTACAGTCACAATCTTGCTGATTTTCCAAATATATTGCAAGTAGAAAAATTTAGTGTTATGCCATATGCTTGGAGTTTTGTTTCTTTTCTTTTTCTTCTTTCTCAATCATTTCTCCTCTCTCTGAAATGAAGAAACTCTTGATTTATCAAATAGAGGAACCCGAATCTTTACTGCCAGATGGACTGCAGAATCTCACTTCTCTTCAATAATTAGAGATTTGGAGATGCCTAAGATTGACGTCTCTGCCTTGAGAGATGTGTTGCTCACCTCTGTTGGCTATTCATGGGTGCAGAGACAAGAATTGTGTGAGACGAAAATGAGGAGAGTACAGAGAGAGGAACAGAGCAAAGAGGGAGAAGAAAATTCTGGGTTTTGGGCTATATGAGTAGACTTCGTCAACTTGACTGTCACGACCCAACTTATGGGCCGGATCGGCACTAGGACCTAAGCCATCCTAAAACTCCCAAGGCCCGTAGTAAGTCTAACTATTCCTTAACCCAATCTTAAGGCCCATATTAAGCTTAGTTTCAAGAAATCAACTGGACATAATCCTGCCATTGAGCTTAGTTTCAAGAAACCAACCTGCCATAACATGGACCATCCAACAGGGAGTTTTTGACTCACCCTACCTGTATGCACAATATATATAATAATTTGGGAAGCTTAGCTCACCCTCCACATACTTATAATAATACTATTTTAAATAACAGCTCAGCTCTCTCATTCAACCCAATAATCATCCACGCATACTCATTTATCATGCTTACAATTCCAGTTGATACATACAAAACAAATCCAAATGAGTACATCATTAATAATAATAATACGTGGAGTTCTAGAACAGAATAAAAGAACAAAATACAATTAAATGTCGATAATAGACCTGCGAAGAAGAGAGCAGGTTAAACTCAATAAAGGGCCTCCTGTATCCTGAAAAAATAGGTGAACAGGTGTGACTGTTTGACTCAGAAAGTAAAATATCGATTTTAAGTACAATTTCTAAAGTTAATGCATCCTAAAGAGTGGAATGCAATACTTTCATAGTTTTTATACAAATCACATCATAAACAACAAAAACGTAATTTGAAATGCTTACACACCCATATAATATTCAAACAGTACATATATGAGAGCTGATCCTCTGTACAGCTCTCTTAATCCAACCTCTGCCAGTGAGTACATCTCAAGCTGAATTTTCTCTTAATAGACCAAATGTGGAGGCTAGCGAGATCATCTCGAGCCGTGCCTACCCCTACTTATCTATAAAAAGATCGAGTCCCAGCGGGTCAAACTCCAGTCGCATCTACCCGTCTGGTTCATATTCAATATCACACACCACACATACGCCAACACATGCACACTGCTCCAAATTACCATAAAATAACACTCATAATATTTTATCAAATAAAAATGTAATATAAAACGTGCCTAGTATTTAACTACATAAATATATATTTATAAGTGATGCATGGGCATGTCTGAATATATAATAATATTGAAATTATAATTAAAATCAATATTTTACTCACAAACGTAAATAAAGGTCACTGTGGTGGTTGGGCGGAGGAGGAAGGCTATCCCAGCTCACTTGATAATTACATTATAATTATTTAATACAATTGACTTAATACAAGCTTAAAAAAAACTAAAGACACTATAAGTTATGTCAAAAATTCGGCAAAGTTTCTGCTATACTTAGAACCTATCCAACATGCAAAAGGGTTCAAAAGATACTTTTATATCCACAAGTCTCACAACTACAACTCAATCACATCACATGGCCCCTCTTGGGCCCATCCAAACAGTCAATAACCATAATTTTAGAAAATTACAATTTAGTCCCTACAACTAACTCTTTTTGCAAAAACTATCCAAATGAGCTCTAAAAATTCTAAAATTTTGCCCCGTGGTCCTTAGCAACATTATAGAGGTAACACAGAAGGAATTATAATTTTCTAGCTACCCAAGAATATTTTATGAAATTTTATTCTAAATCTAGCACTATAAAATTGAAGAAACTCGAAGTTCGGGTTTACTTATGTCAATTCTGATGCTTGGAACACGTCTGGAGCGTCTGAAAATGGTGGGGTAGCATATAACTTTGACTCGGTTCCGAAGTAATTCCGGCGGCTTATCTGCTCGGTCCGAAATTGCAAATTCTGGCGATGATCGAAATGCCACGAAATGAAAGTACTTACGCAAAGCCCACAACACTAAGGGTTAGACTAAAATATTTATATTGACATATAAAATAATTATTTAAAAATTAGGGGTGTTACATTGACAATTGAAAAGTCAATTGTGGTCCAATTCAAGCTAATTTGTTTAGGATTGATTTTTTTGTACCAATGATGTTGGTTTGGGTTTTGGCCTGCTATGCTTGCTTTTTGTTTTGCTTTTGGAACTCTATTTTGTGATGTTTCTTTTTAGATCTGTGTTGAGATGTATGCTTCTCCAAGTTTTTTCACTTAGCATGCTATATCCTAAGTTGAGAATCTTGGGGAAAACTGCTGGTTTGGGTTTAGCTGGATTTATTCATGCTAAGTTTTTCCTAGTTTTATTAATATAAGTAATCTCACTTCAATTTTCATTCTGTGTGGTTGGATTATGGATTGGAGCTCTCCAAACCCAAAATAGTTTCCAAAACAATAATGTGCTATTTAGTTAAATTCTGCACTTTTCTACATTTTCTTTTCTTTTTTTTTTTTAATAATATCATTGTTATTGAGATTAATTTGTATTGCTATAGTGAGAATTTGGATGAGGTGTTTGTAACCTTACTTTTATAATAGTGGAGAAAAAGTCCCATTGTTTTTCCCATTTAATTTGAAGAGTTTCTCCATGTAAAAATTTTTGTGTTATTAGTATGATTGATTTTGTTGGGATAAATTTTGATAACTGTCCCTAAACTTATTTAATTGTAATATTACAGTTCCTCATTTTAAAAATGTAACATAAAATCCCATTAACTTTCAAATTTTGCACAATAAAATCCTTCTAACCTCCAATTATTAGTTTTTCAGTTAGACGCTGACCTGGACAGTTCTAGCATGGAGTTTAATCAGTATTTCTCTTTTCTCTCTTAAGCCATGTGTAAGTTGAGTCATTTTTCTCTCTATAGACAGAATAATTTTTCATGTGTAAAGAGAATAATTTTACACTTTACATAAGAGAAGAAAGAGAAATATTGACTAAGTGCCATGCGGGAGCTATTCACATCAGTTTCTAACTGAAAAATTAGTAATTGAAAGTCAGAGTGATTTTACTGTATAAAATTTGATAGTTTATGGGGTTTTATGTTACATTTTAAAGTTAAAGAACTGTAGTGTTACGACTATATAAGTTCAATGATAATTGTTGAAATTTATCCGATTTTGTTGAGATTGAGCATATATTTTGTTGATAACTTTCTATAGTCTATTTACACCTAAAATTTTATATTATTTATTACTACATAGCTTTATTAGTTTTGCTTAATTATATATAAAGGAGTCTATCTTGACATTCCAAATAATAATAATAATAATAATACACATAAATTACTCCAAAAATATGCTATCAATACTAAAAAATAAATTACTCCAATCTCTACCATCAGTACTAACCATTTGGCTAATAATTTGGCTACTCCATTCCATTGGAAATCAGCAGTAGTAACATCGAGCCTGTAAGCATCTTTCTGTCATTATTTGTTTTCTATCTACCATCAAATATGCAGAGGATCGGATCCATTTTCCTTTTTTTTTCTTCTGTTAATAATTGGGAATTTATTTCCTTCATGATAACTTTTGCAGGAAATTTCTTTCTGCTTTGTGTTATTGGCAAGTGACATGATAATGGATATATATATGAATAATACAAAGCATGAGGAATCACATGATGCTGAATCCATTCGTCGGTCATGCTTCTATCCATCTTATTCTTTTTGTTGTGTAATATTAGTCTTCATTTTCTTTTCATGGATTATGAAGTTCAATTCTGATTTACGTGCCTAAGTTACTAGATTTTTCATTTTCATTCTTTTTGTTGTGATATTGCTCGTTTTATTATTCCATCAATCTCAAAAGTCTAAATAATTAAAACAATCACAGTTTTGTTGTAAAAAATAATATCTATGGGACGATATCGTTTTATACTATTTTTAACGATGTGTAAACTTATGGGTTCCATACGCAACAGTTGGATATGATTGTACAAAGAGGTGTATATCTTTTTTCCAATGGAAAATCCAAATTTAAAGTTCCTCCGATTGGACTCGTAGAAAAACTTCAAAAAGTATTATACAGTGGCTCGCATCTAGTGAAATGTATTTCTGCTATGTGGCTAAACATAAATTTTATGCTTTGTCATACTATGATGCGCCAACTCAAGCAGAATTGTGAAATTATTATTATTTTTTTGTATAAATGGTTAATATCATTTGTGCCAAAATAATATATTGATATATACTTCATTATAGTATTCTTTTTACAATTAATGAAATGATCTTCCTTCCAAAAAAAAATAATATTAGCCAAATCAAATTAAAATAAGGGTTAAGTTGAATTGAACTAAATAGAAAAAGTTTTGGTTTGATTAAATTCACTTCGATTTATTGACTTGGGCTTATTTGTTAAGTATATTTAATTGGCAATTACTAATTATTTGTATTTATGGCTTATTTAGTTGTCTTAAGTATGGTTCTAATCCCCTTAATTATCCGGACCGACACCGGTCATCGGAATAGTGAAATATACCAGGCTATGCAAATGGGGGTGTTACAGTTTAAATTAAATTTTTTGAGTAATTTTGAATTAAAATATTAAATTTTTAAAAGCTAAATTTTATAAAATATTAAATTTTTAGACTAAATTCAAATTAATCATATTAATTTAAACAAGACAATTTTGTATTATATATGTGTGTATATATATACGCGGGTCGTAAAATACTCTTAATTTTATAAATTATTTAAATTTAAATAATTTATTTATGTAAATAAATATGAATTATAAATCATTTTAATTCAAGTGAATTTAAATTATTTCAAAATCTTTTTATCTCTACAATTTGATTTAAAAAAAAAAGAGAGAATTTTAATTCTAGTTAGATAGACATATACACTAAGGTATAAGCAAAAATTTTTCAGTAAGTAATTTGATAAATAATAATCTAATATAATATATTACATATCAACTACTAATTAATCAATTAAGTTTTGATTCAGTAACCACATATTTTTAGATAATGATTAAATCAATCATGCATTAACTATAATTTAGAAAGGCAAAAAAAAAAAAGGAAAAATAATACCTTGTATTATTTACATAAAAAAGAAATATTAATTAAATAAAAAGATTGATTTTTTTAATGTTTTATAATTTTTCTCCATCTTTATCATAAAGCAGTTAATTTATTGGCGCAACTAATGCAACTCTGACTAACCATTGTACCCAAAAATCACATTCATACTAATGAATGCTTGAATACATAATGGGAAAAGGATGGAAAAATGAGAGAAGTAAAATTTTTTTTATTATTCATTATTTTGTCTGTTTGTTTTGATATGTGAAAAATTAAAAATATAAAGAAAAATGTATTTATTTTCTGTTATTTGAGAAGCGAAAAAAAATAGTAATATTTTGGTCTTCATTTAATTTTTTTAAGAATTTTTTTAGAGTAATTAACTTACAATTTATTTTCTTTCATTTGATTAAAATTTATTATTTTTAGGCAAGGAGTGATTAAGAGAGCTTTTGTAGTAATGAAGAATTTGAAGAAAAGAGAAGCTGAAGGTTATAGTAAATCCTACATTCTTTATAAAAGCCCATGATTAATTAATTCTTTATAAAGCAAAGAAGCTACATTTCTTTAGCAATCAAAGTGGTCATTTCACTGCTAAAGTCCAAACATTCATATTAAAGGATTTGCATCTTTTATTCTTTCCATTGCTTTCTATCAGAAACAAAGAATAAAGCATAAAAGCTCGTTTCTAGCCATAACTAAGCCAAATGCTTGCAACCTTCTAAAGGAAAAGGTATCATTAAGTATATCATTTGATGGCTTTACGCAAAGAATAGAAGGAGACATAGTCTTGCTACGCAAAAACTGATTCGAGATTAATGGGGGAAATGCTTCGTAAGCACAAAGAAAGGAATTTATTGTTTGAGTAGAAATGAAATAAAGGCATTTAGATCTTTAATTAAAGTGTTAAAAGAAAGAATACAAGTAATGAAAGAAAGGATTGTATATTTGTCTGTGTCTCATTTACAGAGATATTACATCTATTTATACATGAGAATATGAACTAATTTGGACAAGAATAATAATTGCTATAATTATGCTACACAAATCTCCTATAATTATGCTAATTGCTGTAATTATGCTACACAAATCTCCTATAATCATGCTAATTGCTGTAATTATGCTAACACCCCCCCTCAAACTCAAGGTGGTAGCACAGGTGCCAACTTGAGTTTGCTTAAGAGATCCTGAAAGCGAGTGGGAGAATGCGTTTTGGTGAATATATCAGCGGTTTGGCTGACAGAGGAGACAGGAATCAAACATATGGTGCCATGAGCAACATGATGACGTACAAAATGACAATCAATTTCGATGTGTTTGGTACGCTCATGAAATACATCATTATGAGAAATCTGTATGGCACTTCTATTATCGCAATGAAGCATTGTGGCAGAAGAATGAGTGACACCCAAATCAGTTAATAACCACCGTAACCAAAGTAATTCAGATGTAGCATCGGAAGAGCACGATATTCGATTACGTGCTAGAACGTGCAACAACAGCTTTGCTTTTGCTACGCCAAGAGATAAGAGAATTACCCAAGAAGAAACAATAACTGGTTGTAGAGCGACGATCGGCGGATCACCACCAATCAAGATCGTGAGTAGCAAGATATTACTAGGTAGGAGTTTGCAGAAAAGTGCAATGCATGATAAAGAGTGCCTTTGATATAACGAAGGATTCGAAGTACTGCAGAGAAATGAGTTGAGCGAGGAGCAAACATAAACCGGTGACGGATGAACAAAGATAGGAAATATCAGTCGAGTAATCGTGAGATAAACAAGACTCGACAAGTCGTCGATATAAAGTAGGATCATCAAGAGGAGTGCCATCAAGAGGTGTGAGTTTGCAATTGAGCTCCAATGGGGTTGATCTTGCTTTTGCTATCGATGATGCTCGCCGAGAAAGTAAGTCGGATGCATACTTGGCTTGAGATAGATAATAGCCATCAGAATTTTGAGAAACTTCAAGACCCAAAAAATAGCTGAGAGAACCCAGGTCTTTCATTTCAAAATGTTGATTGAGATAATGTTGTAACTCTAAAATACGGATGAATCATCTCTGTTATTATCATATCATCAACATAAAGCAACAGAAGAACAATACCACCGCTCGGCGAGTGAATAATGCAGAATCATGTGGACTATAGAGAAAACCAAATTGAGCAAGAGTGGAACTAAATTTGGCAAACCAGGCCCTGGGAGCTTGTTTTAATCCATATAAGGCTCACCGAAGTTTGCAAACCTTATGAGGAGAATGATAACCAGGAGGAGGAAGCATATAAACCTCTTCTATTAAATCACCATGAAGAAAAGCATTTTTGACATCCATTTGGAAAAGTTTTCATTTACGAACTGCAAAGAATAGCTAAGAGATCGCGAATAGATGTTAATCGGGCCACTGGAGCAAAAGTTTCTTCATAGTCGATACCATACTCTTGAGTGTACCCTTTGGCTACTAAGCGAGCTTTGTAGCATTCAATAGTTCCATCAGAACGGGTCTTGATTTTGTAAATCCATTTGCAACCAATAGGGGTCTTGTTTGGTGGAAGATCAACTAAATCCCAAGTATGAGTTTTCTAAAGCTGAAGTTAAATACCATAGCTTGCTGCCAAAGAGGGTCAGTACTTGCCTCACGATAAGAACGAGGCTCATGAAGGGTTGCAATAGTAGAGTAACAGTGAAAATCAGAAAGATAATGAGGAGTTTCTCTTACACGGGTAGAACGACGAAGAGTAGTGCTAGGAGGAGATGCAGGTGCAGGTACTGGATCAACAACTGGTGCCGATTCAACAGGGGCAGGTGTAGTTGGGCTAATATTGAGCACATCACAATCACTGATCCGACTTGGAAACAGCTCTTTGGAGGAGTCAGTGAAAAATAGAGAGTCAGTATTGACAGAGTGATGAAATTTGGAAAGAGAAGAGAACATAGTATTTTCCCAAAAGGTAACATGACGAGAGATGCGTAACTTATTAGAAACAGGATCCCAACAACGATACCCTTTGTGTTCAATGCCATAACCAAGAAAACAACATAGACGAGCACGAGTTCTAATTTGGTATGTTCATGAGGTTGTAAAAGAACAAAAGAAACACATCCAAAAGGTTTAAGGATGGAATAGTCAGGAGGTTGTCCAAACAACTTTTCAAAAGGAGATAAATTATGAAGAACCAAGGTAGGAAGACGATTAATAATATAAACAGCATGAAGAGCTGCTTCTCCCCAAAATTTTTCTGGACATGAGGCAGAAAGAAGAAGAGTACGTACAGAATCAAGAATATGGCGATGCTTGCGTTCGGCTCGCCCATTCTGTTGAGAGGTGTGAGGACAAGAACGTTGAACAACGGTGCCTTGTTGACTAAGAAACTGAAGTAAAGAAGAATCCCGATATTCCATGGCATTGTCTGTTCGGAGAATTTTAATGTCACAAGAGAACTGAGTTTTAATCATTTTTGCAAATGTAATGTAAATTTGTGATAACTCAGATCGATGTTTCAAAAAATATATCCAAGTAAACCGAGAATAATCATCAATAAATATTACAAAATAACGAAAACCATTTACTGAAGAAATAGGAGGACCCCAGATGTCAGAATGAATTAAACCAAAAGGAGTGTCTGAAGTAGTATTATTATGAGAAAAAGATAATGCAGGTTGTTTTGCAAGCTGACAATTTAAACAATTAAATGACTCAAACTTAGTAGATCCTAATAATCCACGAGAAATTAAAGGTTGAATTTTACTGGTAGAAGCATGACCAAGACGAAGATGCCATTGGTGAATGGAGGAATTAGGGATTGTAGCTGCAGACACAAATCTCTGAGGAAGATGTAAAGATGTAAGCTCAAATAATCGACCCACTCTGCGACCCTTCCCAAGAATCATCCCGCTTGTGGATCCTGCACTGACACCATGGTGAGAAAAAATAACATTTAGTCCTTTTTCACACAACTGACCAACAGAAATAAGATTGAGTGCCAAATTAGGGATATAATAAGTGTCAGGGAGATGAAGATTTGAGGTAGACACATGACCAGTATGTGTGATGTTCATTTTAGTACCATTTGCAGTATGGATTGGTGGTAAGGAAGATACAGGTTTTATGTAAGACAAGAATTTAAGATTAGTGGTCATATGATTACAACATGCAGAGTCAAAAAGCCAATAAGAATTACCCGGAGTGGCAGACATGGCAGCAGGAGAATTAGAAGAGATAACCTGTTTGAATAGTGCCTCAAGATCACTCATGGTGATGGCAGTAGAGCCCTCAGTAGCAGCAACAGCAGTGACAGAGGAAGATCCAGGCTTTGAGACATTCTTGAATTTATAATGCCCTCCTTTTGGTCTTGGAGGACGTGTGGGACAATGTTCAAGAATATGACCGTAACCATGACAATATTTGCATTTTATAGTAGGACAATATGCAAAAGCATGACCAATTTGATTACAATTCTTACAGAGTTGATTGCCAGATTTCTGATGTGAGGATCTAGTAGTTGCAAGAGCAGCTTCAAATTGAGGAGCTTTATCCAAACCGAGACGAGTCTCTTCAAAAATAATCTCTTGAATAGCAGTTTCCAATGATGGGAGTGGATTTCGATGTAGCAGGGATGCTCGAACGGCCTCATATTCTGAGCGAAGAGCCATTAGAACTTGAATGAGATGAAGATGATCTTCACTGATTTTGGCTTGAGATATTTGATTCCAAATAGGTTGGACCTGGGCAAGAAAATCATTCACAGATTGACCTGCTTCTTGTTTCAGATTATGAAGAGTAGTCCACAACTGATAATAGTGGGCAAGTCCAGTGGTCTGATACCGATTAGCCAAAAAATCCCAGATTTCTTTGGCAGAGTCATAATTAGCAAACTGGATGTGGATGGACGAGACAGAGGTATTGCGAAACCAGGTGATGATCTGATGATTTTTACTATCCCAATCCTCAAGACGGTCAGCAAATTTTGCATCAGTTTCATCGTTCTCTCTTGTCGGCGCAGTGATATCTCCGGTAACAATACGCCAAAGCTTGCGACCTATCAAAAAACTTTTCATTCCTTGAACCCAAAGATTATAGTTGGAACCAGTCAGAACTGTTGCAATAGGTTTTGAAATATCAGATTTCTCCATTGATAACAAGATGAGGAAAAAAAAAATGGTATAATAATAGGTATGAAAGAATGAACCAGAACAGGTTGTAGAGAGAGCAGAGAGACCCAAAAAGAACTAGAAATAAAAGCTTTATGGCTCTGATACCATGTTAAAAGAAAGAATACAAGTAATGAAAGAAAGGATTGTATATTTGTCTGTGTCTCATTTACAGAGATATTACATCTATTTATACATGAGAATATGAACTAATTTGGACAAGAATAATAATTGCTATAATTATGCTACACAAATATCCTATAATTATGCTAATTGCTGTAATTATGCTACACAAATCTCCTATAATCATGCTAATTGCTGTAATTATGCTAACATAAAGTATGCAATATGCCCTTTCATTTGATGACTTGTTCACTCAAGGCATAGATTCTACCTCCATATATAACTAGTAGGAGCTAACACATGCCCATATATCCATACATAGTACAAGTATGAAAGCAGTATCAAACTCAAACCACCTATATACAAGATAACTATGCTATCTCAGGTCTAAAGATTATATGCACTGATATGATTTATGACAATACATTGACAATAGTAAACTTCATATGCTTGTCATAAATGTCACTGGTTCGGCCTACTTATCATGTATAAGTGCCTATCATGTTTGTTATATGGCATGAGACTCACCATTTCATCTTATTTACATCTCATACAAATAACTTGGGAACAAATAAGATTACAATATTTCTGGATAAGTCGTGTCTTTATTGTGAAGTATCCTCAATTGTGAACCTATTTATGATACTTTGTACTAGAAATACTGTTACTCATATTCTTAACAACTCCAGAATAATATTTCTAACAAAATATCAATGGACATTTTCTATTACACATAAATATGTTATCTAAACGGAAAAGTGAAAATGCCTTTTATTAATAAAATAAGTACAAGATACATACTAAATGATATGTTCTAGGGCATACTACTAACAATGAAGCAACAAATTGAGAAAATACCAAATCCTCACAACAAGGAGATAAAACTCAATTTATCAATAAGAATAGACTGAAAACAAATATAAATCTGTTGCAAAAGGGAATATATAGAATGAGTTAGCTAGGATAGTTTAAGTTTTTTGTCAACTCCATAATTATGTTTGAATGAACTCAAAATTTGAAATAACTTAAATTCAAATGACCCACATAATTAAGGGCTAATTTGTATGATCTAATTTGAATATAATACATTTAAATTGACTTCATCTAATAAAAAATAATTACTAATCAATTTGTTTATTGTGTGAGAAAATTCAATATTGGGATGATGAGCCCCTTTTTTTTCATTATGCAAGTCTTTTTTTCTCCTAAAAGCAGTTTCTTTATCAACTTTAAGCTAAAGCAGATTTGTTAAAGAGAAAAGGAAAAACTTTAGGACCATTATTTTGTCTTTATGTTTGTCGGTAAATTCCTCTCTCTTCCTCCATCTATTCATCAAATTTTCTTTCTGCGCAGCACCATTCTTCTGTTTATCAATGGTGAATTAATGGTGAAAGAAAAAATAGAAAGGGTTAGTGTGAATGCAAGAAAATTAATTAAAGACCTTAATAATGAAAAGAAAAGAGCGTTTCATTAATGGACCCTCTATTTAGAGGGGACTTTTTTCCGTACCAAGTCGAACAGAGCACAAAATGCCAGAAAAGGGTCGGAGAAAAAACTATTTATGGGTGGGGGGTCATTCTGGAGTCATTCCCTCAGTCATAGTGGCGAAATAGAAAAATTCCGTCACTTAAAAATGCAAAAAACACTTTGGTCCTTGCCAGCACGCCGTGCCATCTGTTTCCGCTACGACTACAAGATATCAGCAATTTGTTTCCGTTTGTAATTTACTAACAAAAACACATTTCCGTAAGTAATTTTTTATCCCAACATTGAATTCCAATATATACACTAGCGAAAATTAAATCGGTTTGAAATTCGATTTGTGAAAATACTGATGGATTTAGCTTTCCGTTAGTAAAATTATTATCTTAATATAAGAATACAATTTTTTTCACAGAAATTTTATAATTTCATTCCTAATTTTGATCAATATTACACTTTAATCTCTCAATTTTTAAAAATTAACACTTTAGTTCCTCAGTTTTGATCAATATTATATTTTAGTCTTTATATTTTCAAAAATTAACACTTTAATCCACTCATTTTTAATATATATAATAATTTAGTCATTGTAATATTAAAATTATAACACTTTAGTCTCTTGACGAAAGTATTAAATTGTTTTGATTGTTAAAAACTCAGGGACTAAATTGTTCTAATTATTAAAAATTCAGGAACTAAATTATTTATATTTTTAAAAGGACTTTCATTTCTCACGTTTTCACAAAACTCAAGGACTAATATGTTAATTTTTAAAAATACAGAGATTAAAGTGTAATATTAATAAAAACTGAGGGACTAGTGTAAATTTCCCATTTTTCATTATAATACAAACGGATTAATAATCCGTTAGTGAAATTTAGCTCCTTCAAATTGTAATTTCGTCTCCCCTAAACCGTGCGAGCGCGACCCTTTTCACAGTTTCACAGCTATGCATACGACTTCTTCAGTGCCTAACACTCACTACCATATAACATAGCCGGTCGTATGGCTGTACGGTAAAATTTTCCTTTCAACTTAATGGAAATCTTGCGATCACATAAAACTCCCGTGGCACGTCTCCACTTCAACCATCCGGCTTTAATCCTATGACTAACATCCTCCTCACATCCCTCATATACTTGAAGGATTGAGCCGAGTATTTAAAGTGATTACTTTGGGACAGTACCACTCCATCCAGACTAACTCCTTCCCTATCACTAGTTTGGCCTTCACTGAACTTGCAATGCATGTATTCTGTCTTCGTTCTACTTAACTTAAAGCCCTTTGACTCTAGAGTACTTCTCCAAAGCTCTAGCTTTCTATTGACTCCTTCTCGCGTCTAATTTATCAGAACAATATCATTCACAAACATCATGCACCAAGGAATACTCTCTTGTATATGTTTCGTCAATTCATCTAAAACTAATGTAAAAAGGTAAGGGCTTATAGCTGATCCTTGGTGTAATCCAATTGAGATCGAAAAATCTCGTGTCCCTTCCCACTGTGCGTACAATAGTAGTTGCTCCTTCATATATATCTTTCAACACTTGTATGTACCTAATAGATACCCTCTTTTGTTCTAACACATTCCATAAAACATCTCTTGGAACACTATCATAAGCCTTCTCCAAATCAATAAAAACGATGTGTAGATCTTTCTTCACATCTCTATATTTCTCCATCAAACTTCTAATGAGAAAGATCGCTTCCATAGTTGAACGACCAGGCATAAAGATCGCTTCTAGTCGATGCTCCACAACTTCATAATATGGCTCATGAGTTTAATTCCCATATAGTTTGAGCAACTCTGTATGTCTCTCTTATTTTTAAAAATAGGTACATTAGCCCAATAAATATTAAGTTATTTATTGAAGGTTGTATTTCTGGAAGTTTGTTGGACTAAGCATTACTGAGCATTGTAGTGATTCTCTTTATAAAGTCAATTAATTGATTCTTTAGTTTTCAATTGCTCAAACAGGTTGAGCTTTAGAAGCTTCCAGTGGGGAATTTCTATAGTGTTGCTACCCATGTGGTAAGTATATATGCACTTGAAAGACAATTGTTTGTAAGTTTGAGTCTTGCCCTTGTTCCTTTGCTAATTTTGATTATTTCATTTTCGATGATGTTGCTTTTCCATGAATTTTTTTTTCTTTACATAAATCTGTGTCTATGTAGTTTTTAAAATGCCTCATTTACTAGCTTTTCAAAATTTTCATAAACACGTGGATAAGTTGAAACATGAAGAGTTAGTTGAGAATATGGAAAAATAGGAGCCTATGAATACTAAAATGTCAATTTGTGCGACACTTTCTTTGTATCATAGCTTTACTTAGGTTTTGTAAAAAAATAGTGAACCTAAGTAGTATTGGTGTAGAGTGTCATTTGTCATTCCACTCATAAGAGAGGGGTCATCTAATATTTCAATTTTTATTTTATTTTATTTTAGAAATGTATGTTTGTCAGGAAGTAATTATTGAACTCTCTTGTTACATGCGGTAGCTAGCACATAGCCACCATAATGAACAAAATCAAGGCTACATTTTTTTCTTTTGGCTTATTACTTACTCTTGAGTTATGAGATGATTAATTTAGTTACATGATTAGGTTTCTGGAATTAATAAAAAAACTATATTGATCTGTCCATTTAATATTATATATATAAATATACACTCCCCAATAGAATATAATGTATAATATCAAATTATACAAATAAGTTCAAGACTTCTTTGTCTTTATCCTTTCTTTGATAAATTTTAGAATTTTTCATTTATTTTCTTTTCTTCTTTAAATTATGTTCAGCCATAATTTTATTATTAGTTTTTCCTTATATTCATTTCATGACTTTATCATATTTCAAATGAATTTTTTTACTATTCTTTTCTTCTTCAAAATGAATGGAAAATCTAAGCTAGTATTGAGTCTTTCCTACGCTATAAGATTCAAGAAAATAAATTGTTAATATAGATATAATTAATCTATTCTACGTTGTCTTAAGTTTTGTAATTGGTAGGTACGAGAGGTCCTGCATTTAAGGGAATATAAAGCTTTTTTTTTTTCTACCAAATAATATCCTTGTGGGCATTTAAAATCTTGTCTAGTATATGTGTTTGTGTGTGTGTATATATATATATATATATATATATATATATATATATATATATATATATATATATATATATATATATATATATATATATATATTTATTTATTTATTTATTTATTTATTTAAAGTCATTAGGTAGGTGAGATTGACCGACTTAAACCTCTACCCTGGTAGGTCAAGTGATATGTCTTTGCTGGCTGGATAAAATCAAGATAAACAATGAATAAGTTGTTACATCTAAGAATTACTTTTATTTTTTTTAACATATGTATTATAGGTTAATGTATGTGAAATCTCTCAATTCACTTTATGACCAGTACTCCAGTAGTGGCCCAGTAGCACAAGTATTACTGCTGATATACCTTTTGTTTTCTGCTTAGCTTTAGTTTCCTTGGAAACTGTTACAGATATAAGGAATAATTGTACGCAGTCATATAATGATATTGCTATATCTGCCCATAGTTCAAGGGCATCCATTGGATATAAGCATGTATGATTAAAATGCCAAAAAGTGTTTGCTTCCAAGAGCACAGTGGATGGTCACCTAAAAACTTTTCCAACAAGTCTTGCATGTAAAGATTAGCTGTCGACATTCAAGTTTGTCAAAAATTGCTAAACTATGGGAGTTGTGTATATTGAGTAATTATTTTAATTAGAATTAGTTATGTAATAGCAGTAGCATGTCTTGTAGGTGCATGTTGTCTTAACTCGTCAATATTGCCAATTTGTGCCTGAATGAATTTGGCATTTTTTTAATAAGAATAATAAGATAAGTACAATATAGTATTTTTATAAGAGAAAAAATATAAATATAAATAATTAAAATATTCTATTTATATATGATCTGGATAGAGTAGAATAGCTTTCCGGATAGTAACAAGTCCTTTTTGATTTTGAATGAACAAAGAAAACACCAAACGTCAATAGAGGAACAAGCTGCATTACTCATACTTGAGTCTTAAACCAAAAGAAATCAATGATTCATGTTATATTTTGAATTGCTAAATAACTCATTCAAATGTTGAAAAAATAAATAAATAAACAAATCTCTCTGAGAGGAGAAAAATAAAATCATAATAATGAGGAGAAATAGGATCATAATAATGAGGGGAACTTCAAATCTATTTTTAAAAGACAAATCTAAGGAGAAAAATTCAGATCTACTTTAAATAGATACATATTTGATCCAAAACGATATAGATTTGAGCGATTGTTAAAAAAAAATACTAACATAAAATAATAAAAGAAAAAGGAAATTGATATAGAGGTAGCCATAGCTGTCAAAAAGAAGAGATATGAAAGAGAAAAGAAAAAGGAAAAAGAAAAAGAGAGGAGAGGAGTTGATTTTAGTTTTTTTGCTGATTACTTTTTTACGCATGGTATCTACAAAACGTAATATATTAATATTAAAAAAATTATAATTTAATCTTACAAAATAAAATAAATTTCTTAAAATGCCACATAAGATCCCTTTTCACAAGACTCCTAAATTGTTTTGTTATCTCATCAGTTTCTTTTTGAGTAGTTCCCTCAATTACAAGCGTTTTAGTTTTTTAAAAGATCACATTTAAAATTGATTAACAGTAATCCTAAATAAATAGAAAAATTTTTGTAGAAATATAAAGACAACACCCACAAAGAGAAAGATGGCAATTACATAGGGAAATCAACAATATCAGTAGCCACAAAGCAAGATGAATAAAATTGTAAAATTGAGTACTGACCTAGAGTTACATACGACACAATTCTTTTTTCATTTTCAAGGTTTTCATATTTTGTTTCGATCTAAAATCAGATAAAAACAGAGAATTAAAAATTTAATGTTTAAATAAGATCGAATCAATGTACTGTTTATATAATATTTAATAAATATTAAATTTATATTATATAAGTAACAATATTTTATGTATTAATATTAGAATATTAAATTTCTTTTACTAATATTAATATATTACGTTAATACAATATTTATATACTATTGAATAAATACTAAATTTATATTCTATAAATTTAATGCATATCGAGGGGTGAGTCAATGTGCTTGAGTTGTGTACGGATTCAGTGACAAGTGAGCTAATCCTTTGAGATTCCATATCAATTATAAATGTGTGTGTGGATAGGGATGGTAATGAATTGAATATTTGCCGGTGTTCAACCCAACCAAGTTTTAATAGGACGAATTTGGATAGTATGTAATCGGGTTTGTGATGGGTTTGGATTTGAGAAATAACACTCATGTCAGAGTTGAGTTTTGTATGTTGTATATCTGTTATCTGAAGCTATTTATTAATAAATAAATAATAATTTTTATAATAATATTTATAAATTTTAATATATTATATTTTAATTAAATAGAGTTTAATGATTTATAGAATTATTAATTTTTTAAAATATAACTTATTAATAAAAAATATTTTTTATATAGATTAATAATTAAAATATGTAAAATTAAATGGTTCAAATTTTTTGAATAATAATAATCAGGTTTGAGACAGGTTCAGGTATTGAAATTATTAATTGGATTCAAGTTCCAATAGGGTGATATTCATTCGTAGTATACTATTCATTGTCATCTCTATGTGTCAAGGGCTTGTATAATTTAGTGCATCTTGATAATGTTGTCATAGTTTTAATATGGAACGTGTTCTATCTCTAAGCCTGTTTGTTTAATTATCTCACAATAAAAAAAATATATTATGTAATAAATAATTTTTTGTAAGATAATTAATATCAGTATATTATATTAATAAATATAATTTTTATAAATTAAATTTAGTATATTAGCTTGCAAAGTGAAATGTTTCATATAAGTATTAAGGTTGTAAGAAACGTTGACATTTTTTGGAAGGAGATATTAATGCTATATAAGATAACAATTCATTCTACTATATGCTTTTTTTAATTATTTTCTAAACCTTCCCTCACACATATATATAGTTAAAATTATTTTCGGATCAATTTTTCTCATTAAGATTAAGTTTTTTTTTTTTTTCTCATATTAACATCAGTTTATATGGTTCATTCGAAAATATTATTTGTGTTCTCTAGTGAGTTGAGTTTATTAAATAAACAAGAAAAGTTTTTATTTTTATTAATTAGATTAATTTTATTAATTTTTTTATATTTATCATTAAATATTAAAAATTTACATAAAAATTATAAGTTATATTTGTCGATGATAATCAATCAACCAATCAACCATGCAGAGTGCCCATTTTCATCTTTTTTCTTTTTTAATAATTGAGAATTTATTTGCTTAAGATAAAATTGTGTTGGAAATTTCTGTGGGGCTTGTGTTCTTGACGAATGACATGATAATGGATGTGAATTCTGAATGATTTTGACTGGTCTTTCACTTTCTTCATTTATACAATGGCTCATCAAGAATGAAGAATCACAGGGTTACAGTGTTTGCATCCCTGAAATTCTGATAAATTGGGAAGTGGTGAACAAATGCAAAGGTTGTCAAATCCACTGGCAGGTCATTCTTTTGTCTATCTCTCTCTCTCTCTCTCTCTCTTCTTTTTTTTTTTATTTTGTATAATGGATTTTTTTTTTCTTTTGTATAAAAATGTTAAATTTTTATTTCTTCTATATATTATCTTGCAATTTAAAAATCTAAAATTTAATAAAATTAAATATTTACAATGTTAAAAATATTTTAATATCATTAAATTAAAATTAATTAATTAATTAATTTTATTATTTTTATACATTAACGCGTGAAAGGAGACGAAGACTTTTGAACTCGGCTCACATAACCTTATCAATTAATTATTTCATACTAAGAAGACCAAAACTCAATTTATTTGTCATATAGGAACAAAACAATAAATTTTATCTTAGTTGCATTGAAATCATCGTCGAGATTGTAATTAATAAGAAAATAATATTAAGAAATGTGAATTGAAACTGCCAAATTTTATATTTCTTTAAAAATGTTTAATGAAGATGGTAAGGGAAACCTGGCCTATCAAGAAAATTAACATCTTGAGTTAACTAATAACTCTAAAGTTTACTTTGATTTTTCTTTGCCATTGAAAACCTATGTTAATAACTACCAAATAAATGTTTCGATTGTAGTAACACTTAATTTTTCAAGCAAAATTCATATGTCTTATGTATTTAAATTTAAGGAAAAAAGAGATTCAGTTGATTATAAAAATCAATATCTCTATGCAATAATTTCAAGTCTATAATGAGTACTCTAAAATCATTATATCTTGTCAAAGTGTCTATCATACCATTTAATTTTATAACTTTCTCCCTCGAGTAATTCAGAATGTATTGAATGTTTTTCCATGAATCCAAACACGTGGTACCCTACAAATGTATGGGGTCATAAATTTATTATTTTTATACTTTCACATGTGGAAAGGAGACCAACGCTCAAAAACTGCAGACTTAAAATTAAAAAAATAAAATAAAATAAATAAAATAACTCGATAGTTGACGGGGAAGATTCTTTTAGGTTGGTGATTCGCCGGCCAGGAAGATTTTTTTAATTTGCCACTGAATTGTTTTCATGTCTCAATCTGTTTTTTTGGGTGGAGCTCTTAATTATACTCACTATAATTGTCTGAGAGATTTCATTTATTTAATAAAATTAATTAATAATAATTATAAATTAATTGATATATTTTCAATAAAATATAAAATAATATTAATAAAAAGAAAGATAAACTATATAATAAAATCAACTCTATAAAAGAAAAAAAAACTCCACGAAAAGGGAAAACTAAAAGAACGAAAAGCAAATATATTTCTGAAAAAAAGAACTAAATTTGTTAAAAGTAAATAATAATTATTTCTTCATTTTTTGTCTTTTCATAAAAAAAAAAAAAAATCCACATGCCAGCTTACATATATCAAGAAAAACTCTAATTACTTTCTTTAATACAATTATTTGCCTGTCATATTGGAATTATATGCAAGTAAACAGAAAATTTTAATTTAATTATGTTGCAGTCATCTCTAAAATGCCATATAATAAAATCTATATTGTATCTAAATGTATGAAAAAGGAACATTAATTTTGTTAAAAATATCTTTCATTTTTCAAATTATTTGTAATTATATTTTTATTATTTAAATTAATTTTAGTATTTATATAAATTTAAAATTTTTAATTTTGGAGTTCATATAGATTTAATATAAAATTTTATAATAAGTAATTAATTAAAATAAAAAATTAATAAGTAAAAAAAATAAAAAATATAATTAATCTATAATCTATCAATGGAAAAGGAGAGACATTAATTTTGTCAATGATATCCTTCATTATTTATATTATTTAAAATTATATTTTTTATTATTTAAATTAATTTTATAGTTTATATAAATTTAAAATTCTTCTACTTATTTTGCATTATAACAATGAATGACTTAGTTATTAAAAATTTATATATTTTAAATAAAATAAGAAAATTCTAAAATTAAAATAAAAAATAACAGATTCAAATTTATTTTATAACATAATTCTATTATAATTTGAAAGTAATATAAATATATTCTAAAATATTAAATTAAAGAAAAGGCTAAAAGTTTTGATAAACAGATAATTTTTTTTCTTGAAATAGATAAAAAATTATTATTTTTTATAAATATTAAATATTTAAAAATTTCTATTTGAATGGAAGTCTACGTCTAAAATAAATTTCCTAAAAAAGTCTACAATAAATTAGAAAAAAGAGTTAGAAAACAAAATGAAATATTAACCATTTTTTCATTTATCTTTTTTTTAACAAAATATTAAGCATTTTAAAGAATAGTTTAGGATACCATTTTAATAAAAATTAATTTTTTATCTTTTAAATGATAAAATATTAAATCATATGATATAAAATTAAATTATTGTATTTATTAAAAAATTATTGTTCCATTAAAATATTAATTATATAATTTGTAAATATAATTATAATAATTATTCCCACTTAACGTAATAATGGGCTAGTTAATATTGTTGGTCCTAATGACAAGTAGCCCCACTGCGAGTCTGTTTTATAAATATTGAGCATTGCTTGCCATCATCTTCACAACAACATTCCATACTTTTGCACTCAAAAACACCGAATCAAAAAACCAAAAATGGAAGATGGAATTCTCTTTGATATTGCTGGGGAGATCATTAAGAAGATGGGTTCTCGAGCCCTTGACGAGATTGGATTCTGGTGGGGTGTCAAAGATGAGCTTAGGAAACTTGAGGCCACAGTTTCTAGTATCCATGATGTGCTTCTGGATGCTGAGGAGCAGCAAAAACAAAACCATCAAGTGAAAGGCTGGCTTGAGAAGCTACAAGAAGTTGTTTATGATGCTGATGACTTGCTAGATGACTTCGCCACTGAAGCTCTGCGGCGCCAAGTGATGACAGGAAATAGAATGGCAAAGGAGGTAAGCCTTTTCTTTTCGTCTTCGAATTGGCTTGTTTATGGTTTTAACATGTGTCATAAAATTAAGGCAATTAGGGAGAGATTGCATGAGATAGATGCTGATAAACAATCATTCAAATTAAAGGTTCACAAGAAGGAGAGGGTTTATACAACTAAGGTCAGGGATCAAACTGAGTCCTCTGTGCCTGAAGTAGTTGTGGGGAGAGAGGGTGACAAAAAGGCAATCACAGAACTTCTATTAGCATCCAACAATGAAGAGAATGTTTCAGTTCTTTCAATTGTTGGAATTGGGGGATTAGGGAAGACCACAATTGCTCAACTCATCTTCAATGATGAGCAGATTAAGAATTATTTTGAGTTAACAAAATGGGCGCGTATTTCAGATCCTTTTGATGTGAAAATGATTGTTAGAAAAATCTTGGAGTCTGCAAAACGTACAAAGTCAGAAGATCTCGATCTAGAGCCATTGAAATCTCAATTAGGAAATATTGTGAATGGGAAAAGGTATCTATTAGTGCTGGATGATGTGTGGAATGAGCATAGTGAAAAATGGGATAATCTAAAGAAATTATTAGTGGGTGGTTCTTGTGGAAGTAAGATATTAGTAACTACTCGCTCTGAAAGAGTAGCACAGATATCTAGCTCATTAGAACCATATGTTTTGGGAGGCTTATCTCTAAATGAATCTTTATCTTTGCTCCTTCGAGTAGCACTTGAGGGACAAGAACCAAAAGAATCGAGGACCAAAAAAATTGCTGAGGAGATTGTGAAGAAATGTGTTGGAGTTACCCTTGCAATAAAGACAATTGCAAGTCTTTTATACTTCAGAGATCCAGAAAGAGATTGGCTGCCTTTTCTAAAAAATGATATTTCGAAAATAGCTCAAAATGAAAATCACATTTTAAATACACTTAAATTGAGCTATGATTATTTCCCATCACATTTGAAACACTGTTTTGTATACTGTGCATTGTTTCCCAAAGATCATAAAATTGATGTGAAAACATTGATTCATCTTTGGGTTGCCCAAGGGTTCATTAAGTCATCAAGATTCTCTTGAAGATATTGGGCTTAAATACTTCAAGGAATTAGAATTATGTTGGAGGTCATTTTTTCAAGAAGTGAAAATGGATGGTTTTGGGAACATCAAAAGTTGCAAAATGCATGATTTGATGCATGACCTTGCAACTTCGATTGCTCGAATAGGCATTGGCATATTAAATCCCATTGCATTGGGTATTGCAAAGAAACTGAGGACATTTATTTTGCCACGTAAAAGATTTTTTTCGAAAACATCACATGGGATGTCAATTCATGAAGTTAATTTTTTAAACTTTAAGAAGTTAATTTTTTCAGATTCTAGAATTGAAAAAGTGCCTAATTCCATAAAAAGCTTAAAACATCTAGGATATCTTGATGTTTCTGGCAATAATGGAATTAGGACACTTCCAAATTCTATTACGGACTTGCAGAATTTGCAAGTGCTAAACGTGTCATGTTGTAAGAATCTGAAGGAACTGCCTAAAGATATTAAAAAACTGATCAATCTTAGGCATCTTGATGTTTCTCATAATGATGAAATTAGGACACTTCCAAATTCTATTGCGGACCTGCAGAATTTGCAAAAGCTAAATGTCTCAAGGTGTGAGAATCTGAAGGAACTGCCTAAAGATATTAAAAAACTGATTAATCTTAGGCATTTGCATTGGGATGATTGTTGGTCTTTGACCCATATGCCACTTGGGCTGGGGCAATTGACTTCACTTCGAACGTTGACATGGTTTGTAGTGGCAAAAGATAATTCAGTCGCAATGAATGTTGGAGGATTAAATGAATTGAAGAGCCTCAACAATTTGGGAGGAAGTCTTGTGATTAGAAATTTCGGATATGTGGGAAATGGGATAATAAATCCTAATTTAAAAAACAAGTCGCTTCTTCAATCTTTGATTTTATATTCGAATCGGTATCTAGATGATGATGCAAATGTTGATAATGAAGAAACGGCATTCCAAAGTCTCCAACCCCATCCTAATCTCAAAGAGTTAGTAGTGGAAGAGTACAGAGGCAAGAGGTTTCCAAGTTGGGTTTCTTCCCTCACAAATCTTGTCAATATTGAGTTGTTGAGTTGCAGTTGTCAGCATCTCCCACCACTGCATCAAATCCGTTCTCTTCAAAAATTAGAGATTTTGCGATTTTATGATTTAGAATACATAGAAATTGAGGGACAAGCAACTAAATTCTTTCCATTCTAAAGTATCTCAATCTCTATTTATGTCGTAAGCTGAAAGGATGGCGGAAGCCATGATGATGATAATAGTGACAAGTCAACAACCATATTAGAGCTACTCCAATTTCCTTGTCTTTCTAAATTCAATTGTAGTTTTTGCCCTAATTTGAGTTGGATCCCTCAGTTTCCATCTATCGATGAAAGTTTACAATTGGAGAATGTAAGCTTGCAACTTGTGCAGCAAATAATCACAACATCAGCTTCTTCTTCTTCTTCTTCTTCTTCTTCTTCCTCAATCGTTCCTCCTCTCCCAAAATTGAAGCGGCTCGTTATATTGGACATTGAGGATCTTAAATTTCTACCTCGAGATGGAATGCAAAATCTCACTTCTCTTCAACAATTAGAGATTCAGGAGTGCCTAAGATTAACATCTCTGCATCAAGAGTTGCGTTCCCTCACCTCTTTACGACAATTGATAATTAGAAAATGTCCCCTGCTGAGGGAAAGATGTGCAAATAAAAGAGGGTGAGGATTGGCCTTCTATTTCTCACATCCCAAATATTGAAGTTGATTACAAGAGAATTCAATGGGAGGGCTGCTATCTACTATAGGACGAAGATGAATCTTCTACCACATCTGTAAGTTGTGCTTTTATCTTCAATTGGCAACTTCTTTTTTATTTTTTATCTGAAATTTGACTCTCTGATTCTTTACGCAATACGCGCAGGAAAATTGAAATGATAAGGAAGATTAATTGCTGCCAGATGATTCATGCAAAGGTATTTCTCCTTGAAAAACGTGCATGAAGTTCTGGAGAGGAACTTCTAACTCACTGATTCTGTGTCAGTCTGCTGTGGACAGTAGTAAAAACACAAGCAATACAATTAAGTTTTAGGTACCAATTTCACTTGTTGACATTTCTGAAAATTGTAATTAATAAATTGATATCTGGCACTAATGCTAAGGGCACTTGGAAGATAGTTTCTTGATTCGATCATCTGATATTTTTTTTTTCTTTTTAATATTTATTCTCTCTATTTTCTTCATGTAGAAGGAATGCTGGTTATAGAACAAGACAAGATATGGGAAGCTCCAGAGCTGCAATTACATCTTCGCTGCTATTCCAAATGTGTTAGAAGTAGAAAATATTTAGTGGTATGGCATATTTCTTTGTATTCTGTTTCTTGTCCTTTCCAACATTTTCCAGTACATGAATAAGTTGAACAATAAACTGATTTTCATACCATTTCATTATTATTTGAATTTTAGAATCTCTGTAGGAGTGTTTTGATGCATGACCTTGCAACTTTGGTTTCTGGGATACGCATTGGCAGGAGGTTCCCTGGTTAACTTTCTTCCCTCGCAAATCTTCAACAGTTAACCATTTTGGGAATAGAGTCTCTGCCTTGACAGATCTGTTCTCTCACCTCTTTACGAGAAATTTGAAATTAATGATTGTCCCCTGTTGAAGGAAAGACGTGGAATAAAAAGGGTGAGGGTTGGCCTGTCATTTCTCACATCCCAATTATTAAAGTTGATAGGAAAAGAATTCAATGAGAGAGCCCCTATCTAAAGTAAGGCGAAGAAAAATCTTCTACTGCTTCTGAAAGTTGGTGCGTTT
Source organism: Hevea brasiliensis (assembly GCF_030052815.1). NCBI lineage: Eukaryota > Viridiplantae > Streptophyta > Magnoliopsida > Malpighiales > Euphorbiaceae > Hevea > Hevea brasiliensis. Next base: position 5,602,793 of record NC_079506.1, on the reverse strand, counting down.
CTCTTCAATCGGAAAATCTTATTTAATTTCTTTTTGTCTGAAATTTTACACTCTTATTTTTTACGCACAGGAAATGATATTACAAGTTATGAAGATTAAATGCCTAATAATTTAGCCACCACATTCCGTAGCAAATCAGCAAAACTAAAATTTACTCTGTAAGATTTTATTTATTTATTTTTTTGTTCATTATTTGATTTCAATCAACCAATCAACTATGCAGAGTACTCATTTTCGTTTTATTTTTAATAATTGAGACTTTATTTGCTTTATGATGAAATTTTCAGGAAATTTTTGTGTTCTTGTGTTCTTGATAAGTGACGTGATAATGGATGAGAAACCAACACAAGATGTCCTGGAAGGAATTTTTGTGATTGGCTTGACATGATATGCATTGGAAGATCATATTCCACAGAAGAATTTCCACACATCCAATTACAACTTTGGCGTTTGCTGCCAGATGATCCAGGCCAAGATAATTTTGCTTCTTAAAAAACGAGTATAAGTTCTGGTGAAGAACTTCTGAGTCATTGATTCTGCGTGCGGTGGACAGCCGTAAAAACATAGTGTATGGACTCTACTTCAATTCCGTCTTCAAAACAAGTAATACAGTGAGTTGTAAATACCCATCTCACTTGTTGACAATTATTGGTATCTGGCACTAGTGCTAAGGACACTTGGAAGGTAGTTTCTTGATTTGATCATCTCTTTTTTTTTAATATTTATTCTCTCCATTTTCTTTCATGTAGAAGGACGTTGGTTATACAACAAAACAGGATATGAGGAGCTCCGGAGCTGCAACTGCAACCTCTCTGCTAGTCCAAATATGTTAGAAGTAGCAGTATTTAGTGTTTATGCCATATTTCTTGTGTTCTGTTTTTGTCCTTTTCAGCATTTTCCTATACATGAATAAGTTGAACAATAGACTGATCTTCATACCCTTTCATTATTATTTGAATTTTAGGATTTGAGGGTATAGAATCTCCGCTGAGGGCAGGATATGAACTCTCTCTAGGAGTGTTATACTGTTTTTATTATGAATAAGGTGGTGATGCTTCTCTTAAATTTTGCAAATTATTAATTTTTATCTCTACTTAGATGAGAAAATTTTAAAAATTTTCAGTAGCTAAATTCTATGTGAGCAAGGCATGGAATGATGAGAGATAAAGTTTTAGCTGCTCAACAATTTTTCCGCTCTATTTCTTCTGAAATGGGTAGTACATTACATTGAGTAAGTATCCTTTTGTCATATTCTTTTCAATCAACCAATCAACTATGCAGAGTACCTATCTTCATTTTTTTTTTTTTTAATAATTGAGAATTTATTTGCTTAATGAAAAATTTTGTTGGAAATTTCTGTGTGCCTTGTGTTCTTGACAAATGACATGATAATGGATATGAATTCTGAATGATTTTGACTGGTCTTTCAGTTTCTTCATTTATACAATGGCTCATCAAGAATAAAGAGTCACAGGGTTACGGTGTTTACATCCCTGAAATTCTGATAAGTTGGAAAGTGGTGAACAAATGCAAAGGGTGTCAAATCCATTGGCAGCTCATTCTTTTGTCTATCTCTCTCTCTCTATCTCTCTCTTTCTCTCTCGCTCTCTCTTTTGTGGGTTATGTAATTTCTACGTTTATCTTCTTTTCATGGATATAAATGATTAATTTTGATTCCATCTGCAGAAGTTATTAGGGATTATCAGAAACCAAAACAAGATGTTGTGGCAGCAATTACTTGCAACCCTACTTCTTTTGATGTGCAAAAAGCTGTAACAAATTGGTGGTATGTCATGTTCTTAAATTTATGTTTCTTTGGTTTTCCTTCATGTGTGATCTTTTCATACACATAAGCAACTTAAATTTCTCATACAAACCCACTTTATTTGATTCAGGAAATCAAGAAGTAAGCATGGGTCCCAAAGAAGTGACCATTTAAAGTACTCCTGGATTTTTATTTCTATGTTTGGCTCGTAATATCTAATCTAGACTCTAGATACAATGCAACATCTTACCTCCCTTGAAAATTGAGAAGGTGGCGGTTTTGTGTGGAGTTATGCTATTGAATGATGAAGAAGGCTAGACTATGGAGATATGCAGCGATATGTTACTTTCCAACATGATTGAATGCTTTTGGCCCATTGCGAGATAAATGAACTTCACTTATCAGAAAAAAGTTAGGCATCTTATGATCCTCCCTTCATATTCAACAGAGTTTAGATGGTAGATTTTTGAAGTTATGTATAATCTGTATGTTTGTAATTGTAAAGTTTTTTAGTTTTGAAGTTTGTAATCGAGAGAAGCTACTACGGTGGCCCATTCTCTTACTAGGTAGCCATTGGGATGGAGCCCCCGGGCTCCTTGTAGTCTGTTCTTTTGGATGTTCACTTCCAAGCTTTTTTTACTTTAACATTTTAGATTCTGAGTTGGGTATGAAGGATAGATCTATTGGCCTTGAGTTTAGCTGGATCTAATTTGTTAAGTTTTTCTAATTATATTAATAAAATTAAAATTAAAAAAGTTCATAAATGAGAGAAATGCGTCTCCAATTCATTTGGTTTTATTTTGATATTGTCGTTTCTGTATGTACTTTTAATTAATGGCTTTCAACTTAGGCGACTTAACTCATTATTATGCTTTTTAATTTATCATATTCTTTGCTTAATTATGATTATAAGCCTTGAACTTTTAGGTTTTTAAGGGTATATTATAAGCATATTAGCAATTATGATTTGTTATTTTAATGGGCTGAAATATTTATTTAATTATGAGATTGAACAATGAAATGAACCAAAATAAGTTTATGAAGAACAATTGAATTTATATATTAAAAAAGAGAAAATTTAGACTAGGATAAGAGCAACATTAATCCAGTTAGGGAGGCAGCATTAGTACACATAAATATAATTATAATATAGTCTTAGGAATTTTTTTTTTTTTTAGCTTCGGGGCAAGTGTTCCTGTTAGTGCTCTTGATTCTGCCATTGTTTGGAGCATGAAACACTTATGGAAGACCTAATATTAATTGAGGAGATTCTAATATCTTTTAAAGAAAATAAATCAGGCCTAACTCACCCACAAAAATTAATTCAAAAAGAAAGGACTGCTCAAAGTTTTATAGAATACATATTATTTTTATTCCAAATCAATATGGCATATTAACGATTTAAATTTGTGGCTTCACAATTCTAAAAATAATTTTTAGGCTTCCTTTTTATCATCGTTATTGGAAGAAAGTAACATTATTAACATTTTTCATTTGGAGATGATGAATTTTAGAGAAAACATAACTGCATGTATATTTTTTATGTGAGCACAAGTTGTAATTAATTTGTTGTGCAGTTAGCTAGTCATAAAATTACTAATAAATTTTACTATTTATATTATCACAATACGTCATTATAAATAAAAACCTAAATGATTAAAAAACAAGTGTAAAATTTTTACTCGCGCAATTATATTTTTTTATCAAAATTTTTATTTATTTTTTATGAAATTTAACAATTTATTAATAAAAATTAAGTATAAAATATTCTTTTCACTAAAGCAAAAAAAAATATATATATAGACAATTAAAATTATTTTGAATGATTAAAGAAACCTTTATGACCTACAAGAGCAACGGAGGGATAAGTCGTGTTATCATATTCTATTGATAAAAAATTATTATTCATGCTAGAATATTTAAAGTTTCCTACAATAAAGAGAAAGGGCAGAGAAAAAGAGGATTCTATTTATTTTTATCAAGTTAATTCTCAAATTCTAATGCTCGTTTCAAATATAATATATAAATTTAAACATTATATAAATCTATAAATGCTTGTATATAAAATCCAAAAATCTTTGATGATATATGTAAATTGAAATTACATAATTACATAATCTTCTAATTTTTGTGACTTTAATTTCTGATTTAAATTTAAATTTAATTATAAATTTATCAAAATTTGTTAAAAAAGAAATAAAATACAATTTTCTTGTTTTATTCAGTTGGCAATAAAATATTATTTTCTGTGGTCATATAATTAAGGAAAGAAAGCTAATTAGATGGGTTATCTCAAGCATACAGATATATCAACCAGACAATATTTTTTAATATTATTATTGCTTTATAAGAAAATCAGGATTTAGTAAATTCCTTTTAAAAAGTATGTAAAATTTAATAATAAAAAATTAAATTCAAATGGTACATTAAGTTGAGTATAAATTTCCGAGTTTAGTAGGAATCAACTTTTTTTTTTTTTTTCTGTTATATGAAGTTTTTATTTGTATTAAAATTTCAAGTTCAACCTCACCAATTAAGTGGTGTTGAGATTATCATTAAACTTTAGTATCGATTTTTTTAAATCAGTACTCGTGGTTTAATTTTTTTATATATAATTTTTTATTAATTTTTTAAACATATGATTATCATAATATGATGAAAGTTATATTTAATTATTTAAATTAAAATTTCATTTTATTATTATTTTAATAAATAATATAATTAATAATATAGATAAAAAAATTATTAATGTAAAATTATTATATTTTTATTAATTTGTGTTATATATAATAATAACATAATTATAAACTTAAATGTAATTTAATAAAATATATATAATAATAAGTTTTTTTTGAAATATAAATAGGTAAAGATGTTTAAAAATTAAAATCAATTAATAAAAAATATAAGTCAACTTACTTATTGAATTAAATTTGTTCAAATTTTGTTATTTTATTTTTTCACAAAACAAAAGATATAATAATAAGTTAGTTCATTGATTTTCCCACGTTTTATTTTTTTTTTTAATTTAAAATAATATTAATTTGAATAATTATTGATTTGCCCATGTTTTATTTTTTTTTTTAATTTAAAATAATATTAATTTACATAATTAAATTAATATGAAAGAAAATTATTTATGAAATTAAAAAATATGATAATTTTTACAATATATTTTGTAGTTTAGTGCAATATCATTATAAAATTTTCATTTTTATTTTGTTAGTATATTAATGTAACACCCCTAATTTTTAAATTTATTATTTTTGGGCAAATATTGATGTTTTAATTTTATTTAAATTTTAGGAAATTATTTGAGATTTTTCGGATTTTCGAAATCGGGTTTGATTTTCCGAAAATATAAAACTTTGATGATTTTTAAAAATTAATTTAAAGACCACGTGGCAAAACTAAAAATATATTTGGAGTCTACAAATTTTTCTGAGTTTTCTAGAATTTTTTTCGGAATTTTTGGGCTTCGTTTTCGGTCCCAGGACAGAGTAAAAATTTAAAATTTTATATTCTGAATCGAACCGACCGAATAGAACCGGACCGGATCGGACTGATCCAATCGGACCGGCCTTTCTTCTTCCTTTTTCTTCTCCCCGCGCGCGTCCCGACCTTCCTCTCTCTCTCTCTCTCTCTCTCTCTCGTTTTCTCTCTCATCCCACCCCAGCCCGCCAGCCAGCTGGCTCCCTCGCCACCCCAGCCCGCCGGAGCACCTCCCACTGGCCCCAGCCATCCGCGCTGGAGCGCAGCAAGCGTCGTGATCGATGCAAGCGCCGCCCGTCTTCCCGAAATCCGGTCGATCCGGCCACCAATCGGGCCGGGTCTTGTGTCTAAACCAATCTACACTTCGAGAGCTTTCCATAGACACCAAGAACACCAAAATCCATCTAGCGGTTTGTCCAATTTTTGTCTGGGAAGTTTTAGCCCATTTTGACTTTTGGACTAGATTTCTCACAAACCGTAAACCCCACAAGAAAACCGGGAGTACCAGAGCGCTCCACTCGTCGAGAGCTTTGCAGGAATATAAATTTCAAAATTTTTCGACACCATTTTTCGATGGGTCCCACGGAACTTCGTAGTGTTTTTCCGAGCATTAAAGAAACTTAGAAAATTTTGTAAAATTTATGTACTAACCCCCGTGTTGTGGGCTTCGTGTAGGTATCTTCAATTCGCGGAAATTCGACAGTTGTCCGGGTCTGTGAATTTCTGGCCAGACAGACCGGCCACAGAAAAGGTCTCCGAATTGGATCTAGATTTTGGCTACCCCACCATTGTCAAATGTCCCGAGCGCGTCCCCGGAGTCGGAATCGGCAAAGGTAAACCCGAACCTTGCTTTTTCATAATTTTCTAGTGCTTAAATGGGATTAAAAATCCATAAAATATTCGTGGTAGCTCAGAAAATTATGATTCTTTTTGCATTAGCCTAGTAATATTGCTAAGGACCGCCGGGAAAAGTTTTAGAATTTTTAGAGCTTGTTTGGGTAGTTTTTGCAAAAATGATCAATTATAAGGACTAAACTGTAAATTTACATATTGTGATTGAGGACTGTTTGGATGGGCCCAGGAGGGGCTGTGTGATGTAATTGAATTGTGAGTGTATGAATTGTGAATATAGAAGTGCGTTTTGAGCCCTTTTGCAGGTTGGGTAGGTCCTAGGTATAGGGGAGACTCTGCCGGATTTTCGGCACGACTTAGGACGTATTTGGTCTTTTCTTAGTTTGTATTAAGTCAAATTTATTAAATGATTGTAATAAAATTGTCAGGTGAGCTTCCTCCGCCCAGCCGCCTCAGTGACCACTGTCAAGTATGTGAGTAAAATATTAATTTTAATTGTAATTTCGATATCATTATATGTTCAAGCATGCCCATGCATCACTTATATGTATATATCTATGTAGTTAAACTCTAAACACGTTTTATGTTGCATTCACAACTGTGAAAGTGCTATGTATGTTGTTGTGGTAATTTGGAGCAGTGTGCGTGCGTTGGCGTGCGTGTAATGTGGTGTTGGCTATGGATAGGACGGGTAGACACGGCTTGAGATCTTCGCTGGGACCCGGTCCTTCGGGGTAGACACGGCTTGAGTTCTTCGCTGGGACCCCGATTTGGTTATTAAGTGGAAGTCCGAGCTGAGTTCTTCGCTGGCACAGGTTGAATTAAGAGAGCTGTATAGGGGATCAGCTCCCATATATATATATTGTTTGACATTATCGGGTGTGTGAGTGCTCCAAATTACCTTTTTGCTGTTATGATGTGAAAATATTGCTGATGTTGCATTTCACTCTACAGGGTGCATTAGTTTTAGATAGTTATAGAGATTATGGTTAAAATTGATATTTTACTCTCTAAGTCGAACGCTCACTCCTGTTCAATATTTTCTAGGCCACAGGAGGATATTTTTGAGATTAACCTGTTTTTCTCCCTCGCAGGTCGATTATTAATGTTTGTATTAAATCTTAGAATTTCCGCATGTGCTAGAAATATTTATTGATTTGGGTCTGTAATATAAATTGTTATTTTAGACCTGTAAACTTAATATTTTATGCATGTTTGATGGATTGGATGAGGGAGCTGAGCTCCCATTTATTTTTATGAAATTTGAGTATGTGGAGGGTGAGCTAAGCTCCCTAATTGATTATTTATTGTGTTTACAGGTCGGGTGAGTCAAAAACTCCCCGTTGAAAGGTCCATTTTATGACCGGACTCTGTCCGATTGATTTCTTGAAATTTGGCCCAAATGGACCTTAGAGTTGGGTTAATGAATAGTTAGGCTTACTACGGGCCTCGGAGGCTTTAGGCTGGCCCAGGTCCTAGTGCCGGTCCGGCCCATAGGGCCCATAGGTTGGGTCGTGACATTTTAAAATCTATTTAATATATTTAATAAGTATTTTTTTTTATTATAGATTATATTAAGCATGTTATAAATACATTCTAGATTAAAATATAAATATAAATATAAATTTAATAATTTATTTTTAATTAATTCATATTAATTGCACAATTAATACTCTTAAATAGTCAATCTTTTTTTTTCTTGTTTTCCTTTTTATATCTTCCTCTCGTTTTTATTATTTTAAAAGTCTAAACATAATAGTTTAAAATTAATATTCAAGGAGTATAGTCTTTCACATAAATATATGTAAAAATGTGATTATACTTTTTATTACCTTATGGTTAAAAACAATAAACTAACTAAATTGACTAATAAATTAAAAAAAAAAAAAATATATATATATATATATATATATATATATATATATATATATATATATATATATATGTTCATGCGCATATATATTAACAAATTATAATTAATATATATTTATACTAAATAGGTACATGTAAAATATATTTTTTTTTATGTAAAAATGATATTAATCATCTAATATAGTATGCAGCAATATTAAATATAAAAAAAGAAAAATCAATTTATATATAAATATCATTAAATTTATAAGAATATCTGTTTCATTTAATATTGTCAATAATAACAAAATTTTAGTTATCACATTCACATACAACTATCCTCGTAAGAATAACATATAAAAATTTAAAAACTTGCAAATATATTTTGCCCGTAAAAGAAGAAAAGACAAAGAATGTAGTGAAGAAAAGGAAAAAAAAAAATTATATTATAAGTCAAAGTCAATCAATCTTGATTCTCGTTGCACCAAAATAGATATGTAAATGTAAAAACTATCGGTTACTAATATTTAAAAAAAAGTTATAAATTTACAATAAATAAAAAGTTTATCAATGAATAGAATTGGAATTTTGTATTTAGCATATAAATACAAATTTTTTTATTTAATTAAATAGTTAATTTTTAATAATTATAATAAAATATATAAATTTTAATGAATTTGTAATACTTATAGAATTAAGATTATAGAATTATAAGATTTTTAGTATAAGTACAATTACTATTAATATAATAAATTTTATATTAATTATAGTAATATTAAATATTAAAATTATTTAGTGATGATTAAGTCGTCACCTAAAATTATTAGTGAAAAATTTATATTGTTTAGTTTCTTATTGTTTAAAGTATTAACTATGTATAACTTTGTCATTGAAAATGATTAGCAACGAAATTGAATAGAATATTTTTCCATTGCTTAATGTATTAACAACGAATATACTGTTGTTAAAAATAATTTGCAATGAATTTTCATCACTATTTATCTTATTAACGATAAATATACACGATTATCATTATAAATATATATTTTTATTATTTATAAATAATATAAATTATGAAGGATTATTCACAATGCATAACAACTTTTTTTCTACATGTGTTGGTCCAACTAAATAATTAAAACTCAAATTTCATGTCAAAAAACGTAACGAAAAATGAAATTTTGCAGGAAACAGGCAAACTTTAATGCCACCTCTTAACACATACTAGACCCGATCATATATATTGTGAAGACCCGATTAAATAATTTGAAGCTTAGCATGAAATAGGCAAATATATGATAAACAAAGGGACAATATGAATGTGCATAATAGAGAGGTCTAAAATTAATTCTGATTCCATATTAAAAAGTCAAACGCTACATAATTTCAAAATTTAGATATGAAGATTAGAAGGTCTAAAATGTTATTGAGTTTTAATCTCTATAATTTATATTGAGAAATTCTTGTTAAAATTCTATAAACTATAGATTTAAAAAATGAAAATATGAGATTTATATATTTAATAAGTGAATCTATCATATAACTTATGTCTTGTATTATTATATGTCTTATATTATGATAAATTAGATTTAAATTAAAAAAAAATCGAATATTTAATCTCTAACTGGTTTGGAGAAAAGAAAAATTTAATGCGAACATGTTGATTTGTTAGTGCTGGGCATTCACATATGCCAGGCCCATGCTCTTTTTTTTTTTATTTTTTTTCCTTTCAATGCTTAATTCCTTGTGAAGCAAAGAAAGTACGTTTCTTTAACAATGTAAGAGGCCTATTTCACTGCCAAAGCCTAAACATTCCTATTCAAGGATTATTGCATCTTTATTTCTTTATATTGCTTTCAATAATGAACAAAGACAAAAGTGTAAAATACTTGCATCCTGGCAAAGGGAAAGGTGTCCATTATTTTGTAGGTTTTTTCTGCTTTAATCTTCTTCTTTATATTTCCTTAAATGATAAACAAAGGATAAAGCGTAAAAGATTGGTTCTTGCAATAATAAATACTTTACATCCTGCCAAAGGGAAAGGAATCAGCAAGTGTATATCATTTGATGACTTAGTTTTACGCAAGGCATAGATTTCAAATGTGATGCTCAAGCATTTCTTATCCAAATGATAAACTAAGGATAAAGCGTAAAAGATTGGTTCTTGCAATAATAAATACTTTACATCCTGCCAAAGGGAAAGGAATCAGCAAGTGTATATCATTTGATGACTTAGTTTTACGCAAGGCATAGATTTCAAATGTGATGCTCAAGCATTTCTTATCCAAATGATAAACAAAGGATAAAGCGTAAAAGATTGGTTCTTGCAATAATAAATACTTTACATCCTGCCAAAGGGAAAGGAATCAGCAAGTGTATATCATTTGATGACTTAGTTTTACGCAAGGCATAGATTTCAAATGTGATGCTCAAGCATTTCTTATCCAAATGATAAACTAAGGATAAAGCGTAAAAGATTGGTTCTTGCAATAATAAATACTTTACATCCTGCCAAAGGGAAAGGAATCAGCAAGTGTATATCATTTGATGACTTAGTTTTACGCAAGGCATAGATTTCAAATGTGATGCTCAAGCATTTCTTATCCAAATGATAAACAAAGGATAAAGCGTAAAAGATTGGTTCTTGCAATAATAAATACTTTACATCCTGCCAAAGGGAAAGGAATCAGCAAGTGTATATCATTTGATGACTTAGTTTTACGCAAGGCATAGATTTCTAATGTAATTCACAAGCATTAATATCCAAAGCTCTTATAAATATTTTGCCATTCCTCCCCATGTCTTCACGGCATTCGCCTCTTCTGTAATCCTAGTCCAGATTGAATTTTTTTTTCAGAATATATCAATTTTTAGTTTCGAATTAAATCAAATTTATATACCAAAGCCCATGCCTAATTCTTTATTAAGCAAAGAATGTCAATTTCACTGCTAAAGCCCAAACATTCATATTAAAGGATTTGCACATTTAATTACTTATATTTGTTTAAGAAAGTAGTGTTCGAGGGGAAAGAGCCAGAGAGTTCAAAAGTGAAAGAAATCGGAGAGCAGATTATAAAGAAATGTGTTGGAGTTCCCCTTGCAATAAAGACAATTGCAGGTCTTTTATACTTTAGAGATCTAGAAAGAGAATGGTTGCCTTTTTTAGAGATCTAGAAAGAGAATCAGCCCTGAAAATTTAACGAGGAAAATCTCCTGTGTGTACTCCACTTGCAACAAAAGCCTGGAAACGGAGATGGTCTGGAATTTAGGATTCCCTATTTCCATTCAACCGCATAAATCAATAATAGGAAATTGTATGAAATTGATGTGGCTTCCATTTTCCAAACGCCAATGTATTGGTTCAGCTAATTAAAACCTGTGCCAAAAGGTTTACTCTAATTGGATTCCCCATGAGCAAACTAAGAAGCCTCTTCCCTTTAGAAAGCCAAGGAGGTTACCTAAACTTATATTCAGGGATTGGCCTCTTTCTTTATTTGCTTTTTCTAAATTATATTGTTTTGGTTGATAAAATAAAGAATAATGTGTAAAAGATTGTTCTTTGGCATAATTGATACCTTTCACCATGACAGAGGGAAAGGTATATATCCATCAAAATTGTAAATTGCTTTATGCCTATCCCATTCTTCATCTAATTGGTTTAGGTTTGCCGGAAGATTCAGTTGTACAAAGTACAATTCAAATATTTGCTTCTAGATTTCCATAACTTGGCAGAGTAGATTTAGAATATTCCCGATATTTTTATGAACATAGAATGATCAGGCTTAAGTGCATGAGAATTAAGGAATGCGCAGCTCAAAAGTACAGGTAGCCCCCCTGATTACTTTCTTTACGCATGGCATATTGGTATAGACATCACCTTCAAGGCAATAACAGTGCGTGAGGTTCTTATAAATATTGAGCATTGCTTTGCCACCATCCTTTCACAGCCTCAAAAACACCAAACAAAAATTCCCAAAATGGCTGAAGGAGTTCTCTTTGATATTGCTGGGGAGATCATTAGGAAGTTGGGTTCTCGAGCCCTTGACGAGATTGGATTGTGGTGGTGTGTCAAAGATGAGCTTAGGAAACTTGAGGCCACAGTTTCTAGTATCCATAATGTGCTTCTGGATGCTGAGGAGCAGCAAATATATAACCGTCAAGTGAAAGGCTGGCTTGGGAGGCTACAAGAAGTTTTTTATGATGCTGATGACTTGCTAGATGACATCGCCACTGAAGCTCTGCGGCGCCAAGTGATGACTGGAAATAGACTGACAAAGGAGGTAAGCCTTTTCTTCTCGTCTTCGAATCGGCTTGTTTATGGTTTTAAGATGGGCCATAAAATTAAGGCTCTTAGGGAGAGACTAGCTGATATTGAAGCTGATAAACAATTTCCATTAGAGGTTCGAACCTGGGAGAGAGGTTATACAACTATGGTCAGGGCTCAAACTTATTTAGCATTTGAAGTTGTGATAGGGAGAGAGGGTGACAAAGTTGTGATAGGGAGAGAGGGTGACAAAAACGCAATTATAGAAGTTCTATTGGCTTCCAACAGTAAAGAGAATGTTTCAGTTCTCTCAATTGTTGGAATTGGGGGATTAGGGAAGTCCACACTTGCTCAACTCATCTTCAATGATGAGCGTATTAAGAATTATTTTGAGTTAAGAATATGGGTGTGTGTTTCAGATATTTTTGATGTGAAAATGATTGTTAGAAAAATCTTGGAGTCCGCAACAGGTACTAAGTCAGAAGATCTTGAGCTAGAGGCATTGAAATCTCAACTAGGAAATATTATGTATTCTAAAAGGTATCTATTAGTGTTGGATGATGTGTGGAATGAAAATAGTGAGAGATGGGATAATCTAAAGAAATTATTAGAGGGTGGTTCTAGTGGAAGTAAGATATTAGTAACTACTCGCTCTGAAAGAGTAGCACGGATATGTAGCACACTGAAACCATATGTGATGGGATGTTTATCTCCAGATGAATCTTTGTCTTTGTTCCTTCATGCAGCACTAACGGGACAAAAACTAAAAGATTCAAAGACAAATAAAATTGCTGAGGGGATTGTGAAGAAATGTTTTGGAGTTCCCCTTGCAATAAAGACAATTGCAAGTGTTTTATATTTTAAAGATCCAGAAAGAGAATGGTTGCCTTTTTTAGAAAATGATCTTTCAAAAATAGCTCAAAATGAAAATGACATTTTAAGCATACTTAAATTGAGCTATGATCATCTCTCATCACATTTGAAGCATTGTTTTGCATATTGTGCATTATTTCCCAAAGCTTACGTGATTGATGTGAAAAAATTGATTCATCTTTGGGTTGCACAAGGGTTCATTGAGTCATCAAGTTCAAGTCTATGCATTGAAGATATAGGGCTCCAGTATTTTAAGGAGTTGTGGTGGAGGTCATTTTTTCAGGAAGTAGAGTGGGATGAAATTGGCAATGTAAAAAGTTGCAAAATGCATGATTTGATGCATGACCTTGCAACTTCAGTTGCTGGGAAGAGCATTTGCATAATATATTCTGAAGTGGATAAAAGTGTCCGTCATGTTTCATTCGACTTTCATTCATACTCATCCCACCAAATTCCTGTTGAATTAAGTATTGCAAGAAAATTGAGGACATTTCTTTTGCCACGGCCAAAGGATTTTGATGAAGTAAAAGCACATGAGTTGTCAATTGCTGAAGTTATTGTTTCAAACTTTAGAGAGTTGCGGGTGTGTGATATGAGTGGTGCAAAAATTGAAAACGTGTCCAATTCCATAAATAGGCTAAAACATCTAAGATATCTTGATGTTTCTAACAATTTTGGAATTAGGACACTTCCAGATTCTATTTTGGAACTGCAGAATTTGCAAGTGCTAAAGGTCTCCTCTTGTTATCGTCTAAAGGAACTGCCTAAAGATATTAAAAAACTGATTAATCTCAGGCATCTGTATTGCGATGATTGTTGGTCCTTGACCCATATGCCACGTGGGCTTGGGCAATTGACTTCACTTCGAACGTTGACATGGTTTGTAGTGGCAGAAGACAATTCAGCGGCAAAGAATGTTGGAGGATTAAATGAATTGAATAGCCTCAACAATTTGAGAGAAAGTCTTGAAATTAGAAAATTGGGATATGTGAAAAATGGGATAATAAATCATAATATAAAAGAGAAGTCGCTTCTTCAATCATTGTCTTTATGTTCGGATCGATATTATGATGATGCAAATGTTGATAATGAGGAAATGGCGTTCCAAAATCTCCAACCACATCCTAATCTTAAACGTTTAGTAATGGAAGGGTACAGAGGCACGAGGTTTCCAAGTTGGGTTTCTTCCCTCACGAATCTTGTCAATATTAAGTTAAAGAAATGCAGATGTCAGCATCTCCCACCATTGGATCAAATCCCTTCTCTTCAAAACCTAGAGATTTGGGAATTAAATGATTTAGAATACATAGAAATTGAGGGACAAGCAAGTACATTCTTTCCTTCCCTAAAGTATCTCCAGCTCCTGTTTTGTTCTAAGCTGAAAGGATGGCGGAAGAAGAGAGATGATGACGATAGAGACGATTCAACAACCATATCAATATCAGAGCTACTCCAATTTCCTTGTCTTTCTCAATTCACTTGTGTTGATTGCCCTAATTTGAGTTGGATCCCTCAGTTTCCATCTATTGGTGAACTTTTACAATTGCGGGGAGTAAGCGAGCAACTTGTGAAGCAAATATTCACAATATCAACTTCTTCCTCAATCGTTCCTCCTCTCTCTAAATTGAAGCAGCTCATTATTTGGGGCATTGAGGATCTCGAATTTCTACCTCCAGATGGACTGCAGAATCTCACTTCTCTTCAACGATTACTGATTGTGGGCTGCCCAAGATTAACATCTATGCCTCAAGAGATGCGTTCCCTCCCCTCTTTACAAGAATTGAAAATTGATGATTGTCCCCTGTTGAGCAAAAGATGTGCAAATAAAAAGGGTGAGGATTGGCCTTTTATTTCTCACATCCCAAATATTCAAGTTGATCACAAGAGAGTTCAGTGGAAGGGCCGCTATCTACCAGAGGACGAAGAGAAATCTTCTACCACAGCTGTAAGTTGTGCTTTTATCTTCAATTGGCAAATTCTATTTAATTTTTTTTTTATCCGAAATTTTACACTCTGATTCTTTACGCACAGGAATATGAAATTACAAGTTATGAAGATTAGTTGCTGCCAGATGATTCATGCAAAGGTATTTCTTCGTCTTGAAAAACGTGTATGTAGTTCTAGAGAGGAACTTCTAACTCATTAATTCTGTGTGCAGTGGACAGTGGTAAAAACAAAGTTTACGGACTCTACTTAATTCCGACTTCAAAAACAAGCAATACAATTAAAAGATGTAAGGACCAATTTCACTTGTCGACATTTCTGAAAATTCTAATTGATAAATTGGTATCTGGCATTAATGCTAAGGACACTTGGTAGTTTGTTTCTTGATTCGATCATCTGTTTATATATATAAAGGAACGCTGGTAATAGAACAATACCAGATATGAGAAGCTCCGGAGCTGCAATTACATCCTCGCTTCCATTCCAAATATGTTAGAAGTAGAAAATATTTAGTGGTACGTCATATTTCTTGGTGTTCTGTTTCTTGCCCTTCACATAATTTTTCTATACATGAATAAGGTAAACAATAAACTGATTTCATGGCATTTCATTATTATTTGAATTTTAGATTCTCTGCAGAGGGCTGGATATGAACTCTCTCTAGGAGTGTTTTGTTGCATGACCTTGCAACTTTTGTTGCTGGGATAGGCATTGGCAGTAGGTTCCCAAGTCGGCTTTCTTCCCTCACAAATCTTCAACAGTTCACGATTTTGGGAATAGAGTCTCTGCCTCAAGTGTTGTTGTTCCCTCACCTCTTTATGAGAATTTGAAATTAAAGATGGTCCTTTGTTCAAAGGAAGATGTGGAAATAAAAAGGATGAGGATTGGCCTTTCGTTTCTCACAGCCGAAATTTACAGTTGAAGGTAAAAGAATTCAATGTGACGGCTTTTCTCTTCAATTAGCAAAATCTATTTAATTTGTTTTTTAACTGAAATTCACACTCTGATTCTTTATGCACAGAATGAAATTATGAGTTACGAAGATAAAATGACTAATAATCTAGCCACTCTATTCCATTGGAAATCAGCAATACTAACACTGACTCGGTAAATTTTTTTTTTTTGTTCATTATTTTATTTCAATCAACCAATTAATTTTGGAGAGTAGTCCATTTCCTTTTATTTTTAGCAATTGAAAATTTATTTGCTTTATGATAAAATTTTCAGGAAATTTCTGTTTTCTTGACAAGTGACATGATAATGGATAAGAAACCAAAACAAGATGTCTTGGAAGCTATTATTTTGATTGGCTTGACATAATTCGCATTTGAAGATCAACATCCAGAGGAGAATTTTCTACACATCGGATTACAACTGTGGAGCCTGTTACCAGAAGATTGCAAAGGTATTCCTCCTTGAAAACATGTAGAAGTTCTAGAGAGAAACTTCAAACTAATTGATTCTGTGTGCATTGAGCATCAGTATAAACATAATGTAAGCACTCTACTTCAATTTGCATCTTCAAAAACAAGCAGTACGGTAAGTTGCAAGTACCCATGTCACTTGTCAACATTTATTGATATCTAGCACAAGTGAAAGTAGTTTCTTAATTTGATCATCTATATCTATATTTTCTCCATTTTCTTTAAAGTGGAAGGAATGTTGGTTATAGAGCAAAACAGGATATGACGAGCTTAGGTGCTGCCATTACAACCTCGCTGCTATTCCAAATACGTCAGAAGTAGAAATACTTGGTGTTAAAGCCATATTTCTTGGTTTCCTTTTTCTTGTCCTTTTCAACGCTTTCCTATAAATGAATAAGTTTTGAACAGTAAACTAATCTTCACACCATTTCATTATCATTTGATTTTTAGAATTTGGGGTATAAATTCTCTGCAGAGGGCCAGATATGAATTCTCTCTACGAGTGTTTTGGTGTTTTTTCCTAGAATCAGTTTTCTTGAGATGAATGACATCTCACCTTCCTTAAGGATTGATGTAAGGACTGCTATCTACTAGCCGACCAAAAGTCTCCTACAGCTTTTGTAAGTTGGTTATTCTTCTCTTAAATTTTGCAAACTATTAATTTTTATCTCCACGTATATGAGAAAATTAAAGAAAGAAATTTACTGTCTAATTCTATGTGTACAGGGCATTGAATGATGAGATATAAAGTATCAGCTGCCCAACAATTTTGCCACTCTGTTTTTTCTGAAATGAGTAGTACATTATACTAAGTCAGTATCTTTTTGTCATATTCTTTTCAATTAACCAATCAACTATGCAGAGCATCCATTTTCTTTTCTTTTTTTTTTTCTAATAATTGAGAATTTATTTTCTTAAGGATAAATATTGTTGGAAATTGCTGTGTTCTTGACAAATGACATGATAATCATTATGAATTCTGAATGATTTTGATTGGCCCTT
Source organism: Hevea brasiliensis (assembly GCF_030052815.1). NCBI lineage: Eukaryota > Viridiplantae > Streptophyta > Magnoliopsida > Malpighiales > Euphorbiaceae > Hevea > Hevea brasiliensis. The sequence goes on along the minus strand of NC_079506.1, from coordinate 5,585,326 downwards.
CACTTTCTCCATACATACAGTGTTTACCTCCCTGAACTGAAATTCTAACAAATTGGAAAGTGGTGAACAAATGCAAATGCCAGGTCACTCTTTTATCTATCTCAATCTTTTTGTTATGTAATTCTACCTTCATTTTCTTTTCGTAGATATGAAGGATTAATTTTGATTCCACCTGCAGAAGTTATTGGAGCACTATTTAGAAACCAAAACAAGATGTCTTGGCAGCAATTGATTGCAACCCTTATATTTCTTTTGATATGCAAACATCTCTAATAAATTGGTAGTACGTCATGTTCTTTAATTTTATGTTTCTTTCGTTTTCCTTCATGTGTGATCCTTCCACACACAATAGCGACTTAAATTTCTCATACAAGAACAATTAATTTGATTTCCAGGATCTTCATTTCTAGACTCTAGAGACAATCTCAACTCCCTTGAAAATTGAGAAAGCAGTGGTTTTGCGTGGAGTTTTGCTGTTGAATGATGAAGGCGGCTAGACTCTGGAGCAATGAAACCATATGTTGTTTTCCAACATTATTGAACGTTTTTGCACATTGTGAGACACTCATAACAAAAAAGTTGGGCATCTTATGATCCTACCTTCAAATTTAACAGAGTTTAGAAGATACATTTTGAAGTTTGTAATTGAGAGAAGCTAATATGACAGCCCATTCTCTTGCTAGGGCAGTCACATTACACGCTGGTCAGTCAATTTGAAGAAAACCCTTGAGCTTCGTATGTAATGTTCTTCTCTCGAATGTTCTCTTCCAAGTTTTTTTACTTCAACATTTTGGAGTTTTTTAACTTAACATTTTGGATCCTAGGTTGGGTGTAAGGGGTAGGTCTATTGACCTGGATTTAGCTGGATCTAATTTGTTAAGTTTTTCTTGATTTTATTAATAAAATTATAATTTCAAAAAAAAATATGTTTGTAATGGAGAGAAATGTGTCTCCAATTCATTTGGTTTTATTTTGATATTGTTGTTTTTGTATGTAATTTTAATTTATGGCTTTTGAGTTTGATGAGTTAACTCATTATTATACTTTTTATCATCTTCTTTTCTTAATTCTTCTATTTCATATTTTATTCAAATTTAACTGATACTTATGCTTTATGCAATAATATGAAGGAAGCTATTGGAAATTTGGAATATTGATAATAATGGTTTAACATGGCGCTTCTGCATGTCTTGTTAAGTTTTTTGCACCGATTAATTAATAGAAAAGACCAAATTAAATATAACATATGATTTTAAGCAATTAGCTTAAACAAAACAGATCAACATGCCATTACCTGATTAAAATCTGTCTTACATTTAACATTTGACGATCTCCCACAATTGCTTACTTGTGTCTTATCCAAATACTCTTTCCTCTAATTTCCACCAACCACATTAAAATGAATGTCCATTCGCTCTAGTTCTTAACAGAGTCGCGTGCTAGTAATCCCGAGAAAACTTTGCCATCTCAGCCTACAAGCCAAAGTTTTAGCAACTTCAGAATCAAGTTTGATCAAAGCATTTATGCACTCAACAGCAAAGATGTGAATGATAGCAAGTGCACATTCATTCTTATGTTTTCTCAATATGTCTAAAGATTAAACAACCATAATCTCTTTGTATTCAAACCAATTTGTCAGCAGTATGAAACATGTAGATTTGAGGTCCTCTGAACCTAAGATAGCCAAAGTAATTGCAAGAATTCTTGATATTTCTTTGAATGAATCTTTAGTTACACTTGGTGATATTTACACAGCTGTATCTTCCTTCTTCACTGTTCCAGCCATATTCACACCTGACAAATTCTAGTTATTCAGCTACAACTGTTCAACGGAATTACAATTCCTTAACAGCATCAGTTTGCCTCTAACAGCCACTGCTCCTATATGTGACAAATATGTTTGAGGTCCAGTGATTATAACCAACTTAGTTGCTCAATATAACTCAGATGCCATAATGAATCAATACAGTTCATGATTATAATCAGAGAATGATGTCCAATTATAAAATAAGCTAAGAGACATTAAAAATATAATATCCAAAACAGCTAATGTTTGCAATGCCAATTAAATGAATGTTCAAGAAAAAAGGACATCATACCTCAATTGCATTCTTCAAATGGTCAAGGTCCTTGTCTAGATCATTGATAGCCTGATTATATGCCTGCATTGGCGAAGACTGGCTAGTCGAATGAATCTACAGAACTATATCAAATAGATTAAAACCCCAAAATCGTCAGAAAGAAACTTCCATATTTGCCATATTCTTAGTTTGCCAACTTTTAAACCAAAGTTGATAAGAACTTCGCGTACATTATACAAGCCACTTATCTCCATGAATTTGCAATGTCTGACAACAATTAGACCACTATCTAGTGTATGCTCATTTATATGCCAAATACAAGAGATTTTCTTCAATAGACACCTGTGCAAAAGTAGACGCAAAAAATAGATGGAATTCAACAGTTACCAGCTTCTAAATAAATTTTTAATTAAGGTAACCAAAGAGATCCCCATTTACAAAATTGAATCAGTTACAAAGGTACATATTCATTTTCCATTAGAATGTAACGACACAATCACATCAAAATCAAGTGGTTGCGATGGTATGAAAATCAATTGTACCGAAATGAGAACCCAATATCACAACGAAGAATGTTGCCCATGTTGCCGCCCTCTCTCTACAATAAACGACGCCGCATTTATGATCTTCGTGTCTCTCTCGTACGAAACCCTAAAAAGGAAAAATATAAGAGGAGAAAGGAAAGCCGAAACTGGTGAGTTTTAGAGAGAGGGAGTTTTGGAGAGAGATCAGAGTGGGAGAGAGAATGTAAAGTTACTTTTTAGTACCCTCTGGAACAACGAATCGCTCGTAGCGGTCTGGGGCATTCATGGCTTCTTTCGTCGAAGCTCGGTGTGTTCTCTGCACAGAGAAGCTGAAACAGAATCTCTGCCTGACCGCTCCTGTTCTTATATGGTTGGCGAGATGTTAAACGGTGTCGTTCAATGTGGCTCAAACTCGCGCCAAAGTCCGGTTCCGGCCAGGCAGCGGCCCGTGAGCCGGACTATGTGGGCCGGTTTAAAACGGTTTATTTTAAATTTTAATTTTGATTCATTTGAAATTGAGATGATTTAACAATTAATTTTTTTTTTAAATAAAAAATTTAAAAGTTTCACTTTATCTTTTTTATTATTATTTATATTTATTAATTTAACACAATTACTAACAGAAAAAAAATTAGTATTAAGTTGATAGTATTAAAGAAAATTATCTAAATAATAAATAACACTTTAATTTGCAATGAAAAACTTTTTATATAATTTTTCATTATTGAATTGTTGCCTACAAAATGCATAAACAAAATGGAAGGGTATGTATACAAGAAATATTAAACTTTTTCTCTGCCTATAAAATCTATAGAGAAAATGAATGGATATGCACATAAGTGACATTTAGCTCTTTATTTATTTATTTATTTTTTACTATTGACTTGTTATTTTAATTATTAATTAAAAAAATAGAAAGTCACATATTAATTTATGGTAATAATAAAATTAATGAATTTTATTTTATATAATTATTAATAATAAAAAAATAATGAAGTATGAAAATATGATGCATTAAAAGTTTAAAGTGTTCACTTGGCTTTATCATGACTAAGAATACAGATACTTTAAGGTCAAATGTCCACCTAAAATTATTTTCCCTACTAATTTTGGGACTTCAAAGCCTACAAAAATTTGCCATTCAAAGTGTTGGACTTCACAAGAGCTACTCCAATTTCCTTGTCTTTCCCAGTTTCATTGTCATGATTGCCCTAATTTGAGTTGGATCCCTCAGCTTCCATCTCTCGATGAAGAATTAGAATTGTTTTATGTAAATGCGCGACTTGTGCAACAATACTCACAACATCAATCTCTTCTCCTTCTTCGTCAATCGTTCCTCCTCTGTCTAATTTGAAGAATCTCTTCATTAACACCGTTGAGGAACTTGAATCTCTACCGCTAGATGGTCTGCAGAATCTCCCTTCTCTTCAGCAATCACAGATTTTTTATTAACCAAAATTAACGTCTTTGCCTCAACAGATGCGTTCTTTCACCTCTTTACAACTGAAAATTGTTGGTTGTTCCCTGTTAAACGAAAAATGTGCAAATAAAAAAGGTGAAAATTGGCATTTCATTTCTCACATCCCGAATATTGAAGTTGATTGGAGAAGAGTTCAATGGGAGGGCCGCTATCTACTACAGGACCAAGAAGAATCTTCTACCTCTTGAGTAAGTTGGTGCTTTTTTCTTCAATTGTCAAATTCTATGTTTTTTTTTTCTGTCAGAAATTTTATACTATGATTCTTTACGCTTAGGAAATCAAATGACAAGTTATGAAGATTAGACATAGCGTATGCACTCTACTTCAAATCCCTCTTCAACAACAAGCAATACAATTAAGTAGTAAGTACCAATTTCATTTGTGTACATTTCTGAAAATTCTAATTAATAAATTGATATCTGGCAATAATGCTAAGGAAACCTGAAAGGCAGTTTCATTTCTAGATATTATAATGGATATGAATTCTGAATAATTTTGACTGGTCTTTCACTTTCTGTATACATACACTGGCTCATCAAAAATGAAGGATCATAGGGTTACAGTTGTTTACATCACCATTAACAACAAGTGCAAAGGGTACTCGGAATGCATTGGCAGGTCATTCTTTTATCTATCTTACGTAATTCCGCCTTCATTTTCTATTCATGGATATAAAGGATTATTTTTTATTCCTTCTGCAGAAGTTAATAGAGAACTATTCAGAAACCAAAACAAGATTGAATTATTTTTATAAAAAGATTCATATAAAGGTACTTCTTGGAAAACGTTTATAAGTTCTAGAGCAAAACTTTCAACTCATTGACTGCATCTTGAAATTTTTGATACCAAATTTGTTTGAGCTGGCAACAGGTCTCAGCAATTCTTTGAGAGTGAGAACGAAGGGGACGGAGATTTTTTCCTCTGCTGATTTGAGTGCTGAAGGAGAGTTCTAATGGTGTTGGGTGCTGCAAGGTGACTCAAGACATTTTAGTATTTACTAGAAAGGTATTTCTTTTTATTTTCTCCAATTTTTTAGGATCTAAATTGTGGATTGAAATGTAAGAAATATTGTGTATGATCTCTTGATATAGTGGATTATTTTTCAGAGACTGGCCCGTGGTTTTTCCCTCTACATAAGAGGGTTTTCCACGTAAATTTGGTGTTCTTGTGGTTGATTTCATTTTCTTGTGATTTTTTTTTCTGATAAGCAATAAAAAATTGTTAGAAAAAACCATAAAAAGCCTGGCAGGGAGGAAGAAGAATAATCCCAACAACCAAAGGTTACAACAGAAAGTAGCATAACAAAACAGGACAATCCAAAATCAAAATAAAGCAAACATCCTGATATGATTCCTCTAAAGCACCAAGCAGAATTTCATTTGCATCGTTTCTAAAACACCCCTCTCCAAGTTGAGAATAAAATCCTCAAGGATCATAGGTGCTATATATTCATTCTAATATGTGATTTTTTAAAATATTTTCTGAACTTTTTTGCAATAAAATAGGCCTTTAGCAAGGGATTCACAGATTTGTCACTAAATCGGTTGCTATAATACAAATTAGCGATGGATCCGTGCCAATTAGTGGGCAAAACTTTTTAGCAACGTAAGTATTCCATCACTATTCCATAACTAACTAAAAAAATGACTTTCAGCGATAGCATTTAATACATCGCTAAAAAACCGTCGCAAAAGTATTAGCTACCGTCCATACATATTCGTCACCAATTCATTGTTAACAATATTATTAGTGACGAAATTTTAATCCGTCACAAAATCCATTAGTAAAATGTTTTCATCTTTAAAACGTCAGTGTTATGTGTTAAAGCTATTCAAACACACAGAATTTAAAACTTCATTTTCATGAAATTCTTATAAAAATTTTGAAATATTATATTTTCTCTTGTTAAAAATAATTTATCCTCAAATTTTTAAAACTCAGCTCATTGGGTATTTATACTTAATCCCTTGCTTTTAACAATTTTCTTTTTTCTTAAAACTCAGAACCTCTATTATCTCATTCCAAGTGTTAGAAACGACAGCTTTGCTAGCAGACTGAGAGCGGTGACTGTATTTATTCTCCCAAGAATCATACATCCTTAAAACACTCCTAAGCTACTGCTGTTTTATTGGTCCCTGCTCCTACTCATCTCCGGGGACTTTCTCAAGGAGTTGATTCTTTGCAACTATTAATCCCTTCATGTGTTTGTTGTTTTATCCCTATACGTTCTCTCTCTCTGTCAATTTTGAAATGGGACCTTCAATTGTCAAGAAAATGGAGTCTATTTCTAGCCTGGCTCCTTGGGAGTGCTACTGGGTTTGTTGGGTGTTCATGGAGCTTCCTGGAAGGCAACAATTGTTTATAATTTAACTAAACCTTAATTTTAAATTAGTTAGAGTCCTCTAGAGAAAACCTAACAATTGTATATAATTAAAAAAAAAAAAAAAGAAAGCTGAGGAAAATGTGGCTTCAATAAACATTAGTGATTTTGGATTTTTTTTTTAAACAATTGGCTATGATTGGAACTCGAACTCGGAACTTCACAAGATGACTCCAGTACGACTGCTAAAGCTCATTAGTTGTCTTGTTAGGGTTTTAGCATCAATTAGTTAATATAAGTACTATAGTCTTTTACAAGAAAGTTGGAGGTAAATGGATAATTTCTTGTAATTATGGAATATATAGCTAGTGAATTAATCCATTGGTTCATGTATAAACATAGGTAAGGTTGGCTGGCAAAATTGAAACTTGATATATTAAAATCTAAAATTTAAGATTTCATTAATATATTAAAGGAAGTTAATTACATTTCAATATTTATTAAATGATGAAAGATAAAACCATTCAACTAATAATTAAATAATATAATCAGCAAACTTTAATTCAATGATTCTAGAGTCATCTTTAGCATTTGATGCCTCAAATTTGAGTTCCGTTGAAGCCAATTGTACCAAAAAAAAATATTTAAATGATATAAAAACATTGACAAATTAAAACTAACCACTTGATAAAGAAATCATGCCTCATTTGATCAAGAAAAACACAAATAAGCCGAGTGACTTAATTATTTGTATAAAAAGAATGCAATTTGGTATTCTTTGAACTCAAGTTGGGAGAATGCTTCACCCATCACAACTGACTTGACTCTAGAGAGAGAGGTTCAGCTTTAACCGACTTGAAGAGGTCGATTATCAGAAGAACAATTTTGGAGCTCAGGAGTGAAATATATATTCAAGGAAAACATATTCATTGATTTCATTAACAATATCAGTACCTCACAAAGCAAAATCTGTTAAATCTCTTGCAGCCACATAAATTATTTTCTTCTTCTTTAAAGGCTTTTTTTTGGTTCCCATTAGATGAATTCCATATTTCCATTCTACCACATAAATCAATAATAGGAAATTGAATTGTTAACTCAGTATTAGAATTCCATATTTCCATTCAACCACTTTTAATTTATGGCTTTTGAGTTGGATGAGTTAACTCATTATTATACTTTTTATCATCTTCTCCTCTTAATTTTTCTAATTTCATATTTTACTCAAATTTAACCGATACTTATGCTTTATGCAATAATACAAGGGAAGCTATTGGAATTAGGAGTGTGCAAAAAGTCAGTTCGATTCTGAATCAAATCGTATTGAAAACTAAATTTCGATAAAAATTAAAATCGAATCAAACTAAATTATAAAAATAACTGAATCAAAACAAACCAAAATAATTCAATATATTTGGAACATAAGTAAACAATGCCCAATACCCAGCATTCAAAAGTGCAAAGCTTCAGCATGCAAGAACAGTAACAATACCCAAATGCAATACCCAAACATACAAACAAGATTACCAGAAATCAGTAACCATAAGCAAAAAAATTTCAGTTAATTTTATCAAATTGATATCTCCAATAGGGATTACAAATTATACAATCATAAAGTAACAATTGAACCCAAGAAATTTCAACAACTAAACACCAAAAAATATACACAAAATGACCAAATCCACAATGAAATAAAGAGTATTTACAGTTACTGACCCATCGATTGCTAGGAATGGAGTCGCTAGTCTTCGGCAAACAAAAACCACCACAGATTCAACATGCATCTAAGACAACACGCAAGCGTTCTGCCACAACCAGACATTAAGCATCGAGGGATGGAGACCCATGACCTGAAGTAAACCACCACAGCCAGAGATCTAGAGAAGGAATCGAGTTTGGAACAATGAGGGATGGGGACCCATGATATACCGGAGTGCACTGGGAAGGGACGTGAGATTCGAGACAAGAGGTAAGTGTCGAGAGGGAGAAGGATTCAAGAGAAGGGATGGAGAGAAGGCCAAAGGGACGAGTGATGAGTCGCACTGAGAGGAAGAGAAAGGAGCGCTGAGGAAGAACGAAGAAGCGTCTAGTTCACGTTTTTTTTGTCAATAGTCTAGGTCACGTTTTGAGAAAGAAGAAAGGTGGGGGATTCACTGGTCTAATTTAGCCATTTATGTACATATTAACATAATGCTTTATGCAATACATGAAAAATTTATAATTTTTATTTTTTAGTTTAATTTTTAATTACATTTTAAATAAAATAACTTATTATTATTAAATTAATTTTTAATTAAAATTTATTTATTTCATTTAATTTAAATAAATTTTTATTTATTATAATAATAAATTTTTAATTAATTTGTAGTACAAATAATTAAAATATTTATTTAATTAAATATATATTAATAGTAATTTCTATAATTATTTTATTAAAATATAATAAAATTACTTTATTCAAAAAATAATCTAAATTTCATACACTTTTTATATTTTATTTCATAATTTATCTGAATTAATTTTTTTAGATTACAAAAAATATATTAGATTAATAAAAAAAATAATATTATTTAAAAAATTACATAAATATAATTTTTTATTATTAATAAAATAAAAAAATATATTAAATTATTAATAATAAATTAAATAATTTAATTTTAGTAATAATAAAAATATATAACATTATTATTAAATAAAAAAATATTTTATTATATTTTTTTAAAAATATTATACTTTAAAATTTTTATAAAGTGTAAATTTTTTTATTAATTTTCTATTTTTTTATAAAATAATTCTTTTAAAAAATATTTTCATTTTACATAAACTTATGATATAAGATAAATATAGTTCATAAAAATCAAAATTTTAATTTTTTATTAATATAATAAATATTAAAAATACATATTATTTGTTAAAAGACATATTTCATAATTTTAATATTGTAACTTTATTTTTTTGAATCATCTTTATTTATAGTTAAATCTTCGATATAATCAGATTTGCACTCTATTTTTAAAATTCTACTTCTATATAAAAATATAGTTGAGAAATAATTTATACATAAAAATTTAGATATTTAATTAAAATTTAAAAATATTTCTATTGAAAATTAATAATAATAAAATATAGATAATCAAAATATTAGTTATAATTGTATTCCATGCATAATATAATGAAATAAAATATTAAAAAGTTTAAGAAATATTAGATACAAAAAATTAGAAAAAAAGTAATTAAATATAATTAAATAAGTAAATTTTGATAATGATAACCAATAACTTTTAAAAGAAATAAAAAATAAAGAGTAAATCAAAAAAGGATTTGAGAACAGTTAAGTGAAATGAAAATATTTACTGAAAGGATAGTGATTGATATGCATTAAATATCTCCTACGATATATTATATACGGACAAATAAATGAAAAATACTTAAATAAAAGATTAATTTTATAATTAAATATTATTTAATTGAAAAACTGTAATAAAAGCATTTAAATTCAATTTTTATAATAGTCAAATATTTCTCATTTATTTGGCCATTTCAACTCAATAGTCATAAATTAGCTATAATGATAATAATAATAATAATAATAAGTATTAATTAATCTTAGAAAAGTGAAATGAAAAGAATATTAAATTATTAATATAAAAATTAATACATAATAATTATAAATAAGTCAAATATCTATATTTTATTTTTATAATTTTTTTTATAGACTATACTTTTTGTCTCTTAAATTTTTTAACAAAGATTTCATAAAAAAATAATATAAAATATAATAAAATAATAAAAATATTTATTAAAAATATGAAATAATTTAATATTAATTAAATTATATGACAATTGATTACGAGATCGCAAATTAATGACTGTCACTGACCTTTTATTATTATTATTATTATTATTATTATTATTGTTGTTGTTGTTGTTGTTGTTGTTAAATTATTTTTAATTTTAAACCATTATTATTATTAATAATAATGATGATGGGTGACATGTGATAAATAATATTTTTGCATAAATAAATTTATAAAAAAAATAATATAAATAATTTTTAAATATTACATTTAATCACAAAATATTTTAATTTTTAAAAATCAAAATTTAAAGAAAATAATTATTTAAATAATAAATATTAAAGTAGAATTGTAAATAATATTGATAGTTAAAAGAGAAATAAAAAAGAATTAAATAATTATTATTATTATTATAAAAGAATATAAAAGAGAATTATTAATAGAAAGTGATACGTGATAAACTTTTCTAAGAAAGTGCCGCATGACATTTTATTGGGAATATCTGCTTGTTTTATATATATAGATAGATATAGAGATTAGTCAGTTTAGTTTTTTTTTTATAAAAAAAGCTGAATTGAACAAAAAATCGAAATTAATTAAAATTTAAAATTGAACTAAACCGAATGGATCGAAAAGCTGAACTGATTAAACTAAATTTAACATGGTGCTTTTGCATGTCTTGTTAAGTTTTTTATATCAATTAATCTATATAATATATAAATATATGAAGCAGGAAAACATTGGAATCGGCTAAAATTGTAACAACACAAAAAAAAAATTTTAATAAATACATAAAAATAATTTTGGACCTAATTGTAAACCCCTAAAAAGTTGAGAGACTAATAATGTAATTAAAAGATAAAAAAAAAATCCCAGAAATTGAAAAACACAGCAAGCCCCTCCCTCCCGTCTCTCTCCCTCTCCCTCTCCGTTCACTGCGTCTCCGGTCGACCCAGTGACGAGCGACGGTCGACAGAGGTCCGGCAAGCTCCCAGCGGTCCCCAGCGGCACTGGCAACCCCCTGGATAGCGAACGGCGGCGAGAGGAGGAGCCCAACGCGCGTGGCAGCCGCTTCCTTCCAGGCGTGATTCTGACGGTTCCCAGTGGCATTTCGGCCAAGTGAGGGTGGCGCTCGACTCCTGGGACCACGGCCTTCCCATCCCGACCGGAGGTGCTCCATTTCGTGGAGGTTTCCGGCGAGTCTCGAAGAGAGAGAAAGAGGAGAGAGAAAGTGATGGCAGTGGCTTTCCGGCCACTTTTTCGGCGATCCGATCGTCGAATCGGAAATCCGAGGCCACCGATGGACTCAGGACGACAAGATCTTCGAGATAGGACCAGTCCCGCTCTGATCAGACACCATTTGCAAAAGACGACAATTGAACGGTCCAGATCGCTGATGAGATTTTCGAACTTTTTCGATTTTCAAAATTTAAAAATAATTTTATAATAATTATTAACATAATTTGAACTTAATTTAGGTGCAATCGGATCGATGATAGCTCACTGGCGCTGAGACCACGTTTTCAGTCAGATCCGGCTGCCGGTCTCAGAACGTGATCGATATTACAGTCAATCCTAGTATTTTCAGACGTTCTGGATGCGTCTCAGGTGTCAGAATTGGCATAGGTAAACCGGAACTCCAAGTTGCTCATTTTCGGCTAATACCGCTTTAGAATAAAATTCATAAAATATTCGTGGATGATTAGAAAATTATAATTCATTTTGCAATAGTCTTATAATATTATTAAGGATTGCGGGGCAAAATTTAGAATTTTTAGAGTTCGTTTAGGTAGTTTTTGCAAGAAGGCTAGTTATAGGGACTAAAACGTAATTTTTCAAG